>NW_027469200.1:0-300000 GCF_051020765.1 Lasioglossum baleicum | reverse complement strand
TCCAAAGGCTTTCACTTGAGCTTAACAGCAGTGCTCCGCAATCATTTTATAGCCGCGGACAGGGCAACGTTTGATAATTTTACGGCGCCTCGATGAGGGGGGGGGCGTCAATTGTTTATATTGTTACGGTGCCTTCGACCTCTTCTCGCCGGTGAGACGGTGAGCCGCGCAGAATAAATTCCAATTTTACTTCATCACGTCGTCCTCCGACGAATCGAAATACCCTTTGTTGATGGCCGCGTATTCTTCGAACGCGACCTTCTCAGCTTCGGTTGGAGAACGAAATCCTGCGCGGCTTCCACTCTGTGTTGGTGCAATATTGGATTGTACAGCTTAATTCTCACGTTTCGCTGGACCAGTGGTGATAATAACAGCTTGCAATTCTTCGAATCCAAAAGCTTTCACTTGTGCTTTACCGCAGTGATCCCCAAAATTTTATAATCGCGAACCGGTCAACGTTTGATAATTTTACCGCGCCCCGTTGAGGGGGGGACGATAATTGTTTATATTTTTGCGGAGGCTTCGGCCCCGTCTCAGCAGTGAGACGGAGAGCCTTGCAGAATAAATTCCAATTTTTCATTATCAGGTCGTTCTCTGACGAATCGAAATACCCTCCTTTGTGGATGGTTGCGTATTCCTCGAACGCGTCCATCTCATCTTCGGTTGGAGAACGAGATCCTGCGCGTGGATCCATTCTGTGTTGGTGAAATATTGGGTTGCTCAGCTTTATTCTGAGGTTTCGCTAGACCTGTGGTGAAAATGCGTGCTTGCAATTCTTCGAATCCAAAATCTTTCACTTGTGCTTAACAGCAGTGCTCCCCATCCATTTGATAGCCGCGGACAGGGCAACGTTTGATAATTTTACGGCGCCTCGATGAGGGGGGGGGGCGTCAATTGTTTATATTGTTACGGTGGCTTCGACCACTTCTCGCCGGTGAGACGGTGAGCCGCGCAGAATATATTCCAATTTTACTTCATCACGTCATCCTCCGACGAATCGAAATACCCTTTGTTGATGGCCGCGTATTCCTCGAACGCGTCCATCTCAGCTTCGGTTGGAGAACGAAATCCTGCGCGGGTTCCACTCTGTGTTGGTGCAATATTGGATTGTACAGCTTAATTCTCACGTTTCGCTGGACCAGTGGTGATAATAACAGCTTGCAATTCTTCGAATCCAAAAGCTTTCACTTGTGCTTTACAGCAGTGCTCCCCAAACTTTTTATAATCGCGAACCGGTCAACGTTTGATAATTTTACCGCGCCCCGTTGAGGGGGGGGGCGATAATTGTTTATATTTTTGCGGAGGCTTCGGCCCCGTCTCAGCAGTGAGACGGAGAGCCTTGCAGAATAAATTCCAATTTTTCTTTATCAGGTCGTTCTCCGATGAATCGAAATACCCTCCTTTGTGGATGGTTGCGTATTCCTCGAACGCGTCCATCTCTGCTTCGGTTGGAGAACGAGATCCTGCGCTTGGTTCCACTCTGTGTTGGTGCAATATTGGGTTATACAGCTTAATTCTCACATTTCGTTAGACCAGTGGTGAAAATGCGAGCTTGCAATTCTTCGAATCCAAAGGCTTTCACTTGTGCTTAACAGCAGTGCTCCCCAACCATTTTATAGCCGTGGACAGGGCAACGTTTGATAATTTTACGGCGCCTCGATGAGGGGGGGGGGCGTCAATTGTTTATATTGTTACGGTGGCTTCGACCACTTCTCGCCGGTGAGACGGTGAGCCGCGCAGAATAAATTCCAATTTTACTTCATCACGTCGTCCTCCGACGAATCGAAATACCCTTTGTTGATGGCCGCGTATTCTTCGAACGCGACCTTCTCAGCTTCGGTTGGAGAACGAAATCCTGCGCGGGTTCCACTCTGTGTTGGTGCAATATTGGATTGTACAGCTTAATTCTCACGTTTCGCTGGACCAGTGGTGATAATAACAGCTTGCAATTCTTCGAATCCAAAAGCTTTCACTTGTGCTTTACCGCAGTGATCCCCAAAATTTTATAATCGCGAACCGGTCAACGTTTGATAATTTTACCGCGCCCCGTTGAGGGGGGGACGATAATTGTTTATATTTTTGCGGAGGCTTCGGCCCCGTCTCAGCAGTGAGACGGAGAGCCTTGCAGAATAAATTCCAATTTTTCATTATCAGGTCGTTCTCTGACGAATCGAAATACCCTCCTTTGTGGATGGTTGCGTATTCCTCGAACGCGTCCATCTCATCTTCGGTTGGAGAACGAGATCCTGCGCGTGGATCCATTCTGTGTTGGTGAAATATTGGGTTGCTCAGCTTTATTCTGAGGTTTCGCTAGACCTGTGGTGAAAATGCGTGCTTGCAATTCTTCGAATCCAAAATCTTTCACTTGTGCTTAACAGCAGTGCTCCCCATCCATTTGATAGCCGCGGACAGGGCAACGTTTGATAATTTTACGGCGCCTCGATGAGGGGGGGGGGGCGTCAATTGTTTATATTGTTACGGTGGTTTCGACCACTTCTCGCCGGTGAGACGGTGAGCCGCGCAGAATATATTCCAATTTTACTTCATCACGTCATCCTCCGACGAATCGAAATACCCTTTGTTGATGGCCGCGTATTCCTCGAACGCGTCCATCTCAGCTTCGGTTGGAGAACGAAATCCTGCGCGGGTTCCACTCTGTGTTGGTGCAATATTGGATTGTACAGCTTAATTCTCACGTTTCGCTGGACCAGTGGTGATAATAACAGCTTGCAATTCTTCGAATCCAAAAGCTTTCACTTGTGCTTTACAGCAGTGCTCCCCAAACTTTTTATAATCGCGAACCGGTCAACGTTTGATAATTTTACCGCGCCCCGTTGAGGGGGGGGGACGATAATTGTTTATATTTTTGCGGAGGCTTCGGCCCCGTCTCAGCAGTGAGACGGAGAGCCTTGCAGAATAAATTCCAATTTTTCTTTATCAGGTCGTTCTCCGACGAATCGAAATACCCTCCTTTGTGGATGGTTGCGTATTCCTCGAACGCGTCCATCTCTGCTTCGGTTGGAGAACGAGATCCTGCGCGTGGTTCCACTCTGTGTTGGTGCAATATTGGGTTATACAGCTTAATTCTCACATTTCGTTAGACCAGTGGTGAAAATGCGAGCTTGCATTTCTTCGAATCCAAAGGCTTTCACTTGTGCTTAACAGCAGTGCTCCCCAACCATTTTATAGCCGCGGACAGGGCAACGTTTGATAATTTTACGGCGCCTCGATGAGGGGGGAGGGGCGTCAATTGTTTATATTGTTACGGTGGCTTCGACCACTTCTCGCCGGTGAGACGGTGAGCCGCGCAGAATAATTTCCAATTTTACTTCATCACGTCGTCCTCCGACGAATCGAAATACCCTTTGTTGATGGCCGCGTATTCTTCGAACGCGTCCATCTCAGCTTCGGTTGGAGAACGAAATCCTGCGCGGGTTCCACTCTGTGTTGGTGCAATATTGGACTGTACAGCTTAATTGTCACGTTTCGCTGGACCAGTGGTGATAATAACACCTTGCAATTCTTCGAATCCAAAAGCTTTCACTTGTGCTTTACAGCAGTGATCCCCAAAATTTTATAATCGCGAACCGGTCAACGTTTGATAATTTTACCGCGCCCCGTTGAGGGGGGGACGATAATTGTTTATATTTTTGCGGAGGCTTCGGCCCCGTCTCAGCAGTGAGACGGAGAGCCTTGCAGAATAAATTCCAATTTTTCATTATCAGGTCGTTCTCTGACGAATCGAAATACCCTCCTTTGTGGATGGTTGCGTATTCCTCGAACGCGTCCATCTCAGCTTCGGTTGGAGAACGAGATCCTGCGCGTGGATCCATTCTGTGTTGGTGAAATATTGGGTTGCTCAGCTTTATTCTGAGGTTTCGCTAGACCTGTGGTGAAAATGCGTGCTTGCAATTCTTCGAATCCAAAATCTTTCACTTGAGCTTAACAGCAGTGCTCCGCAACCATTTTATAGCCGCGGACAGGGCAACGTTTGATAATTTTACTGTGCCTCGATGAGGGGGGGGGGCGTCAATTGTTTATATTGTTACGGTGGCTTCGACCACTTCTCGCCGGTGAGACGGTGAGCCGCGCAGCATAAATTCCAATTTTACTTCATCACGTCGTCCTCCGACGAATCGAAATACCCTCTGTTGATGGCCGCGTATTCTTCGAACTCGATCTTCTCAGCTTCGGTTGGAGAACGAAATCCTGCGCGGGTTCCACTCTGTGTTGGTGCAATATTGGATTGTACAGCTTAATTCTCACGTTTCGCTGGACCAGTGGTGATAATAAGAGCTTGCAATTCTTCGAATCCAAAAGCTTTCACTTGTGCTTTACAGCAGTGCCCCCCAAACTTTTTATAATCGCGAACCGGTCAACGTTTGATAATTTTACCGCGCCCCGTTGAGGGGGGGGGGCGATAATTGTTTATATTTTTGCGGAGGCTTCGGCCCCGTCTCAGCAGTGAGACGGAGAGCCTTGCAGAATCAATTCCAATTTTTCTTTATCAGGTCGTTCTCCGATGAATCGAAATACCCTCCTTTGTGGATGGTTGCGTATTCCTCGAACGCGTCCATCTCTGCTTCGGTTGGAGAACGAGATCCTGCGCGTGGTTCCACTCTGTGTTGGTGCAATATTGGGTTATACAGCTTAATTCTCACATTTCGTTAGACCAGTGGTGAAAATGCGAGCTTGCAATTCTTCGAATCCAAAGGCTTTCACTTGTGCTTAACACCAGTGCTCCCCAACCATTTTATAGCCGTGGACAGGGCAACGTTTGATAATTTTACGGCGCCTCGATGAGGGGGGGGGGGCGTCAATTGTTTATATTGTTACGGTGGCTTCGACCACTTCTCGCCGGTGAGACGGTGAGCCGCGCAGAATAAATTCCAATTTTACTTCATCACGTCGTCCTCCGACGAATCGAAATACCCTTTGTTGATGGCCGCGTATTCTTCGAACTCGATCTTCTCAGCTTCGGTTGGAGAACGAAATACTGCGCGGGTTCCACTCTGTGTTGGTGCAATATTGGATTGTACAGCTTAATTCTCACGTTTCGCTGGACCAGTGGTGATAATAAGAGCTTGCAATTCTTCGAATCCAGAAGCTTTCACTTGTGCTTTACAGCAGTGCTCCCCAAACTTTTTATAATCGCGAACCGGTCAACGTTTGATAATTTTACCGCGCCCCGTTGAGGGGGGGGGGACGATAATTGTTTATATTTTTGCGGAGGCTTCGGCCCCGTCTCAGCAGTGAGACGGAGAGCCTTGCAGAATCAATTCCAATTTTTGTTTATCAGGTCGTTCTCCGATGAATCGAAATACCCTCCTTTGTGGATGGTTGCGTATTCCTCGAACGCGTCCATCTCTGCTTCAGTTGGAGAACGAGATCCTGCGCGTGGTTCCACTCTGTGTTGGTGCAATATTGGGTTATACAGCTTAATTCTCACATTTCGTTAGACCAGTGGTGAAAATGCGAGCTTGTAATTCTTCGAATCCAAAGGCTTTCACTTGTGCTTAACAGCAGTGCTCCCCAACCATTTTATAGCCGCGGACAGGGCAACGTTTGATAATTTTACGGCGCCTCGATGAGGGGGGGTGGGCGTCAATTGTTTATATTATTACGGTGGCTTCGACCACTTCTCGCCGGTGAGACGGTGAGCCGCGCAGAATAAATTCCAATTTTACTTCATCACGTCGTCCTCCGACGAATCGAAATACCCTTTGTTGATGGCCGCGTATTCTTCGAACTCGATCTTCTCAGCTTCGGTTGGAGAACGAAATACTGCGCGGGTTCCACTCTGTGTTGGTGCAATATTGGATTGTACAGCTTAATTCTCACGTTTCGCTGGACCAGTGGTGATAATAAGAGCTTGCAATTCTTCGAATCCAGAAGCTTTCACTTGTGCTTTACAGCAGTGCTCCCCAAACTTTTTATAATCGCGAACCGGACAACGTTTGATAATTTTACCGCGCCCCGTTGAGGGGGGGGGGGACGATAATTGTTTATATTTTTGCGGAGGCTTCGGCCCCGTCTCAGCAGTGAGACGGAGAGCCTTGCAGAATCAATTCCAATTTTTGTTTATCAGGTCGTTCTCCGAGGACCGAAATACCCTCCTTTGTGGATGGTTGCGGATTCCTCGAACGCGTCCATCTCTGCTTCGGTTGGAGAACGAGATCCTGCGCGTGGTTCCACTCTGTGTTGGTGCAATATTGAGTTATACAGCTTACTTCTCACATTTCGTTAGACCAGTGGTGAAAATGCGAGCTTGCAATTCTTCGAATCCAAAGGCTTTCACTTGAGATTAACAGCAGTGCTCCGCAATCATTTTATAGCCGCGGACAGGGCAACGTTTGATAATTTTACGGCGCCTCGATGAGGGGGGGGGCGTCAATTGTTTATATTGTTACGGTGCCTTCGACCTCTTCTCGCCGGCGAGACGGTGAGCCGCGCAGAATAAATTCCAATTTTACTTCATCACGTCGTCCTCCGACGAATCGAAATACCCTTTGTTGATGGCCGCGTATTCTTCGAACGCGACCTTCTCAGCTTCGGTTGGAGAACGAAATCCTGCGCGGCTTCCACTCTGTGTTGGTGCAATATTGGATTGTACAGCTTAATTCTCACGTTTCGCTGGACCAGTGGTGATAATAAGAGCTTGCAATTCTTCGAATCCAGAAGCTTTCACTTGTGCTTTACAGCAGTGCTCCCCAAACTTTTTATAATCGCGAACCGGACAACGTTTGATAATTTTACCGCGCCCCGTTGAGGGGGGGGGGGACGATAATTGTTTATATTTTTGCGGAGGCTTCGGCCCCGTCTCAGCAGTGAGACGGAGAGCCTTGCAGAATCAATTCCAATTTTTGTTTATCAGGTCGTTCTCCGAGGACCGAAATACCCTCCTTTGTGGATGGTTGCGGATTCCTCGAACGCGTCCATCTCTGCTTCGGTTGGAGAACGAGATCCTGCGCGTGGTTCCACTCTGTGTTGGTGCAATATTGAGTTATACAGCTTACTTCTCACATTTCGTTAGACCAGTGGTGAAAATGCGAGCTTGCAATTCTTCGAATCCAAAGGCTTTCACTTGTGCTTAACAGCAGTGCTCCCCAACCATTTTATAGCCGTGGACAGGGCAACGTTTGATAATTTTACGGCGCCTCGATGAGGGGGGGGGGGCGTCAATTGTTTATATTGTTACGGTGGCTTCGACCACTTCTCGCCGGTGAGACGGTGAGCCGCGCAGAATAAATTCCAATTTTACTTCATCACGTCGTCCTCCGACGAATCGAAATACCCTTTGTTGATGGCCGCGTATTCTTCGAACGCGACCTTCTCAGCTTCGGTTGGAGAACGAAATCCTGCGCGGGTTCCACTCTGTGTTGGTGCAATATTGGATTGTACAGCTTAATTCTCACGTTTCGCTGGACCAGTGGTGATAATAACAGCTTGCAATTCTTCGAATCCAAAAGCTTTCACTTGTGCTTTACCGCAGTGATCCCCAAAATTTTATAATCGCGAACCGGTCAACGTTTGATAATTTTACCGCGCCCCGTTGAGGGGGGGACGATAATTGTTTATATTTTTGCGGAGGCTTCGGCCCCGTCTCAGCAGTGAGACGGAGAGCCTTGCAGAATAAATTCCAATTTTTCATTATCAGGTCGTTCTCTGACGAATCGAAATACCCTCCTTTGTGGATGGTTGCGTATTCCTCGAACGCGTCCATCTCATCTTCGGTTGGAGAACGAGATCCTGCGCGTGGATCCATTCTGTGTTGGTGAAATATTGGGTTGCTCAGCTTTATTCTGAGGTTTCGCTAGACCTGTGGTGAAAATGCGTGCTTGCAATTCTTCGAATCCAAAATCTTTCACTTGTGCTTAACAGCAGTGCTCCCCATCCATTTGATAGCCGCGGACAGGGCAACGTTTGATAATTTTACGGCGCCTCGATGAGGGGGGGGGGGCGTCAATTGTTTATATTGTTACGGTGGTTTCGACCACTTCTCGCCGGTGAGACGGTGAGCCGCGCAGAATATATTCCAATTTTACTTCATCACGTCATCCTCCGACGAATCGAAATACCCTTTGTTGATGGCCGCGTATTCCTCGAACGCGTCCATCTCAGCTTCGGTTGGAGAACGAAATCCTGCGCGGGTTCCACTCTGTGTTGGTGCAATATTGGATTGTACAGCTTAATTCTCACGTTTCGCTGGACCAGTGGTGATAATAACAGCTTGCAATTCTTCGAATCCAAAAGCTTTCACTTGTGCTTTACAGCAGTGCTCCCCAAACTTTTTATAATCGCGAACCGGTCAACGTTTGATAATTTTACCGCGCCCCGTTGAGGGGGGGGGACGATAATTGTTTATATTTTTGCGGAGGCTTCGGCCCCGTCTCAGCAGTGAGACGGAGAGCCTTGCAGAATAAATTCCAATTTTTCTTTATCAGGTCGTTCTCCGACGAATCGAAATACCCTCCTTTGTGGATGGTTGCGTATTCCTCGAACGCGTCCATCTCTGCTTCGGTTGGAGAACGAGATCCTGCGCGTGGTTCCACTCTGTGTTGGTGCAATATTGGGTTATACAGCTTAATTCTCACATTTCGTTAGACCAGTGGTGAAAATGCGAGCTTGCATTTCTTCGAATCCAAAGGCTTTCACTTGTGCTTAACAGCAGTGCTCCCCAACCATTTTATAGCCGCGGACAGGGCAACGTTTGATAATTTTACGGCGCCTCGATGAGGGGGGAGGGGCGTCAATTGTTTATATTGTTACGGTGGCTTCGACCACTTCTCGCCGGTGAGACGGTGAGCCGCGCAGAATAATTTCCAATTTTACTTCATCACGTCGTCCTCCGACGAATCGAAATACCCTTTGTTGATGGCCGCGTATTCTTCGAACGCGTCCATCTCAGCTTCGGTTGGAGAACGAAATCCTGCGCGGGTTCCACTCTGTGTTGGTGCAATATTGGACTGTACAGCTTAATTGTCACGTTTCGCTGGACCAGTGGTGATAATAACACCTTGCAATTCTTCGAATCCAAAAGCTTTCACTTGTGCTTTACAGCAGTGATCCCCAAAATTTTATAATCGCGAACCGGTCAACGTTTGATAATTTTACCGCGCCCCGTTGAGGGGGGGACGATAATTGTTTATATTTTTGCGGAGGCTTCGGCCCCGTCTCAGCAGTGAGACGGAGAGCCTTGCAGAATAAATTCCAATTTTTCATTATCAGGTCGTTCTCTGACGAATCGAAATACCCTCCTTTGTGGATGGTTGCGTATTCCTCGAACGCGTCCATCTCAGCTTCGGTTGGAGAACGAGATCCTGCGCGTGGATCCATTCTGTGTTGGTGAAATATTGGGTTGCTCAGCTTTATTCTGAGGTTTCGCTAGACCTGTGGTGAAAATGCGTGCTTGCAATTCTTCGAATCCAAAATCTTTCACTTGAGCTTAACAGCAGTGCTCCGCAACCATTTTATAGCCGCGGACAGGGCAACGTTTGATAATTTTACTGTGCCTCGATGAGGGGGGGGGGCGTCAATTGTTTATATTGTTACGGTGGCTTCGACCACTTCTCGCCGGTGAGACGGTGAGCCGCGCAGCATAAATTCCAATTTTACTTCATCACGTCGTCCTCCGACGAATCGAAATACCCTCTGTTGATGGCCGCGTATTCTTCGAACTCGATCTTCTCAGCTTCGGTTGGAGAACGAAATCCTGCGCGGGTTCCACTCTGTGTTGGTGCAATATTGGATTGTACAGCTTAATTCTCACGTTTCGCTGGACCAGTGGTGATAATAAGAGCTTGCAATTCTTCGAATCCAAAAGCTTTCACTTGTGCTTTACAGCAGTGCCCCCCAAACTTTTTATAATCGCGAACCGGTCAACGTTTGATAATTTTACCGCGCCCCGTTGAGGGGGGGGGGCGATAATTGTTTATATTTTTGCGGAGGCTTCGGCCCCGTCTCAGCAGTGAGACGGAGAGCCTTGCAGAATCAATTCCAATTTTTCTTTATCAGGTCGTTCTCCGATGAATCGAAATACCCTCCTTTGTGGATGGTTGCGTATTCCTCGAACGCGTCCATCTCTGCTTCGGTTGGAGAACGAGATCCTGCGCGTGGTTCCACTCTGTGTTGGTGCAATATTGGGTTATACAGCTTAATTCTCACATTTCGTTAGACCAGTGGTGAAAATGCGAGCTTGCAATTCTTCGAATCCAAAGGCTTTCACTTGTGCTTAACACCAGTGCTCCCCAACCATTTTATAGCCGTGGACAGGGCAACGTTTGATAATTTTACGGCGCCTCGATGAGGGGGGGGGGGCGTCAATTGTTTATATTGTTACGGTGGCTTCGACCACTTCTCGCCGGTGAGACGGTGAGCCGCGCAGAATAAATTCCAATTTTACTTCATCACGTCGTCCTCCGACGAATCGAAATACCCTTTGTTGATGGCCGCGTATTCTTCGAACTCGATCTTCTCAGCTTCGGTTGGAGAACGAAATACTGCGCGGGTTCCACTCTGTGTTGGTGCAATATTGGATTGTACAGCTTAATTCTCACGTTTCGCTGGACCAGTGGTGATAATAAGAGCTTGCAATTCTTCGAATCCAGAAGCTTTCACTTGTGCTTTACAGCAGTGCTCCCCAAACTTTTTATAATCGCGAACCGGTCAACGTTTGATAATTTTACCGCGCCCCGTTGAGGGGGGGGGGACGATAATTGTTTATATTTTTGCGGAGGCTTCGGCCCCGTCTCAGCAGTGAGACGGAGAGCCTTGCAGAATCAATTCCAATTTTTGTTTATCAGGTCGTTCTCCGATGAATCGAAATACCCTCCTTTGTGGATGGTTGCGTATTCCTCGAACGCGTCCATCTCTGCTTCAGTTGGAGAACGAGATCCTGCGCGTGGTTCCACTCTGTGTTGGTGCAATA
This sequence comes from Lasioglossum baleicum, assembly GCF_051020765.1. Classification (NCBI taxonomy): domain Eukaryota; kingdom Metazoa; phylum Arthropoda; class Insecta; order Hymenoptera; family Halictidae; genus Lasioglossum; species Lasioglossum baleicum. The sequence goes on along the minus strand of NW_027469200.1, from coordinate 289,073 downwards.
TTGGGTTATACAGCTTAATTCTCACATTTCGTTAGACCAGTGGTGAAAATGCGAGCTTGTAATTCTTCGAATCCAAAGGCTTTCACTTGTGCTTAACAGCAGTGCTCCCCAACCATTTTATAGCCGCGGACAGGGCAACGTTTGATAATTTTACGGCGCCTCGATGAGGGGGGGTGGGCGTCAATTGTTTATATTATTACGGTGGCTTCGACCACTTCTCGCCGGTGAGACGGTGAGCCGCGCAGAATAAATTCCAATTTTACTTCATCACGTCGTCCTCCGACGAATCGAAATACCCTTTGTTGATGGCCGCGTATTCTTCGAACTCGATCTTCTCAGCTTCGGTTGGAGAACGAAATACTGCGCGGGTTCCACTCTGTGTTGGTGCAATATTGGATTGTACAGCTTAATTCTCACGTTTCGCTGGACCAGTGGTGATAATAAGAGCTTGCAATTCTTCGAATCCAGAAGCTTTCACTTGTGCTTTACAGCAGTGCTCCCCAAACTTTTTATAATCGCGAACCGGACAACGTTTGATAATTTTACCGCGCCCCGTTGAGGGGGGGGGGGACGATAATTGTTTATATTTTTGCGGAGGCTTCGGCCCCGTCTCAGCAGTGAGACGGAGAGCCTTGCAGAATCAATTCCAATTTTTGTTTATCAGGTCGTTCTCCGAGGACCGAAATACCCTCCTTTGTGGATGGTTGCGGATTCCTCGAACGCGTCCATCTCTGCTTCGGTTGGAGAACGAGATCCTGCGCGTGGTTCCACTCTGTGTTGGTGCAATATTGAGTTATACAGCTTACTTCTCACATTTCGTTAGACCAGTGGTGAAAATGCGAGCTTGCAATTCTTCGAATCCAAAGGCTTTCACTTGAGATTAACAGCAGTGCTCCGCAATCATTTTATAGCCGCGGACAGGGCAACGTTTGATAATTTTACGGCGCCTCGATGAGGGGGGGGGCGTCAATTGTTTATATTGTTACGGTGCCTTCGACCTCTTCTCGCCGGCGAGACGGTGAGCCGCGCAGAATAAATTCCAATTTTACTTCATCACGTCGTCCTCCGACGAATCGAAATACCCTTTGTTGATGGCCGCGTATTCTTCGAACGCGACCTTCTCAGCTTCGGTTGGAGAACGAAATCCTGCGCGGCTTCCACTCTGTGTTGGTGCAATATTGGATTGTACAGCTTAATTCTCACGTTTCGCTGGACCAGTGGTGATAATAACAGCTTGCAATTCTTCGAATCCAAAAGCTTTCACTTGTGCTTTACAGCAGTGCTCCCTAAACTTTTTATAATCGCGAACCGGTCAACGTTTGATAATTTTACCGCGCCCCGTTGAGGGAGGGGGACGATAATTGTTTATATTTTTGCGGAGGCTTCGGCCCCGTCTCAGCAGTGAGACGGAGAGCCTTGCAGAATAAATTCCAATTTTTCTTTATCAGGTCGTTCTCCGATGAATCGAAATACCCTCCTTTGTGGATGGTTGCGTATTCCTCGAACGCGTCCATCTCTGCTTCGGTTGGAGAACGAGATCCTGCGCGTGGTTCCACTCTGTGTTGGTGCAATATTGGGTTATACAGCTTAATTCTCACATTTCGTTAGACCAGTGGTGAAAATGCGAGCTTGCAATTCTTCGAATCCAAAGGCTTTCACTTGTGCTTAACAGCAGTGCTCCCCAACCATTTTATAGCCGTGGACAGGGCAACGTTTGATAATTTTACGGCGCCTCGATGAGGGGGGGGGGCGTCAATTGTTTATATTGTTACGGTGGCTTCGACCACTTCTCGCCGGTGAGACGGTGAGCCGCGCAGAATAAATTCCAATTTTACTTCATCACGTCGTCCTCCGACGAATCGAAATACCCTTTGTTGATGGCCGCGTATTCTTCGAACTCGATCTTCTCAGCTTCGGTTGGAGAACGAAATACTGCGCGGGTTCCACTCTGTGTTGGTGCAATATTGGATTGTACAGCTTAATTCTCACGTTTCGCTGGACCAGTGGTGATAATAAGAGCTTGCAATTCTTCGAATCCAGAAGCTTTCACTTGTGCTTTACAGCAGTGCTCCCCAAACTTTTTATAATCGCGAACCGGTCAACGTTTGATAATTTTACCGCGCCCCGTTGAGGGGGGGGGACGATAATTGTTTATATTTTTGCGGAGGATTCGGCCCCGTCTCAGCAGTGAGACGGAGAGCCTTGCAGAATCAATTCCAATTTTTGTTTATCAGGTCGTTCTCCGAGGACCGAAATACCCTCCTTTGTGGATGGTTGCGGATTCCTCGAACGCGTCCATCTCTGCTTCGGTTGGAGAACGAGATCCTGCGCGTGGTTCCACTCTGTGTTGGTGCAATATTGAGTTATACAGCTTAATTCTCACATTTCGTTAGACCAGTGGTGAAAATGCGAGCTTGCAATTCTTCGAATCCAAAGGCTTTCACTTGAGCTTAACAGCAGTGCTCCGCAATCATTTTATAGCCGCGGACAGGGCAACGTTTGATAATTTTACGGCGCCTCGATGAGGGGGGGGCGTCAATTGTTTATATTGTTACGGTGCCTTCGACCTCTTCTCGCCGGTGAGACGGTGAGCCGCGCAGAATAAATTCCAATTTTACTTCATCACGTCGTCCTCCGACGAATCGAAATACCCTTTGTTGATGGCCGCGTATTCTTCGAACGCGACCTTCTCAGCTTCGGTTGGAGAACGAAATCCTGCGCGGCTTCCACTCTGTGTTGGTGCAATATTGGATTGTACAGCTTAATTCTCACGTTTCGCTGGACCAGTGGTGATAATAACAGCTTGCAATTCTTCGAATCCAAAAGCTTTCACTTGTGCTTTACAGCAGTGCTCCCTAAACTTTTTATAATCGCGAACCGGTCAACGTTTGATAATTTTACCGCGCCCCGTTGAGGGGGGGGGGACGATAATTGTTTATATTTTTGCGGAGGCTTCGGCCCCGTCTCAGCAGTGAGACGGAGAGCCTTGCAGAATAAATTCCAATTTTTCTTTATCAGGTCGTTCTCCGATGAATCGAAATACCCTCCTTTGTGGATGGTTGCGTATTCCTCGAACGCGTCCATCTCTGCTTCGGTTGGAGAACGAGATCCTGCGCTTGGTTCCACTCTGTGTTGGTGCAATATTGAGTTATACAGCTTAATTCTCACATTTCGTTAGACCAGTGGTGAAAATGCGAGCTTGCATTTCTTCGAATCCAAAGGCTTTCACTTGTGCTTAACAGCAGTGCTCCCCAACCATTTTATAGCCGCGGACAGGGCAACGTTTGATAATTTTACGGCGCCTCGATGAGCGGGGAGGGGCGTCAATTGTTTATATTGTTACGGTGGCTTCGACCACTTCTCGCCGGTGAGACGGTGAGCCGCGCAGCATAAATTCCAATTTTACTTCATCACGTCGTCCTCCGACGAATCGAAATACCCTCTGTTGATGGCCGCGTATTCTTCGAACTCGATCTTCTCAGCTTCGGTTGGAGAACGAAATCCTGCGCGGGGTCCACTCTGTGTTGGTGCAATATTGGATTGTACAGCTTAATTCTCACGTTTCGCTGGACCAGTGGTGATAATAAGAGCTTGCAATTCTTCGAATCCAAAAGCTTTCACTTGTGCTTTACAGCAGTGCCCCCCAAACTTTTTATAATCGCGAACCGGTCAACGTTTGATAATTTTACCGCGCCCCGTTGAGGGGGGGACGATAATTGTTTATATTTTTGCGGAGGCTTCGGCCCCGTCTCAGCAGTGAGACGGAGAGCCTTGCAGAATAAATTCCAATTTTTCATTATCAGGTCGTTCTCTGACGAATCGAAATACCCTCCTTTGTGGATGGTTGCGTATTCCTCGAACGCGTCCATCTCATCTTCGGTTGGAGAACGAGATCCTGCGCGTGGATCCATTCTGTGTTGGTGAAATATTGGGTTGCTAAGCTTTATTCTGAGGTTTCGCTAGACCTGTGGTGAAAATGCGTGCTTGCAATTCTTCGAATCCAAAATCTTTCACTTGTGCTTAACAGCAGTGCTCCCCATCCATTTGATAGCCGCGGACAGGGCAACGTTTGATAATTTTACGGCGCCTCGATGAGGGGGGGGGCGTCAATTGTTTATATTGTTACGGTGGCTTCGACCACTTCTCGCCGGTGAGACGGTGAGCCGCGCAGAATATATTCCAATTTTACTTCATCACGTCATCCTCCGACGAATCGAAATACCCTTTGTTGATGGCCGCGTATTCCTCGAACGCGTCCATCTCAGCTTCGGTTGGAGAACGAAATCCTGCGCGGGTTCCACTCTGTGTTGGTGCAATATTGGATTGTACAGCTTAATTCTCACGTTTCGCTGGACCAGTGGTGATAATAAGAGCTTGCAATTCTTCGAATCCAAAAGCTTTCACTTGTGCTTTACAGCAGTGCTCTCCAAACTTTTTATAATCGCGAACCGGTCAACGTTTGATAATTTTACCGCGCCCCGTTGAGGGGGGGGGGACGATAATTGTTTATATTTTTGCGGAGGCTTCGGCCCCGTCTCAGCAGTGAGACGGAGAGCCTTGCAGAATAAATTCCAATTTTTCTTTATCAGGTCGTTCTCCGACGAATCGAAATACCCTCCTTTGTGGATGGTTGCGTATTCCTCGAACGCGTCCATCTCTGCTTCAGTTGGAGAACGAGATCCTGCGCGTGGTTCCACTCTGTGTTGGTGCAATATTGGGTTATACAGCTTAATTCTCACATTTCGTTAGACCAGTGGTGAAAATGCGAGCTTGTAATTCTTCGAATCCAAAGGCTTTCACTTGTGCTTAACAGCAGTGCTCCCCAACCATTTTATAGCCGCGGACAGGGCAACGTTTGATAATTTTACGGCGCCTCGATGAGGGGGGGTGGGCGTCAATTGTTTATATTGTTACGGTGGCTTCGACCACTTCTCGCCGGTGAGACGGTGAGCCTCGGAGAATAAATTCCCATTTTACTTCATCACGTCGTCCTCCGACGAATCGAAATACCCTTTGTTGATGGCCGCGTATTCTTCGAACTCGACCTTCTCAGCTTCGGTTGGAGAACGAAATCCTGCGCGGGTTCCACTCTGTGTTGGTGCAATATTGGATTGTACAGCTTAATTCTCACGTTTCGCTGGACCAGTGGTGATAATAACAGCTTGCAATTCTTCGAATCCAAAAGCTTTCACTTGTGCTTTACAGCAGTGCTCCCCAAACTTTTTATAATCGCGAACCGGTCAACGTTTGATAATTTTACCGCGCCCCGTTGAGGGGGGGGGGGACGATAATTGTTTATATTTTTGCGGAGGCTTCGGCCCCGTCTCAGCAGTGAGACGGAGAGCCTTGCAGAATCAATTCCAATTTTTGTTTATCAGGTCGTTCTCCGAGGACCGAAATACCCTCCTTTGTGGATGGTTGCGGATTCCTCGAACGCGTCCATCTCTGCTTCGGTTGGAGAACGAGATCCTGCGCGTGGTTCCACTCTGTGTTGGTGCAATATTGAGTTATACAGCTTAATTCTCACATTTCGTTAGACCAGTGGTGAAAATGCGAGCTTGCAATTCTTCGAATCCAAAGGCTTTCACTTGTGCTTAACAGCAGTGCTCCCCAACCATTTTATAGCCGTGGACAGGGCAACGTTTGATAATTTTACGGCGCCTCGATGAGGGGGGGGGGCGTCAATTGTTTATATTGTTACGGTGGCTTCGACCACTTCTCGCCGGTGATACGGTGAGCCTCGGAGAATAAATTCCCATTTTACTTCATCACGTCGTCCTCCGACGAATCGAAATACCCTTTGTTGATGGCCGCGTATTCTTCGAACGCGACCTTCTCAGCTTCGGTTGGAGAACGAAATCCTGCGCGGGTTCCACTCTGTGTTGGTGCAATATTGGATTGTACAGCTTAATTCTCACGTTTCGCTGGACCAGTGGTGATAATAACAGCTTGCAATTCTTCGAATCCAAAAGCTTTCACTTGTGCTTTACAGCAGTGCTCCCCAAACTTTTTATAATCGCGAACCGGTCATCGTTTGATAATTTTACCGCGGCCCGTTGAGGGGGGGGGGATGATAATTGTTTATATTTTTGCGGAGGCTTCGGCCCCGTCTCAGCAGTGAGACGGAGAGCCTTGCAGAATAAATTCCAATTTTTCTTTATCAGGTCGTTCTCCGACGAATTGAAATACCCTCCTTTGTGGATGGTTGCGTATTCCTCGAACGCGTCCATCTCTGCTTCGGTTGGAGAACGAGATCCTGCGCGTGGTTCCACTCTGTGTTGGTGCAATATTGGGTTATACAGCTTAATTCTCACATTTCGTTAGACCAGTGGTGAAAATGCGAGCTTGCATTTCTTCGAATCCAAAGGCTTTCACTTGTGCTTAACAGCAGTGCTCCCCAACCATTTTATAGCCGCGGACAGGGCAACGTTTGATAATTTTACGGCGCCTCGATGAGGGGGGAGGGGCGTCAATTGTTTATATTGTTACGGTGGCTTCGACCACTTCTCGCCGGTGAGACGGTGAGCCGCGCAGAATAATTTCCAATTTTACTTCATCACGTCGTCCTCCGACGAATCGAAATACCCTTTGTTGATGGCCGCGTATTCTTCGAACGCGTCCATCTCAGCTTCGGTTGGAGAACGAGATCCTGCGCGTGGATCCATTCTGTGTTGGTGAAATATTGGGTTGCTCAGCTTTATTCTGAGGTTTCGCTAGACCTGTGGTGAAAATGCGTGCTTGCAATTCTTCGAATCCAAAATCTTTCACTTGTGCTTAACAGCAGTGCTCCCCATCCATTTGATAGCCGCGGACAGGGCAACGTTTGATAATTTTACGGCGCCTCGATGAGGGGGGGGGGCGTCAATTGTTTATATTGTTACGGTGGCTTCGACCACTTCTCGCCGGTGAGACGGTGAGCCGCGCAGAATATATTCCAATTTTACTTCATCACGTCATCCTCCGACGAATCGAAATACCCTTTGTTGATGGCCGCGTATTCCTCGAACGCGTCCATCTCAGCTTCGGTTGGAGAACGAAATCCTGCGCGGGTTCCACTCTGTGTTGGTGCAATATTGGATTGTACAGCTTAATTCTCACGTTTCGCTGGACCAGTGGTGATAATAACAGCTTGCAATTCTTCGAATCCAAAAGCTTTCACTTGTGCTTTACAGCAGTGCTCCCCAAACTTTTTATAATCGCGAACCGGTCAACGTTTGATAATTTTACCGCGCCCCGTTGAGGGGGGGGGGACGATAATTGTTTATATTTTTGCGGAGGCTTCGGCCCCGTCTCAGCAGTGAGACGGAGAGCCTTGCAGAATAAATTCCAATTTTTCTTTATCAGGTCGTTCTTCGACGAATCGAAATACCCTCCTTTGTGGATGGTTGCGTATTCCTCGAACGCGTCCATCTCAGCTTCGGTTGGAGAACGAGATCCTGCGCGTGGATCCATTCTGTGTTGGTGAAATATTGGGTTGCTCAGCTTTATTCTGAGGTTTCGCTAGACCTGTGGTGAAAATGCGTGCTTGCAATTCTTCGAATCCAAAATCTTTCACTTGAGCTTAACAGCAGTGCTCCGCAACCATTTTATAGCCGCGGACAGGGCAACGTTTGATAATTTTACTGTGCCTCGATGAGGGGTGGGGCGTCAATTGTTTATATTGTTACGGTGGCTTCGACCACTTCTCGCCGGTGAGACGGTGAGCCGCGCAGCATAAATTCCAATTTTACTTCATCACGTCGTCCTCCGACGAATCGAAATACCCTCTGTTGATGGCCGCGTATTCTTCGAACTCGATCTTCTCAGCTTCGGTTGGAGAACGAAATCCTGCGCGGGTTCCACTCTGTGTTGGTGCAATATTGGATTGTACAGCTTAATTCTCACGTTTCGCTGGACCAGTGGTGATAATAAGAGCTTGCAATTCTTCGAATCCAAAAGCTTTCACTTGTGCTTTACAGCAGTGCCCCCCAAACTTTTTATAATCGCGAACCGGTCAACGTTTGATAATTTTACCGCGCCCCGTTGAGGGGGGGGGACGATAATTGTTTATATTTTTGCGGAGGCTTCGGCCCCGTCTCAGCAGTGAGACGGAGAGCCTTGCAGAATCAATTCCAATTTTTGTTTATCAGGTCGTTCTCCGAGGACCGAAATACCCTCCTTTGTGGATGGTTGCGGATTCCTCGAACGCGTCCATCTCTGCTTCGGTTGGAGAACGAGATCCTGCGCGTGGTTCCACTCTGTGTTGGTGCAATATTGAGTTATACATCTTAATTCTCACATTTCGTTAGACCAGTGGTGAAAATGCGAGCTTGCAATTCTTCGAATCCAAAGGCTTTCACTTGAGCTTAACAGCAGTGCTCCGCAAGCATTTTATAGCCGCGGACAGGGCAACGTTTGATAATTTTACGGCGCCTCGATGACGGGTGGGGGGCGTCAATTGTTTATATTGTTACGGTGCCTTCGACCTCTTCTCGCCGGTGAGACGGTGAGCCGCGCAGAATAAATTCCAATTTTACTTCATCACGTCGTCCTCCGACGAATCGAAATACCCTTTGTTGATGGCCGCGTATTCTTCGAACGCGACCTTCTCAGCTTCGGTTGGAGAACGAAATCCTGCGCGGCTTCCACTCTGTGTTGGTGCAATATTGGATTGTACAGCTTAATTCTCACGTTTCGCTGGACCAGTGGTGATAATAACAGCTTGCAATTCTTCGAATCCAAAAGCTTTCACTTGTGCTTTACAGCAGTGCTCCCCAAACTTTTTATAATCGCGAACCGGTCAACGTTTGATAATTTTACCGCGCCCCGTTGAGGGGGGGGGACGATAATTGTTTATATTTTTGCGGAGGCTTCGGCCCCGTCTCAGCAGTGAGACGGAGAGCCTTGCAGAATAAATTCCAATTTTTCTTTATCAGGTCGTTCTCCGATGAATCGAAATACCCTCCTTTGTGGATGGTTGCGTATTCCTCGAACGCGTCCATCTCTGCTTCGGTTGGAGAACGAGATCCTGCGCGTGGTTCCACTCTGTGTTGGTGCAATATTGGGTTATACAGCTTAATTCTCACATTTCGTTAGACCAGTGGTGAAAATGCGAGCTTGCAATTCTTCGAATCCAAAGTCTTTCACTTGTGCTTAACAGCAGTGCTCCCCAACCATTTTATAGCCGTGGACAGGGCAACGTTTGATAATTTTACGGCGCCTCGATGAGGGGGGGGGGCGTCAATTGTTTATATTGTTACGGTGGCTTCGACCACTTCTCGCCGGTGAGACGGTGAGCCGCGCAGAATAAATTCCAATTTTACTTCATCACGTCGTCCTCCGACGAATCGAAATACCCTTTGTTGATGGCCGCGTATTCTTCGAACTCGATCTTCTCAGCTTCGGTTGGAGAACGAAATACTGCGCGGGTTCCACTCTGTGTTGGTGCAATATTGGATTGTACAGCTTAATTCTCACGTTTCGCTGGACCAGTGGTGATAATAAGAGCTTGCAATTCTTCGAATCCAGAAGCTTTCACTTGTGCTTTACAGCAGTGCTCCCCAAACTTTTTATAATCGCGAACCGGTCAACGTTTGATAATTTTACCGCGCCCCGTTGAGGGGGGGGGGGACGATAATTGTTTATATTTTTGCGGAGGCTTCGGCCCCGTCTCAGCAGTGAGACGGAGAGCCTTGCAGAATCAATTCCAATTTTTGTTTATCAGGTCGTTCTCCGAGGACCGAAATACCCTCCTTTCTGGATGGTTGCGGATTCCTCGAACGCGTCCATCTCTGCTTCGGTTGGAGAACGAGATCCTGCGCGTGGTTCCACTCTGTGTTGGTGCAATATTGGGTTATACAGCTTAATTCTCACATTTCGTTAGACCAGTGGTGAAAATGCGAGCTTGCAATTCTTCGAATCCAAAGGCTTTCACTTGAGCTTAACAGCAGTGCTCCGCAATCATTTTATAGCCGCGGACAGGGCAACGTTTGATAATTTTACGGCGCCTCGATGAGGGGGGGAGGGGCGTCAATTGTTTATATTGTTACGGTGCCTTCGAACTCTTCTCGCCGGTGAGACGGTGAGCCGCGCAGAATAAATTCCAATTTTACTTCATCACGTCGTCCTCCGACGAATCGAAATACCCTTTGTTGATGGCCGCGTATTCTTCGAACGCGACCTTCTCAGCTTCGGTTGGAGAACGAAATCCTGCGCGGCTTCCACTCTGTGTTGGTGCAATATTGGATTGTACAGCTTAATTCTCACGTTTCGCTGGACCAGTGGTGATAATAACAGCTTGCAATTCTTCGAATCCAAAAGCTTTCACTTGTGCTTTACAGCAGTGCTCCCTAAACTTTTTATAATCGCGAACCGGTCAACGTTTGATAATTTTACCGCGCCCCGTTGAGGGGGGGGGGGGACGATAATTGTTTATATTTTTGCGGAGGCTTCGGCCCCGTCTCAGCAGTGAGACGGAGAGCCTTGCAGAATAAATTCCAATTTTTCTTTATCAGGTCGTTCTTCGATGAATCGAAATACCCTCCTTTGTGGATGGTTGCGTATTCCTCGAACGCGTCCATCTCTGCTTCGGTTGGAGAACGAGATCCTGCGCTTGGTTCCACTCTGTGTTGGTGCAATATTGGGTTATACAGCTTAATTCTCACATTTCGTTAGACCAGTGGTGAAAATGCGAGCTTGCAATTCTTCGAATCCAAAGGCTTTCACTTGTGCTTAACAGCAGTGCTCCCCAACCATTTTATAGCCGTGGACAGGGCAACGTTTGATAATTTTACGGCGCCTCGATGAGGGGGGGGGGCGTCAATTGTTTATATTGTTACGGTGGCTTCGACCACTTCTCGCCGGTGAGACGGTGAGCCGCGCAGAATAAATTCCAATTTTACTTCATCACGTCGTCCTCCGACGAATCGAAATACCCTTTGTTGATGGCCGCGTATTCTTCGAACGCGACCTTCTCAGCTTCGGTTGGAGAACGAAATCCTGCGCGGCTTCCACTCTGTGTTGGTGCAATATTGGATTGTACAGCTTAATTCTCACGTTTCGCTGGACCAGTGGTGATAATAACAGCTTGCAATTCTTCGAATCCAAAAGCTTTCACTTGTGCTTTACAGCAGTGCTCCCTAAACTTTTTATAATCGCGAACCGGTCAACGTTTGATAATTTTACCGCGCCCCGTTGAGGGGGGGGGGGACGATAATTGTTTATATTTTTGCGGAGGCTTCGGCCCCGTCTCAGCAGTGAGACGGAGAGCCTTGCAGAATAAATTCCAATTTTTCTTTATCAGGTCGTTCTCCGATGAATCGAAATACCCTCCTTTGTGGATGGTTGCGTATTCCTCGAACGCGTCCATCTCTGCTTCGGTTGGAGAACGAGATCCTGCGCTTGGTTCCACTCTGTGTTGGTGCAATATTGGGTTATACAGCTTAATTCTCACATTTCGTTAGACCAGTGGTGAAAATGCGAGCTTGCAATTCTTCGAATCCAAAGGCTTTCTCTTGAGCTTAACAGCAGTGCTCCGCAATCATTTTATAGCCGCGGACAGGGCAACGTTTGATAATTTTACGGCGCCTCGATGAGGGGTGGGGGGCGTCAATTGTTTATATTGTTACGGTGCCTTCGACCTCTTCTCGCCGGTGAGACGGTGAGCCGCGCAGAATAAATTCCAATTTTACTTCATCACGTCGTCCTCCGACGAATCGAAATACCCTTTGTTGATGGCCGCGTATTCTTCGAACGCGACCTTCTCAGCTTCGGTTGGAGAACGAAATCCTGCGCGGCTTCCACTCTGTGTTGGTGCAATATTGGATTGTACAGCTTAATTCTCACGTTTCGCTGGACCAGTGGTGATAATAACAGCTTGCAATTCTTCGAATCCAAAAGCTTTCACTTGTGCTTTACAGCAGTGCTCCCCAAACTTTTTCTAATCGCGAACCGGTCAACGTTTGATAATTTTACCGCGCCCCGTTGAGGGGGGGGGACGATAATTGTTTATATTTTTGCGGACGCTTCGGTCCCGTCTCAGCAGTGAGACGGAGAGCCTTGCAGAATAAATTCCAATTTTTCTTTATCAGGTCGTTCTCCGATGAATCGAAATACCCTCCTTTGTGGATGGTTGCGTATTCCTCGAACGCGTCCATCTCTGCTTCGGTTGGAGAACGAGATCCTGCGCGTGGTTCCACTCTGTGTTGGTGCAATATTGGGTTATACAGCTTAATTCTCACATTTCGTTAGACCAGTGGTGAAAATGCGAGCTTGCAATTCTTCGAATCCAAAGGCTTTCACTTGTGCTTAACAGCAGTGCTCCCCAACCATTTTATAGCCGTGGACAGGGCAACGTTTGATAATTTTACGGCGCCTCGATGAGGGGGGGGGGGCGTCAATTGTTTATATTGTTACGGTGGCTTCGACCACTTCTCGCCGGTGAGACGGTGAGCCGCGCAGAATAAATTCCAATTTTACTTCATCACGTCGTCCTCCGACGAATCGAAATACCCTTTGTTGATGGCCGCGTATTCTTCGAACTCGATCTTCTCAGCTTCGGTTGGAGAACGAAATACTGCGCGGGTTCCACTCTGTGTTGGTGCAATATTGGATTGTACAGCTTAATTCTCACGTTTCGCTGGACCAGTGGTGATAATAAGAGCTTGCAATTCTTCGAATCCAGAAGCTTTCACTTGTGCTTTACAGCAGTGCTCCCCAAACTTTTTATAATCGCGAACCGGTCAACGTTTGATAATTTTACCGCGCCCCGTTGAGGGGGGGGGACGATAATTGTTTATATTTTTGCGGAGGCTTCGGCCCCGTCTCAGCAGTGAGACGGAGAGCCTTGCAGAATCAATTCCAATTTTTGTTTATCAGGTCGTTCTCCGAGGACCGAAATACCCTCCTTTGTGGATGGTTGCGGATTCCTCGAACGCGTCCATCTCTGCTTCGGTTGGAGAACGAGATCCTGCGCGTGGTTCCACTCTGTGTTGGTGCAATATTGAGTTATACAGCTTAATTCTCACATTTCGTTAGACCAGTGGTGAAAATGCGAGCTTGCAATTCTTCGAATCCAAAGGCTTTCACTTGAGCTTAACACCAGTGCTCCGCAATCATTTTATAGCCGCGGACAGGGCAACGTTTGATAATTTTACGGCGCCTCGATGAGGGGGGGGCGTCAATTGTTTATATTGTTACGGTGCCTTCGACCTCTTCTCGCCGGTGAGACGGTGAGCCGCGCAGAATAAATTCCAATTTTACTTCATCACGTCGTCCTCCGACGAATCGAAATACCCTTTGTTGATGGCCGCGTATTCTTCGAACGCGACCTTCTCAGCTTCGGTTGGAGAACGAAATCCTGCGCGGCTTCCACTCTGTGTTGGTGCAATATTGGATTGTACAGCTTAATTCTCACGTTTCGCTGGACCAGTGGTGATAATAACAGCTTGCAATTCTTCGAATCCAAAAGCTTTCACTTGTGCTTTACAGCAGTGCTCCCTAAACTTTTTATAATCGCGAACCGGTCAACGTTTGATAATTTTACCGCGCCCCGTTGAGGGGGGGGGGACGATAATTGTTTATATTTTTGCGGAGGCTTCGGCCCCGTTTCAGCAGTGAGACGGAGAGCCTTGCAGAATAAATTCCAATTTTTCTTTATCAGGTCGTTCTCCGATGAATCGAAATACCCTCCTTTGTGGATGGTTGCGTATTCCTCGAACGCGTCCATCTCTGCTTCGGTTGGAGAACGAGATCCTGCGCTTGGTTCCACTCTGTGTTGGTGCAATATTGAGTTATACAGCTTAATTCTCACATTTCGTTAGACCAGTGGTGAAAATGCGAGCTTGCATTTCTTCGAATCCAAAGGCTTTCACTTGTGCTTAACAGCAGTGCTCCCCAACCATTTTATAGCCGCGGACAGGGCAACGTTTGATAATTTTACGGCGCCTCGATGAGGGGGGAGGGGCGTCAATTGTTTATATTGTTACGGTGGCTTCGACCACTTCTCGCCGGTGAGACGGTGAGCCGCGCAGCATAAATTCCAATTTTACTTCATCACGTCGTCCTCCGACGAATCGAAATACCCTCTGTTGATGGCCGCGTATTTTTCGAACTCGATCTTCTCAGCTTCGGTTGGAGAACGAAATCCTGCGCGGGGTCCACTCTGTGTTGGTGCAATATTGGATTGTACAGCTTAATTCTCACGTTTCGCTGGACCAGTGGTGATAATAAGAGCTTGCAATTCTTCGAATCCAAAAGCTTTCACTTGTGCTTTACAGCAGTGCCCCCCAAACTTTTTATAATCGCGAACCGGTCAACGTTTGATAATTTTACCGCGCCCCGTTGAGGGGGGGACGATAATTGTTTATATTTTTGCGGAGGCTTCGGCCCCGTCTCAGCAGTGAGACGGAGAGCCTTGCAGAATAAATTCCAATTTTTCATTATCAGGTCGTTCTCTGACGAATCGAAATACCCTCCTTTGTGGATGGTTGCGTATTCCTCGAACGCGTCCATCTCATCTTCGGTTGGAGAACGAGATCCTGCGCGTGGATCCATTCTGTGTTGGTGAAATATTGGGTTGCTAAGCTTTATTCTGAGGTTTCGCTAGACCTGTGGTGAAAATGCGTGCTTGCAATTCTTCGAATCCAAAATCTTTCACTTGTGCTTAACAGCAGTGCTCCCCATCCATTTGATAGCCGCGGACAGGGCAACGTTTGATAATTTTACGGCGCCTCGATGAGGGGGGGGGCGTCAATTGTTTATATTGTTACGGTGGCTTCGACCACTTCTCGCCGGTGAGACGGTGAGCCGCGCAGAATATATTCCAATTTTACTTCATCACGTCATCCTCCGACGAATCGAAATACCCTTTGTTGATGGCCGCGTATTCCTCGAACGCGTCCATCTCAGCTTCGGTTGGAGAACGAAATCCTGCGCGGGTTCCACTCTGTGTTGGTGCAATATTGGATTGAACAGCTTAATTCTCACGTTTCGCTGGACCAGTGGTGATAATAAGAGCTTGCAATTCTTCGAATCCAAAAGCTTTCACTTGTGCTTTACAGCAGTGCTCCCCAAACTTTTTATAATCGCGAACCGGTCAACGTTTGATAATTTTACCGCGCCCCGTTGAGGGGGGGGGACGATAATTGTTTATATTTTTGCGGAGGCTTCGGCCCCGTCTCAGCAGTGAGACGGAGAGCCTTGCAGAATAAATTCCAATTTTTCTTTATCAGGTCGTTCTCCGACGAATCGAAATACCCTCCTTTGTGGATGGTTGCGTATTCCTCGAACGCGTCCATCTCTGCTTCAGTTGGAGAACGAGATCCTGCGCGTGGTTCCACTCTGTGTTGGTGCAATATTGGGTTATACAGCTTAATTCTCACATTTCGTTAGACCAGTGGTGAAAATGCGAGCTTGTAATTCTTCGAATCCAAAGGCTTTCACTTGTGCTTAACAGCAGTGCTCCCCAACCATTTTATAGCCGCGGACAGGGCAACGTTTGATAATTTTACGGCGCCTCGATGAGGGGGGGTGGGCGTCAATTGTTTATATTGTTACGGTGGCTTCGACCACTTCTCGCCGGTGAGACGGTGAGCCTCGGAGAATAAATTCCCATTTTACTTCATCACGTCGTCCTCCGACGAATCGAAATACCCTTTGTTGATGGCCGCGTATTCTTCGAACTCGACCTTCTCAGCTTCGGTTGGAGAACGAAATCCTGCGCGGGTTCCACTCTGTGTTGGTGCAATATTGGATTGTACAGCTTAATTCTCACGTTTCGCTGGACCAGTGGTGATAATAACAGCTTGCAATTCTTCGAATCCAAAAGCTTTCACTTGTGCTTTACAGCAGTGCTCCCCAAACTTTTTATAATCGCGAACCGGTCAACGTTTGATAATTTTACCGCGCCCCGTTGAGGGGGGGGGGACGATAATTGTTTATATTTTTGCGGAGGCTTCGGCCCCGTCTCAGCAGTGAGACGGAGAGCCTTGCAGAATCAATTCCAATTTTTGTTTATCAGGTCGTTCTCCGAGGACCGAAATACCCTCCTTTGTGGATGGTTGCGGATTCCTCGAACGCGTCCATCTCTGCTTCGGTTGGAGAACGAGATCCTGCGCGTGGTTCCACTCTGTGTTGGTGCAATATTGAGTTATACAGCTTAATTCTCACATTTCGTTAGACCAGTGGTGAAAATGCGAGCTTGCAATTCTTCGAATCCAAAGGCTTTCACTTGTGCTTAACAGCAGTGCTCCCCAACCATTTTATAGCCGTGGACAGGGCAACGTTTGATAATTTTACGGCGCCTCGATGAGGGGGGGGGGCGTCAATTGTTTATATTGTTACGGTGGCTTCGACCACTTCTCGCCGGTGATACGGTGAGCCTCGGAGAATAAATTCCCATTTTACCTCATCACGTCGTCCTCCGACGAATCGAAATACCCTTTGTTGATGGCCGCGTATTCTTCGAACGCGACCTTCTCAGCTTCGGTTGGAGAACGAAATCCTGCGCGGGTTCCACTCTGTGTTGGTGCAATATTGGATTGTACAGCTTAATTCTCACGTTTCGCTGGACCAGTGGTGATAATAACAGCTTGCAATTCTTCGAATCCAAAAGCTTTCACTTGTGCTTTACAGCAGTGCTCCCCAAACTTTTTATAATCGCGAACCGGTCAACGTTTGATAATTTTACCGCGGCCCGTTGAGGGGGGGGGGGATGATAATTGTTTATATTTTTGCGGAGGCTTCGGCCCCGTCTCAGCAGTGAGACGGAGAGCCTTGCAGAATAAATTCCAATTTTTCTTTATCAGGTCGTTCTCCGACGAATTGAAATACCCTCCTTTGTGGATGGTTGCGTATTCCTCGAACGCGTCCATCTCTGCTTCGGTTGGAGAACGAGATCCTGCGCGTGGTTCCACTCTGTGTTGGTGCAATATTGGGTTATACAGCTTAATTCTCACATTTCGTTAGACCAGTGGTGAAAATGCGAGCTTGCATTTCTTCGAATCCAAAGGCTTTCACTTGTGCTTAACAGCAGTGCTCCCCAACCATTTTATAGCCGCGGACAGGGCAACGTTTGATAATTTTACGGCGCCTCGATGAGGGGGGAGGGGCGTCAATTGTTTATATTGTTACGGTGGCTTCGACCACTTCTCGCCGGTGAGACGGTGAGCCGCGCAGAATAATTTCCAATTTTACTTCATCACGTCGTCCTCCGACGAATCGAAATACCCTTTGTTGATGGCCGCGTATTCTTCGAACGCGTCCATCTCAGCTTCGGTTGGAGAACGAGATCCTGCGCGTGGATCCATTCTGTGTTGGTGAAATATTGGGTTGCTCAGCTTTATTCTGAGGTTTCGCTAGACCTGTGGTGAAAATGCGTGCTTGCAATTCTTCGAATCCAAAATCTTTCACTTGTGCTTAACAGCAGTGCTCCCCATCCATTTGATAGCCGCGGACAGGGCAACGTTTGATAATTTTACGGCGCCTCGATGAGGGGGGGGGGCGTCAATTGTTTATATTGTTACGGTGGCTTCGACCACTTCTCGCCGGTGAGACGGTGAGCCGCGCAGAATATATTCCAATTTTACTTCATCACGTCATCCTCCGACGAATCGAAATACCCTTTGTTGATGGCCGCGTATTCCTCGAACGCGTCCATCTCAGCTTCGGTTGGAGAACGAAATCCTGCGCGGGTTCCACTCTGTGTTGGTGCAATATTGGATTGTACAGCTTAATTCTCACGTTTCGCTGGACCAGTGGTGATAATAACAGCTTGCAATTCTTCGAATCCAAAAGCTTTCACTTGTGCTTTACAGCAGTGCTCCCCAAACTTTTTATAATCGCGAACCGGTCAACGTTTGATAATTTTACCGCGCCCCGTTGAGGGGGGGGGGGACGATAATTGTTTATATTTTTGCGGAGGCTTCGGCCCCGTCTCAGCAGTGAGACGGAGAGCCTTGCAGAATAAATTCCAATTTTTCTTTATCAGGTCGTTCTCCGACGAATCGAAATACCCTCCTTTGTGGATGGTTGCGTATTCCTCGAACGCGTCCATCTCAGCTTCGGTTGGAGAACGAGAACCTGCGCGTGGATCCATTCTGTGTTGGTGAAATATTGGGTTGCTCAGCTTTATTCTGAGGTTTCGCTAGACCTGTGGTGAAAATGCGTGCTTGCAATTCTTCGAATCCAAAATCTTTCACTTGAGCTTAACAGCAGTGCTCCGCAACCATTTTATAGCCGCGGACAGGGCAACGTTTGATAATTTTACTGTGCCTCGATGAGGGGTGGGGCGTCAATTGTTTATATTGTTACGGTGGCTTCGACCACTTCTCGCCGGTGAGACGGTGAGCCGCGCAGCATAAATTCCAATTTTACTTCATCACGTCGTCCTCCGACGAATCGAAATACCCTCTGTTGATGGCCGCGTATTCTTCGAACTCGATCTTCTCAGCTTCGGTTGGAGAACGAAATCCTGCGCGGGTTCCACTCTGTGTTGGTGCAATATTGGATTGTACAGCTTAATTCTCACGTTTCGCTGGACCAGTGGTGATAATAAGAGCTTGCAATTCTTCGAATCCAAAAGCTTTCACTTGTGCTTTACAGCAGTGCCCCCCAAACTTTTTATAATCGCGAACCGGTCAACGTTTGATAATTTTACCGCGCCCCGTTGAGGGGGGCGGACGATAATTGTTTATATTTTTGCGGAGGCTTCGGCCCCGTCTCAGCAGTGAGACGGAGAGCCTTGCAGAATCAATTCCAATTTTTGTTTATCAGGTCGTTCTCCGAGGACCGAAATACCCTCCTTTGTGGATGGTTGCGGATTCCTCGAACGCGTCCATCTCTGCTTCGGTTGGAGAACGAGATCCTGCGCGTGGTTCCACTCTGTGTTGGTGCAATATTGAGTTATACATCTTAATTCTCACATTTCGTTAGACCAGTGGTGAAAATGCGAGCTTGCAATTCTTCGAATCCAAAGGCTTTCACTTGAGCTTAACAGCAGTGCTCCGCAAGCATTTTATAGCCGCGGACAGGGCAACGTTTGATAATTTTACGGCGCCTCGATGACGGGTGGGGGGCGTCAATTGTTTATATTGTTACGGTGCCTTCGACCTCTTCTCGCCGGTGAGACGGTGAGCCGCGCAGAATAAATTCCAATTTTACTTCATCACGTCGTCCTCCGACGAATCGAAATACCCTTTGTTGATGGCCGCGTATTCTTCGAACGCGACCTTCTCAGCTTCGGTTGGAGAACGAAATCCTGCGCGGCTTCCACTCTGTGTTGGTGCAATATTGGATTGTACAGCTTAATTCTCACGTTTCGCTGGACCAGTGGTGATAATAACAGCTTGCAATTCTTCGAATCCAAAAGCTTTCACTTGTGCTTTACAGCAGTGCTCCCCAAACTTTTTATAATCGCGAACCGGTCAACGTTTGATAATTTTACCGCGCCCCGTTGAGGGGGGGGGACGATAATTGTTTATATTTTTGCGGAGGCTTCGGCCCCGTCTCAGCAGTGAGACGGAGAGCCTTGCAGAATAAATTCCAATTTTTCTTTATCAGGTCGTTCTCCGATGAATCGAAATACCCTCCTTTGTGGATGGTTGCGTATTCCTCGAACGCGTCCATCTCTGCTTCGGTTGGAGAACGAGATCCTGCGCGTGGTTCCACTCTGTGTTGGTGCAATATTGGGTTATACAGCTTAATTCTCACATTTCGTTAGACCAGTGGTGAAAATGCGAGCTTGCAATTCTTCGAATCCAAAGTCTTTCACTTGTGCTTAACAGCAGTGCTCCCCAACCATTTTATAGCCGTGGACAGGGCAACGTTTGATAATTTTACGGCGCCTCGATGAGGGGGGGGGGGCGTCAATTGTTTATATTGTTACGGTGGCTTCGACCACTTCTCGCCGGTGAGACGGTGAGCCGCGCAGAATAAATTCCAATTTTACTTCATCACGTCGTCCTCCGACGAATCGAAATACCCTTTGTTGATGGCCGCGTATTCTTCGAACTCGATCTTCTCAGCTTCGGTTGGAGAACGAAATACTGCGCGGGTTCCACTCTGTGTTGGTGCAATATTGGATTGTACAGCTTAATTCTCACGTTTCGCTGGACCAGTGGTGATAATAAGAGCTTGCAATTCTTCGAATCCAGAAGCTTTCACTTGTGCTTTACAGCATAGCTCCCCAAACTTTTTATAATCGCGAACCGGTCAACGTTTGATAATTTTACCGCGCCCCGTTGAGGGGGGGGGGACGATAATTGTTTATATTTTTGCGGAGGCTTCGGCCCCGTCTCAGCAGTGAGACGGAGAGCCTTGCAGAATCAATTCCAATTTTTGTTTATCAGGTCGTTCTCCGAGGACCGAAATACCCTCCTTTCTGGATGGTTGCGGATTCCTCGAACGCGTCCATCTCTGCTTCGGTTGGAGAACGAGATCCTGCGCGTGGTTCCACTCTGTGTTGGTGCAATATTGAGTTATACAGCTTAATTCTCACATTTCGTTAGACCAGTGGTGAAAATGCGAGCTTGCAATTCTTCGAATCCAAAGGCTTTCACTTGAGCTTAACAGCAGTGCTCCGCAATCATTTTATAGCCGCGGACAGGGCAACGTTTGATAATTTTACGGCGCCTCGATGAGGGGGGGGGGGCGTCAATTGTTTATATTGTTACGGTGCCTTCGACCTCTTCTCGCCGGTGAGACGGTGAGCCGCGCAGAATAAATTCCAATTTTACTTCATCACGTCGTCCTCCGACGAATCGAAATACCCTTTGTTGATGGCCGCGTATTCTTCGAACGCGACCTTCTCAGCTTCGGTTGGAGAACGAAATCCTGCGCGGCTTCCACTCTGTGCTGGTGCAATATTGGATTGTACAGCTTAATTCTCACGTTTCGCTGGACCAGTGGTGATAATAACAGCTTGCAATTCTTCGAATCCAAAAGCTTTCACTTGTGCTTTACAGCAGTGCTCCCTAAACTTTTTATAATCGCGAACCGGTCAACGTTTGATAATTTTACCGCGCCCCGTTGAGGGGGGGGGGGGACGATAATTGTTTATATTTTTGCGGAGGCTTCGGCCCCGTCTCAGCAGTGAGACGGAGAGCCTTGCAGAATAAATTCCAATTTTTCTTTATCAGGTCGTTCTTCGATGAATCGAAATACCCTCCTTTGTGGATGGTTGCGTATTCCTCGAACGCGTCCATCTCTGCTTCGGTTGGAGAACGAAATCCTGCGCGGGTTCCACTCTGTGTTGGTGCAATATTGGATTGTACAGCTTAATTCTCACGTTTCGCTGGACCAGTGGTGATAATAACAGCTTGCAATTCTTCGAATCCAAAAGCTTTCACTTGTGCTTTACAGCAGTGCTCCCCAAACTTTTTATAATCGCGAACCGGTCAACGTTTGATAATTTTACCGCGCCCCGTTGAGGGGGGGGGGACGATAATTGTTTATATTTTTGCGGAGGCTTCGGCCCCGTCTCAGCAGTGAGACGGAGAGCCTTGCAGAATAAATTCCAATTTTTCTTTATCAGGTCGTTCTCCGACGAATCGAAATACCCTCCTTTGTGGATGGTTGCGTATTCCTCGAACGCGTCCATCTCAGCTTCGGTTGGAGAACGAGATCCTGCGCGTGGATCCATTCTGTGTTGGTGAAATATTGGGTTGCTCAGCTTTATTCTGAGGTTTCGCTAGACCTGTGGTGAAAATGCGTGCTTGCAATTCTTCGAATCCAAAATCTTTCACTTGAGCTTAACAGCAGTGCTCCGCAACCATTTTATAGCCGCGGACAGGGCAACGTTTGATAATTTTACTGTGCCTCGATGAGGGGTGGGGCGTCAATTGTTTATATTGTTACGGTGGCTTCGACCACTTCTCGCCGGTGAGACGGTGAGCCGCGCAGCATAAATTCCAATTTTACTTCATCACGTCGTCCTCCGACGAATCGAAATACCCTCTGTTGATGGCCGCGTATTCTTCGAACTCGATCTTCTCAGCTTCGGTTGGAGAACGAAATCCTGCGCGGGTTCCACTCTGTGTTGGTGCAATATTGGATTGTACAGCTTAATTCTCACGTTTCGCTGGACCAGTGGTGATAATAAGAGCTTGCAATTCTTCGAATCCAAAAGCTTTCACTTGTGCTTTACAGCAGTGCCCCCCAAACTTTTTATAATCGCGAACCGGTCAACGTTTGATAATTTTACCGCGCCCCGTTGAGGGGGGGGGACGATAATTGTTTATATTTTTGCGGAGGCTTCGGCCCCGTCTCAGCAGTGAGACGGAGAGCCTTGCAGAATCAATTCCAATTTTTGTTTATCAGGTCGTTCTCCGAGGACCGAAATACCCTCCTTTGTGGATGGTTGCGGATTCCTCGAACGCGTCCATCTCTGCTTCGGTTGGAGAACGAGATCCTGCGCGTGGTTCCACTCTGTGTTGGTGCAATATTGAGTTATACATCTTAATTCTCACATTTCGTTAGACCAGTGGTGAAAATGCGAGCTTGCAATTCTTCGAATCCAAAGGCTTTCACTTGAGCTTAACAGCAGTGCTCCGCAAGCATTTTATAGCCGCGGACAGGGCAACGTTTGATAATTTTACTGTGCCTCGATGAGGGGTGGGGCGTCAATTGTTTATATTGTTACGGTGGCTTCGACCACTTCTCGCCGGTGAGACGGTGAGCCGCGCAGCATAAATTCCAATTTTACTTCATCACGTCGTCCTCCGACGAATCGAAATACCCTCTGTTGATGGCCGCGTATTCTTCGAACTCGATCTTCTCAGCTTCGGTTGGAGAACGAAATCCTGCGCGGGTTCCACTCTGTGTTGGTGCAATATTGGATTGTACAGCTTAATTCTCACGTTTCGCTGGACCAGTGGTGATAATAAGAGCTTGCAATTCTTCGAATCCAAAAGCTTTCACTTGTGCTTTCCAGCAGTGCCCCCCAAACTTTTTATAATCGCGAACCGGTCAACGTTTGATAATTTTACCGCGCCCCGTTGAGGGGGGGGGGACGATAATTGTTTATATTTTTGCGGAGGCTTCGGCCCCGTCTCAGCAGTGAGACGGAGAGCCTTGCAGAATCAATTCCAATTTTTGTTTATCAGGTCGTTCTCCGAGGACCGAAATACCCTCCTTTGTGGATGGTTGCGGATTCCTCGAACGCGTCCATCTCTGCTTCGGTTGGAGAACGAGATCCTGCGCGTGGTTCCACTCTGTGTTGGTGCAATATTGAGTTATACATCTTAATTCTCACATTTCGTTAGACCAGTGGTGAAAATGCGAGCTTGCAATTCTTCGAATCCAAAGGCTTTCACTTGAGCTTAACAGCAGTGCTCCGCAAGCATTTTATAGCCGCGGACAGGGCAACGTTTGATAATTTTACGGCGCCTCGATGACGGGTGGGGGGCGTCAATTGTTTATATTGTTACGGTGCCTTCGACCTCTTCTCGCCGGTGAGACGGTGAGCCGCGCAGAATAAATTCCAATTTTACTTCATCACGTCGTCCTCCGACGAATCGAAATACCCTTTGTTGATGGCCGCGTATTCTTCGAACGCGACCTTCTCAGCTTCGGTTGGAGAACGAAATCCTGCGCGGCTTCCACTCTGTGTTGGTGCAATATTGGATTGTACAGCTTAATTCTCACGTTTCGCTGGACCAGTGGTGATAATAACAGCTTGCAATTCTTCGAATCCAAAAGCTTTCACTTGTGCTTTACAGCAGTGCTCCCCAAACTTTTTATAATCGCGAACCGGTCAACGTTTGATAATTATACCGCGCCCCGTTGAGGGGGGGGGGACGATAATTGTTTATATTTTTGCGGAGGCTTCGGCCCCGTCTCAGCAGTGAGACGGAGAGCCTTGCAGAATAAATTCCAATTTTTCTTTATCAGGTCGTTCTCCGATGAATCGAAATACCCTCCTTTGTGGATGGTTGCGTATTCCTCGAACGCGTCCATCTCTGCTTCGGTTGGAGAACGAGATCCTGCGCGTGGTTCCACTCTGTGTTGGTGCAATATTGGGTTATACAGCTTAATTCTCACATTTCGTTAGACCAGTGGTGAAAATGCGAGCTTGCAATTCTTCGAATCCAAAGTCTTTCACTTGTGCTTAACAGCAGTGCTCCCCAACCATTTTATAGCCGTGGACAGGGCAACGTTTGATAATTTTACGGCGCCTCGATGAGGGGGGGGGGCGTCAATTGTTTATATTGTTACGGTGGCTTCGACCACTTCTCGCCGGTGAGACGGTGAGCCGCGCAGAATAAATTCCAATTTTACTTCATCACGTCGTCCTCCGACGAATCGAAATACCCTTTGTTGATGGCCGCGTATTCTTCGAACTCGATCTTCTCAGCTTCGGTTGGAGAACGAAATACTGCGCGGGTTCCACTCTGTGTTGGTGCAATATTGGATTGTACAGCTTAATTCTCACGTTTCGCTGGACCAGTGGTGATAATAAGAGCTTGCAATTCTTCGAATCCAGAAGCTTTCACTTGTGCTTTACAGCAGTGCTCCCCAAACTTTTTATAATCGCGAACCGGTCAACGTTTGATAATTTTACCGCGCCCCGTTGAGGGGGGGGGGACGATAATTGTTTATATTTTTGCGGAGGCTTCGGCCCCGTCTCAGCAGTGAGACGGAGAGCCTTGCAGAATCAATTCCAATTTTTGTTTATCAGGTCGTTCTCCGAGGACCGAAATACCCTCCTTTCTGGATGGTTGCGGATTCCTCGAACGCGTCCATCTCTGCTTCGGTTGGAGAACGAGATCCTGCGCGTGGTTCCACTCTGTGTTGGTGCAATATTGAGTTATACAGCTTAATTCTCACATTTCGTTAGACCAGTGGTGAAAATGCGAGCTTGCAATTCTTCGAATCCAAAGGCTTTCACTTGAGCTTAACAGCAGTGCTCCGCAATCATTTTATAGCCGCGGACAGGGCAACGTTTGATAATTTTACGGCGCCTCGATGAGGGGGGGGGGGGCGTCAATTGTTTATATTGTTACGGTGCCTTCGACCTCTTCTCGCCGGTGAGACGGTGAGCCGCGCAGAATAAATTCCAATTTTACTTCATCACGTCGTCCTCCGACGAATCGAAATACCCTTTGTTGATGGCCGCGTATTCTTCGAACGCGACCTTCTCAGCTTCGGTTGGAGAACGAAATCCTGCGCGGCTTCCACTCTGTGCTGGTGCAATATTGGATTGTACAGCTTAATTCTCACGTTTCGCTGGACCAGTGGTGATAATAACAGCTTGCAATTCTTCGAATCCAAAAGCTTTCACTTGTGCTTTACAGCAGTGCTCCCTAAACTTTTTATAATCGCGAACCGGTCAACGTTTGATAATTTTACCGCGCCCCGTTGAGGGGGGGGGGGGGACGATAATTGTTTATATTTTTGCGGAGGCTTCGGCCCCGTCTCAGCAGTGAGACGGAGAGCCTTGCAGAATAAATTCCAATTTTTCTTTATCAGGTCGTTCTTCGATGAATCGAAATACCCTCCTTTGTGGATGGTTGCGTATTCCTCGAACGCGTCCATCTCTGCTTCGGTTGGAGAACGAAATCCTGCGCGGGTTCCACTCTGTGTTGGTGCAATATTGGATTGTACAGCTTAATTCTCACGTTTCGCTGGACCAGTGGTGATAATAACAGCTTGCAATTCTTCGAATCCAAAAGCTTTCACTTGTGCTTTACAGCAGTGCTCCCCAAACTTTTTATAATCGCGAACCGGTCAACGTTTGATAATTTTACCGCGCCCCGTTGAGGGGGGGGGGACGATAATTGTTTATATTTTTGCGGAGGCTTCGGCCCCGTCTCAGCAGTGAGACGGAGAGCCTTGCAGAATAAATTCCAATTTTTCTTTATCAGGTCGTTCTCCGACGAATCGAAATACCCTCCTTTGTGGATGGTTGCGTATTCCTCGAACGCGTCCATCTCAGCTTCGGTTGGAGAACGAGATCCTGCGCGTGGATCCATTCTGTGTTGGTGAAATATTGGGTTGCTCAGCTTTATTCTGAGGTTTCGCTAGACCTGTGGTGAAAATGCGTGCTTGCAATTCTTCGAATCCAAAATCTTTCACTTGAGCTTAACAGCAGTGCTCCGCAACCATTTTATAGCCGCGGACAGGGCAACGTTTGATAATTTTACTGTGCCTCGATGAGGGGTGGGGCGTCAATTGTTTATATTGTTACGGTGGCTTCGACCACTTCTCGCCGGTGAGACGGTGAGCCGCGCAGCATAAATTCCAATTTTACTTCATCACGTCGTCCTCCGACGAATCGAAATACCCTCTGTTGATGGCCGCGTATTCTTCGAACTCGATCTTCTCAGCTTCGGTTGGAGAACGAAATCCTGCGCGGGTTCCACTCTGTGTTGGTGCAATATTGGATTGTACAGCTTAATTCTCACGTTTCGCTGGACCAGTGGTGATAATAAGAGCTTGCAATTCTTCGAATCCAAAAGCTTTCACTTGTGCTTTACAGCAGTGCCCCCCAAACTTTTTATAATCGCGAACCGGTCAACGTTTGATAATTTTACCGCGCCCCGTTGAGGGGGGGGGACGATAATTGTTTATATTTTTGCGGAGGCTTCGGCCCCGTCTCAGCAGTGAGACGGAGAGCCTTGCAGAATCAATTCCAATTTTTGTTTATCAGGTCGTTCTCCGAGGACCGAAATACCCTCCTTTGTGGATGGTTGCGGATTCCTCGAACGCGTCCATCTCTGCTTCGGTTGGAGAACGAGATCCTGCGCGTGGTTCCACTCTGTGTTGGTGCAATATTGAGTTATACATCTTAATTCTCACATTTCGTTAGACCAGTGGTGAAAATGCGAGCTTGCAATTCTTCGAATCCAAAGGCTTTCACTTGAGCTTAACAGCAGTGCTCCGCAAGCATTTTATAGCCGCGGACAGGGCAACGTTTGATAATTTTACTGTGCCTCGATGAGGGGTGGGGCGTCAATTGTTTATATTGTTACGGTGGCTTCGACCACTTCTCGCCGGTGAGACGGTGAGCCGCGCAGCATAAATTCCAATTTTACTTCATCACGTCGTCCTCCGACGAATCGAAATACCCTCTGTTGATGGCCGCGTATTCTTCGAACTCGATCTTCTCAGCTTCGGTTGGAGAACGAAATCCTGCGCGGGTTCCACTCTGTGTTGGTGCAATATTGGATTGTACAGCTTAATTCTCACGTTTCGCTGGACCAGTGGTGATAATAAGAGCTTGCAATTCTTCGAATCCAAAAGCTTTCACTTGTGCTTTCCAGCAGTGCCCCCCAAACTTTTTATAATCGCGAACCGGTCAACGTTTGATAATTTTACCGCGCCCCGTTGAGGGGGGGGGACGATAATTGTTTATATTTTTGCGGAGGCTTCGGCCCCGTCTCAGCAGTGAGACGGAGAGCCTTGCAGAATCAATTCCAATTTTTGTTTATCAGGTCGTTCTCCGAGGACCGAAATACCCTCCTTTGTGGATGGTTGCGGATTCCTCGAACGCGTCCATCTCTGCTTCGGTTGGAGAACGAGATCCTGCGCGTGGTTCCACTCTGTGTTGGTGCAATATTGAGTTATACATCTTAATTCTCACATTTCGTTAGACCAGTGGTGAAAATGCGAGCTTGCAATTCTTCGAATCCAAAGGCTTTCACTTGAGCTTAACAGCAGTGCTCCGCAAGCATTTTATAGCCGCGGACAGGGCAACGTTTGATAATTTTACGGCGCCTCGATGACGGGTGGGGGGCGTCAATTGTTTATATTGTTACGGTGCCTTCGACCTCTTCTCGCCGGTGAGACGGTGAGCCGCGCAGAATAAATTCCAATTTTACTTCATCACGTCGTCCTCCGACGAATCGAAATACCCTTTGTTGATGGCCGCGTATTCTTCGAACGCGACCTTCTCAGCTTCGGTTGGAGAACGAAATCCTGCGCGGCTTCCACTCTGTGTTGGTGCAATATTGGATTGTACAGCTTAATTCTCACGTTTCGCTGGACCAGTGGTGATAATAACAGCTTGCAATTCTTCGAATCCAAAAGCTTTCACTTGTGCTTTACAGCAGTGCTCCCCAAACTTTTTATAATCGCGAACCGGTCAACGTTTGATAATTATACCGCGCCCCGTTGAGGGGGGGGGGACGATAATTGTTTATATTTTTGCGGAGGCTTCGGCCCCGTCTCAGCAGTGAGACGGAGAGCCTTGCAGAATAAATTCCAATTTTTCTTTATCAGGTCGTTCTCCGATGAATCGAAATACCCTCCTTTGTGGATGGTTGCGTATTCCTCGAACGCGTCCATCTCTGCTTCGGTTGGAGAACGAGATCCTGCGCGTGGTTCCACTCTGTGTTGGTGCAATATTGGGTTATACAGCTTAATTCTCACATTTCGTTAGACCAGTGGTGAAAATGCGAGCTTGCAATTCTTCGAATCCAAAGTCTTTCACTTGTGCTTAACAGCAGTGCTCCCCAACCATTTTATAGCCGTGGACAGGGCAACGTTTGATAATTTTACGGCGCCTCGATGAGGGGGGGGGGCGTCAATTGTTTATATTGTTACGGTGGCTTCGACCACTTCTCGCCGGTGAGACGGTGAGCCGCGCAGAATAAATTCCAATTTTACTTCATCACGTCGTCCTCCGACGAATCGAAATACCCTTTGTTGATGGCCGCGTATTCTTCGAACTCGATCTTCTCAGCTTCGGTTGGAGAACGAAATACTGCGCGGGTTCCACTC
The DNA here is from genome assembly GCF_051020765.1 of Lasioglossum baleicum. Classification (NCBI taxonomy): domain Eukaryota; kingdom Metazoa; phylum Arthropoda; class Insecta; order Hymenoptera; family Halictidae; genus Lasioglossum; species Lasioglossum baleicum. The sequence continues at coordinate 260,378 of NW_027469200.1, read as the reverse complement.
TGTGTTGGTGCAATATTGGATTGTACAGCTTAATTCTCACGTTTCGCTGGACCAGTGGTGATAATAACAGCTTGCAATTCTTCGAATCCAAAAGCTTTCACTTGTGCTTTACAGCAGTGCTCCCCAAACTTTTTATAATCGCGAACCGGTCAACGTTTGATAATTTTACCGCGCCCCGTTGAGGGGGGGGGGGACGATAATTGTTTATATTTTTGCGGAGGCTTCGGCCCCGTCTCAGCAGTGAGACGGAGAGCCTTGCAGAATAAATTCCAATTTTTCTTTATCAGGTCGTTCTCCGACGAATCGAAATACCCTCCTTTGTGGATGGTTGCGTATTCCTCGAACGCGTCCATCTCAGCTTCGGTTGGAGAACGAGAACCTGCGCGTGGATCCATTCTGTGTTGGTGAAATATTGGGTTGCTCAGCTTTATTCTGAGGTTTCGCTAGACCTGTGGTGAAAATGCGTGCTTGCAATTCTTCGAATCCAAAATCTTTCACTTGAGCTTAACAGCAGTGCTCCGCAACCATTTTATAGCCGCGGACAGGGCAACGTTTGATAATTTTACTGTGCCTCGATGAGGGGTGGGGCGTCAATTGTTTATATTGTTACGGTGGCTTCGACCACTTCTCGCCGGTGAGACGGTGAGCCGCGCAGCATAAATTCCAATTTTACTTCATCACGTCGTCCTCCGACGAATCGAAATACCCTCTGTTGATGGCCGCGTATTCTTCGAACTCGATCTTCTCAGCTTCGGTTGGAGAACGAAATCCTGCGCGGGTTCCACTCTGTGTTGGTGCAATATTGGATTGTACAGCTTAATTCTCACGTTTCGCTGGACCAGTGGTGATAATAAGAGCTTGCAATTCTTCGAATCCAAAAGCTTTCACTTGTGCTTTACAGCAGTGCCCCCCAAACTTTTTATAATCGCGAACCGGTCAACGTTTGATAATTTTACCGCGCCCCGTTGAGGGGGGCGGACGATAATTGTTTATATTTTTGCGGAGGCTTCGGCCCCGTCTCAGCAGTGAGACGGAGAGCCTTGCAGAATCAATTCCAATTTTTGTTTATCAGGTCGTTCTCCGAGGACCGAAATACCCTCCTTTGTGGATGGTTGCGGATTCCTCGAACGCGTCCATCTCTGCTTCGGTTGGAGAACGAGATCCTGCGCGTGGTTCCACTCTGTGTTGGTGCAATATTGAGTTATACATCTTAATTCTCACATTTCGTTAGACCAGTGGTGAAAATGCGAGCTTGCAATTCTTCGAATCCAAAGGCTTTCACTTGAGCTTAACAGCAGTGCTCCGCAAGCATTTTATAGCCGCGGACAGGGCAACGTTTGATAATTTTACGGCGCCTCGATGACGGGTGGGGGGCGTCAATTGTTTATATTGTTACGGTGCCTTCGACCTCTTCTCGCCGGTGAGACGGTGAGCCGCGCAGAATAAATTCCAATTTTACTTCATCACGTCGTCCTCCGACGAATCGAAATACCCTTTGTTGATGGCCGCGTATTCTTCGAACGCGACCTTCTCAGCTTCGGTTGGAGAACGAAATCCTGCGCGGCTTCCACTCTGTGTTGGTGCAATATTGGATTGTACAGCTTAATTCTCACGTTTCGCTGGACCAGTGGTGATAATAACAGCTTGCAATTCTTCGAATCCAAAAGCTTTCACTTGTGCTTTACAGCAGTGCTCCCCAAACTTTTTATAATCGCGAACCGGTCAACGTTTGATAATTTTACCGCGCCCCGTTGAGGGGGGGGGACGATAATTGTTTATATTTTTGCGGAGGCTTCGGCCCCGTCTCAGCAGTGAGACGGAGAGCCTTGCAGAATAAATTCCAATTTTTCTTTATCAGGTCGTTCTCCGATGAATCGAAATACCCTCCTTTGTGGATGGTTGCGTATTCCTCGAACGCGTCCATCTCTGCTTCGGTTGGAGAACGAGATCCTGCGCGTGGTTCCACTCTGTGTTGGTGCAATATTGGGTTATACAGCTTAATTCTCACATTTCGTTAGACCAGTGGTGAAAATGCGAGCTTGCAATTCTTCGAATCCAAAGTCTTTCACTTGTGCTTAACAGCAGTGCTCCCCAACCATTTTATAGCCGTGGACAGGGCAACGTTTGATAATTTTACGGCGCCTCGATGAGGGGGGGGGGGCGTCAATTGTTTATATTGTTACGGTGGCTTCGACCACTTCTCGCCGGTGAGACGGTGAGCCGCGCAGAATAAATTCCAATTTTACTTCATCACGTCGTCCTCCGACGAATCGAAATACCCTTTGTTGATGGCCGCGTATTCTTCGAACTCGATCTTCTCAGCTTCGGTTGGAGAACGAAATACTGCGCGGGTTCCACTCTGTGTTGGTGCAATATTGGATTGTACAGCTTAATTCTCACGTTTCGCTGGACCAGTGGTGATAATAAGAGCTTGCAATTCTTCGAATCCAGAAGCTTTCACTTGTGCTTTACAGCATAGCTCCCCAAACTTTTTATAATCGCGAACCGGTCAACGTTTGATAATTTTACCGCGCCCCGTTGAGGGGGGGGGGACGATAATTGTTTATATTTTTGCGGAGGCTTCGGCCCCGTCTCAGCAGTGAGACGGAGAGCCTTGCAGAATCAATTCCAATTTTTGTTTATCAGGTCGTTCTCCGAGGACCGAAATACCCTCCTTTCTGGATGGTTGCGGATTCCTCGAACGCGTCCATCTCTGCTTCGGTTGGAGAACGAGATCCTGCGCGTGGTTCCACTCTGTGTTGGTGCAATATTGAGTTATACAGCTTAATTCTCACATTTCGTTAGACCAGTGGTGAAAATGCGAGCTTGCAATTCTTCGAATCCAAAGGCTTTCACTTGAGCTTAACAGCAGTGCTCCGCAATCATTTTATAGCCGCGGACAGGGCAACGTTTGATAATTTTACGGCGCCTCGATGAGGGGGGGGGGGCGTCAATTGTTTATATTGTTACGGTGCCTTCGACCTCTTCTCGCCGGTGAGACGGTGAGCCGCGCAGAATAAATTCCAATTTTACTTCATCACGTCGTCCTCCGACGAATCGAAATACCCTTTGTTGATGGCCGCGTATTCTTCGAACGCGACCTTCTCAGCTTCGGTTGGAGAACGAAATCCTGCGCGGCTTCCACTCTGTGCTGGTGCAATATTGGATTGTACAGCTTAATTCTCACGTTTCGCTGGACCAGTGGTGATAATAACAGCTTGCAATTCTTCGAATCCAAAAGCTTTCACTTGTGCTTTACAGCAGTGCTCCCTAAACTTTTTATAATCGCGAACCGGTCAACGTTTGATAATTTTACCGCGCCCCGTTGAGGGGGGGGGGGGACGATAATTGTTTATATTTTTGCGGAGGCTTCGGCCCCGTCTCAGCAGTGAGACGGAGAGCCTTGCAGAATAAATTCCAATTTTTCTTTATCAGGTCGTTCTTCGATGAATCGAAATACCCTCCTTTGTGGATGGTTGCGTATTCCTCGAACGCGTCCATCTCTGCTTCGGTTGGAGAACGAAATCCTGCGCGGGTTCCACTCTGTGTTGGTGCAATATTGGATTGTACAGCTTAATTCTCACGTTTCGCTGGACCAGTGGTGATAATAACAGCTTGCAATTCTTCGAATCCAAAAGCTTTCACTTGTGCTTTACAGCAGTGCTCCCCAAACTTTTTATAATCGCGAACCGGTCAACGTTTGATAATTTTACCGCGCCCCGTTGAGGGGGGGGGGACGATAATTGTTTATATTTTTGCGGAGGCTTCGGCCCCGTCTCAGCAGTGAGACGGAGAGCCTTGCAGAATAAATTCCAATTTTTCTTTATCAGGTCGTTCTCCGACGAATCGAAATACCCTCCTTTGTGGATGGTTGCGTATTCCTCGAACGCGTCCATCTCAGCTTCGGTTGGAGAACGAGATCCTGCGCGTGGATCCATTCTGTGTTGGTGAAATATTGGGTTGCTCAGCTTTATTCTGAGGTTTCGCTAGACCTGTGGTGAAAATGCGTGCTTGCAATTCTTCGAATCCAAAATCTTTCACTTGAGCTTAACAGCAGTGCTCCGCAACCATTTTATAGCCGCGGACAGGGCAACGTTTGATAATTTTACTGTGCCTCGATGAGGGGTGGGGCGTCAATTGTTTATATTGTTACGGTGGCTTCGACCACTTCTCGCCGGTGAGACGGTGAGCCGCGCAGCATAAATTCCAATTTTACTTCATCACGTCGTCCTCCGACGAATCGAAATACCCTCTGTTGATGGCCGCGTATTCTTCGAACTCGATCTTCTCAGCTTCGGTTGGAGAACGAAATCCTGCGCGGGTTCCACTCTGTGTTGGTGCAATATTGGATTGTACAGCTTAATTCTCACGTTTCGCTGGACCAGTGGTGATAATAAGAGCTTGCAATTCTTCGAATCCAAAAGCTTTCACTTGTGCTTTACAGCAGTGCCCCCCAAACTTTTTATAATCGCGAACCGGTCAACGTTTGATAATTTTACCGCGCCCCGTTGAGGGGGGGGGACGATAATTGTTTATATTTTTGCGGAGGCTTCGGCCCCGTCTCAGCAGTGAGACGGAGAGCCTTGCAGAATCAATTCCAATTTTTGTTTATCAGGTCGTTCTCCGAGGACCGAAATACCCTCCTTTGTGGATGGTTGCGGATTCCTCGAACGCGTCCATCTCTGCTTCGGTTGGAGAACGAGATCCTGCGCGTGGTTCCACTCTGTGTTGGTGCAATATTGAGTTATACATCTTAATTCTCACATTTCGTTAGACCAGTGGTGAAAATGCGAGCTTGCAATTCTTCGAATCCAAAGGCTTTCACTTGAGCTTAACAGCAGTGCTCCGCAAGCATTTTATAGCCGCGGACAGGGCAACGTTTGATAATTTTACTGTGCCTCGATGAGGGGTGGGGCGTCAATTGTTTATATTGTTACGGTGGCTTCGACCACTTCTCGCCGGTGAGACGGTGAGCCGCGCAGCATAAATTCCAATTTTACTTCATCACGTCGTCCTCCGACGAATCGAAATACCCTCTGTTGATGGCCGCGTATTCTTCGAACTCGATCTTCTCAGCTTCGGTTGGAGAACGAAATCCTGCGCGGGTTCCACTCTGTGTTGGTGCAATATTGGATTGTACAGCTTAATTCTCACGTTTCGCTGGACCAGTGGTGATAATAAGAGCTTGCAATTCTTCGAATCCAAAAGCTTTCACTTGTGCTTTCCAGCAGTGCCCCCCAAACTTTTTATAATCGCGAACCGGTCAACGTTTGATAATTTTACCGCGCCCCGTTGAGGGGGGGGGACGATAATTGTTTATATTTTTGCGGAGGCTTCGGCCCCGTCTCAGCAGTGAGACGGAGAGCCTTGCAGAATCAATTCCAATTTTTGTTTATCAGGTCGTTCTCCGAGGACCGAAATACCCTCCTTTGTGGATGGTTGCGGATTCCTCGAACGCGTCCATCTCTGCTTCGGTTGGAGAACGAGATCCTGCGCGTGGTTCCACTCTGTGTTGGTGCAATATTGAGTTATACATCTTAATTCTCACATTTCGTTAGACCAGTGGTGAAAATGCGAGCTTGCAATTCTTCGAATCCAAAGGCTTTCACTTGAGCTTAACAGCAGTGCTCCGCAAGCATTTTATAGCCGCGGACAGGGCAACGTTTGATAATTTTACGGCGCCTCGATGACGGGTGGGGGGCGTCAATTGTTTATATTGTTACGGTGCCTTCGACCTCTTCTCGCCGGTGAGACGGTGAGCCGCGCAGAATAAATTCCAATTTTACTTCATCACGTCGTCCTCCGACGAATCGAAATACCCTTTGTTGATGGCCGCGTATTCTTCGAACGCGACCTTCTCAGCTTCGGTTGGAGAACGAAATCCTGCGCGGCTTCCACTCTGTGTTGGTGCAATATTGGATTGTACAGCTTAATTCTCACGTTTCGCTGGACCAGTGGTGATAATAACAGCTTGCAATTCTTCGAATCCAAAAGCTTTCACTTGTGCTTTACAGCAGTGCTCCCCAAACTTTTTATAATCGCGAACCGGTCAACGTTTGATAATTATACCGCGCCCCGTTGAGGGGGGGGGGGACGATAATTGTTTATATTTTTGCGGAGGCTTCGGCCCCGTCTCAGCAGTGAGACGGAGAGCCTTGCAGAATAAATTCCAATTTTTCTTTATCAGGTCGTTCTCCGATGAATCGAAATACCCTCCTTTGTGGATGGTTGCGTATTCCTCGAACGCGTCCATCTCTGCTTCGGTTGGAGAACGAGATCCTGCGCGTGGTTCCACTCTGTGTTGGTGCAATATTGGGTTATACAGCTTAATTCTCACATTTCGTTAGACCAGTGGTGAAAATGCGAGCTTGCAATTCTTCGAATCCAAAGTCTTTCACTTGTGCTTAACAGCAGTGCTCCCCAACCATTTTATAGCCGTGGACAGGGCAACGTTTGATAATTTTACGGCGCCTCGATGAGGGGGGGGGGCGTCAATTGTTTATATTGTTACGGTGGCTTCGACCACTTCTCGCCGGTGAGACGGTGAGCCGCGCAGAATAAATTCCAATTTTACTTCATCACGTCGTCCTCCGACGAATCGAAATACCCTTTGTTGATGGCCGCGTATTCTTCGAACTCGATCTTCTCAGCTTCGGTTGGAGAACGAAATACTGCGCGGGTTCCACTCTGTGTTGGTGCAATATTGGATTGTACAGCTTAATTCTCACGTTTCGCTGGACCAGTGGTGATAATAAGAGCTTGCAATTCTTCGAATCCAGAAGCTTTCACTTGTGCTTTACAGCAGTGCTCCCCAAACTTTTTATAATCGCGAACCGGTCAACGTTTGATAATTTTACCGCGCCCCGTTGAGGGGGGGGGGACGATAATTGTTTATATTTTTGCGGAGGCTTCGGCCCCGTCTCAGCAGTGAGACGGAGAGCCTTGCAGAATCAATTCCAATTTTTGTTTATCAGGTCGTTCTCCGAGGACCGAAATACCCTCCTTTCTGGATGGTTGCGGATTCCTCGAACGCGTCCATCTCTGCTTCGGTTGGAGAACGAGATCCTGCGCGTGGTTCCACTCTGTGTTGGTGCAATATTGAGTTATACAGCTTAATTCTCACATTTCGTTAGACCAGTGGTGAAAATGCGAGCTTGCAATTCTTCGAATCCAAAGGCTTTCACTTGAGCTTAACAGCAGTGCTCCGCAATCATTTTATAGCCGCGGACAGGGCAACGTTTGATAATTTTACGGCGCCTCGATGAGGGGGGGGGGGGGGCGTCAATTGTTTATATTGTTACGGTGCCTTCGACCTCTTCTCGCCGGTGAGACGGTGAGCCGCGCAGAATAAATTCCAATTTTACTTCATCACGTCGTCCTCCGACGAATCGAAATACCCTTTGTTGATGGCCGCGTATTCTTCGAACGCGACCTTCTCAGCTTCGGTTGGAGAACGAAATCCTGCGCGGCTTCCACTCTGTGCTGGTGCAATATTGGATTGTACAGCTTAATTCTCACGTTTCGCTGGACCAGTGGTGATAATAACAGCTTGCAATTCTTCGAATCCAAAAGCTTTCACTTGTGCTTTACAGCAGTGCTCCCTAAACTTTTTATAATCGCGAACCGGTCAACGTTTGATAATTTTACCGCGCCCCGTTGAGGGGGGGGGGGGGACGATAATTGTTTATATTTTTGCGGAGGCTTCGGCCCCGTCTCAGCAGTGAGACGGAGAGCCTTGCAGAATAAATTCCAATTTTTCTTTATCAGGTCGTTCTTCGATGAATCGAAATACCCTCCTTTGTGGATGGTTGCGTATTCCTCGAACGCGTCCATCTCTGCTTCGGTTGGAGAACGAAATCCTGCGCGGGTTCCACTCTGTGTTGGTGCAATATTGGATTGTACAGCTTAATTCTCACGTTTCGCTGGACCAGTGGTGATAATAACAGCTTGCAATTCTTCGAATCCAAAAGCTTTCACTTGTGCTTTACAGCAGTGCTCCCCAAACTTTTTATAATCGCGAACCGGTCAACGTTTGATAATTTTACCGCGCCCCGTTGAGGGGGGGGGGACGATAATTGTTTATATTTTTGCGGAGGCTTCGGCCCCGTCTCAGCAGTGAGACGGAGAGCCTTGCAGAATAAATTCCAATTTTTCTTTATCAGGTCGTTCTCCGACGAATCGAAATACCCTCCTTTGTGGATGGTTGCGTATTCCTCGAACGCGTCCATCTCAGCTTCGGTTGGAGAACGAGATCCTGCGCGTGGATCCATTCTGTGTTGGTGAAATATTGGGTTGCTCAGCTTTATTCTGAGGTTTCGCTAGACCTGTGGTGAAAATGCGTGCTTGCAATTCTTCGAATCCAAAATCTTTCACTTGAGCTTAACAGCAGTGCTCCGCAACCATTTTATAGCCGCGGACAGGGCAACGTTTGATAATTTTACTGTGCCTCGATGAGGGGTGGGGCGTCAATTGTTTATATTGTTACGGTGGCTTCGACCACTTCTCGCCGGTGAGACGGTGAGCCGCGCAGCATAAATTCCAATTTTACTTCATCACGTCGTCCTCCGACGAATCGAAATACCCTCTGTTGATGGCCGCGTATTCTTCGAACTCGATCTTCTCAGCTTCGGTTGGAGAACGAAATCCTGCGCGGGTTCCACTCTGTGTTGGTGCAATATTGGATTGTACAGCTTAATTCTCACGTTTCGCTGGACCAGTGGTGATAATAAGAGCTTGCAATTCTTCGAATCCAAAAGCTTTCACTTGTGCTTTACAGCAGTGCCCCCCAAACTTTTTATAATCGCGAACCGGTCAACGTTTGATAATTTTACCGCGCCCCGTTGAGTGGGGGGGACGATAATTGTTTATATTTTTGCGGAGGCTTCGGCCCCGTCTCAGCAGTGAGACGGAGAGCCTTGCAGAATCAATTCCAATTTTTGTTTATCAGGTCGTTCTCCGAGGACCGAAATACCCTCCTTTGTGGATGGTTGCGGATTCCTCGAACGCGTCCATCTCTGCTTCGGTTGGAGAACGAGATCCTGCGCGTGGTTCCACTCTGTGTTGGTGCAATATTGAGTTATACATCTTAATTCTCACATTTCGTTAGACCAGTGGTGAAAATGCGAGCTTGCAATTCTTCGAATCCAAAGGCTTTCACTTGAGCTTAACAGCAGTGCTCCGCAAGCATTTTATAGCCGCGGACAGGGCAACGTTTGATAATTTTACTGTGCCTCGATGAGGGGTGGGGCGTCAATTGTTTATATTGTTACGGTGGCTTCGACCACTTCTCGCCGGTGAGACGGTGAGCCGCGCAGCATAAATTCCAATTTTACTTCATCACGTCGTCCTCCGACGAATCGAAATACCCTCTGTTGATGGCCGCGTATTCTTCGAACTCGATCTTCTCAGCTTCGGTTGGAGAACGAAATCCTGCGCGGGTTCCACTCTGTGTTGGTGCAATATTGGATTGTACAGCTTAATTCTCACGTTTCGCTGGACCAGTGGTGATAATAAGAGCTTGCAATTCTTCGAATCCAAAAGCTTTCACTTGTGCTTTCCAGCAGTGCCCCCCAAACTTTTTATAATCGCGAACCGGTCAACGTTTGATAATTTTACCGCGCCCCGTTGAGGGGGGGGGACGATAATTGTTTATATTTTTGCGGAGGCTTCGGCCCCGTCTCAGCAGTGAGACGGAGAGCCTTGCAGAATCAATTCCAATTTTTGTTTATCAGGTCGTTCTCCGAGGACCGAAATACCCTCCTTTGTGGATGGTTGCGGATTCCTCGAACGCGTCCATCTCTGCTTCGGTTGGAGAACGAGATCCTGCGCGTGGTTCCACTCTGTGTTGGTGCAATATTGAGTTATACATCTTAATTCTCACATTTCGTTAGACCAGTGGTGAAAATGCGAGCTTGCAATTCTTCGAATCCAAAGGCTTTCACTTGAGCTTAACAGCAGTGCTCCGCAAGCATTTTATAGCCGCGGACAGGGCAACGTTTGATAATTTTACGGCGCCTCGATGACGGGTGGGGGGCGTCAATTGTTTATATTGTTACGGTGCCTTCGACCTCTTCTCGCCGGTGAGACGGTGAGCCGCGCAGAATAAATTCCAATTTTACTTCATCACGTCGTCCTCCGACGAATCGAAATACCCTTTGTTGATGGCCGCGTATTCTTCGAACGCGACCTTCTCAGCTTCGGTTGGAGAACGAAATCCTGCGCGGCTTCCACTCTGTGTTGGTGCAATATTGGATTGTACAGCTTAATTCTCACGTTTCGCTGGACCAGTGGTGATAATAACAGCTTGCAATTCTTCGAATCCAAAAGCTTTCACTTGTGCTTTACAGCAGTGCTCCCCAAACTTTTTATAATCGCGAACCGGTCAACGTTTGATAATTATACCGCGCCCCGTTGAGGGGGGGGGGACGATAATTGTTTATATTTTTGCGGAGGCTTCGGCCCCGTCTCAGCAGTGAGACGGAGAGCCTTGCAGAATAAATTCCAATTTTTCTTTATCAGGTCGTTCTCCGATGAATCGAAATACCCTCCTTTGTGGATGGTTGCGTATTCCTCGAACGCGTCCATCTCTGCTTCGGTTGGAGAACGAGATCCTGCGCGTGGTTCCACTCTGTGTTGGTGCAATATTGGGTTATACAGCTTAATTCTCACATTTCGTTAGACCAGTGGTGAAAATGCGAGCTTGCAATTCTTCGAATCCAAAGTCTTTCACTTGTGCTTAACAGCAGTGCTCCCCAACCATTTTATAGCCGTGGACAGGGCAACGTTTGATAATTTTACGGCGCCTCGATGAGGGGGGGGGGGCGTCAATTGTTTATATTGTTACGGTGGCTTCGACCACTTCTCGCCGGTGAGACGGTGAGCCGCGCAGAATAAATTCCAATTTTACTTCATCACGTCGTCCTCCGACGAATCGAAATACCCTTTGTTGATGGCCGCGTATTCTTCGAACTCGATCTTCTCAGCTTCGGTTGGAGAACGAAATACTGCGCGGGTTCCACTCTGTGTTGGTGCAATATTGGATTGTACAGCTTAATTCTCACGTTTCGCTGGACCAGTGGTGATAATAAGAGCTTGCAATTCTTCGAATCCAAAAGCTTTCACTTGTGCTTTACAGCAGTGCTCCCCAAACTTTTTATAATCGCGAACCGGTCAACGTTTGATAATTTTACCGCGCCCCGTTGAGGGGGGGGGACGATAATTGTTTATATTTTTGCGGAGGCTTCGGCCCCGTCTCAGCAGTGAGACGGAGAGCCTTGCAGAATCAATTCCAATTTTTGTTTATCAGGTCGTTCTCCGAGGACCGAAATACCCTCCTTTGTGGATGGTTGCGGATTCCTCGAACGCGTCCATCTCTGCTTCGGTTGGAGAACGAGATCCTGCGCGTGGTTCCACTCTGTGTTGGTGCAATATTGAGTTATACATCTTAATTCTCACATTTCGTTAGACCAGTGGTGAAAATGCGAGCTTGCAATTCTTCGAATCCAAAGGCTTTCACTTGAGCTTAACAGCAGTGCTCCGCAAGCATTTTATAGCCGCGGACAGGGCAACGTTTGATAATTTTACGGCGCCTCGATGACGGGTGGGGGGCGTCAATTGTTTATATTGTTACGGTGCCTTCGACCTCTTCTCGCCGGTGAGACGGTGAGCCGCGCAGAATAAATTCCAATTTTACTTCATCACGTCGTCCTCCGACGAATCGAAATACCCTTTGTTGATGGCCGCGTATTCTTCGAACGCGACCTTCTCAGCTTCGGTTGGAGAACGAAATCCTGCGCGGCTTCCACTCTGTGTTGGTGCAATATTGGATTGTACAGCTTAATTCTCACGTTTCGCTGGACCAGTGGTGATAATAACAGCTTGCAATTCTTCGAATCCAAAAGCTTTCACTTGTGCTTTACAGCAGTGCTCCCCAAACTTTTTATAATCGCGAACCGGTCAACGTTTGATAATTATACCGCGCCCCGTTGAGGGGGGGGGGGACGATAATTGTTTATATTTTTGCGGAGGCTTCGGCCCCGTCTCAGCAGTGAGACGGAGAGCCTTGCAGAATAAATTCCAATTTTTCTTTATCAGGTCGTTCTCCGATGAATCGAAATACCCTCCTTTGTGGATGGTTGCGTATTCCTCGAACGCGTCCATCTCTGCTTCGGTTGGAGAACGAGATCCTGCGCGTGGTTCCACTCTGTGTTGGTGCAATATTGGGTTATACAGCTTAATTCTCACATTTCGTTAGACCAGTGGTGAAAATGCGAGCTTGCAATTCTTCGAATCCAAAGTCTTTCACTTGTGCTTAACAGCAGTGCTCCCCAACCATTTTATAGCCGTGGACAGGGCAACGTTTGATAATTTTACGGCGCCTCGATGAGGGGGGGGGGGCGTCAATTGTTTATATTGTTACGGTGGCTTCGACCACTTCTCGCCGGTGAGACGGTGAGCCGCGCAGAATAAATTCCAATTTTACTTCATCACGTCGTCCTCCGACGAATCGAAATACCCTTTGTTGATGGCCGCGTATTCTTCGAACTCGATCTTCTCAGCTTCGGTTGGAGAACGAAATACTGCGCGGGTTCCACTCTGTGTTGGTGCAATATTGGATTGTACAGCTTAATTCTCACGTTTCGCTGGACCAGTGGTGATAATAAGAGCTTGCAATTCTTCGAATCCAGAAGCTTTCACTTGTGCTTTACAGCAGTGCTCCCCAAACTTTTTATAATCGCGAACCGGTCAACGTTTGATAATTTTACCGCGCCCCGTTGAGGGGGGGGGGACGATAATTGTTTATATTTTTGCGGAGGCTTCGGCCCCGTCTCAGCAGTGAGACGGAGAGCCTTGCAGAATCAATTCCAATTTTTGTTTATCAGGTCGTTCTCCGAGGACCGAAATACCCTCCTTTCTGGATGGTTGCGGATTCCTCGAACGCGTCCATCTCTGCTTCGGTTGGAGAACGAGATCCTGCGCGTGGTTCCACTCTGTGTTGGTGCAATATTGAGTTATACAGCTTAATTCTCACATTTCGTTAGACCAGTGGTGAAAATGCGAGCTTGCAATTCTTCGAATCCAAAGGCTTTCACTTGAGCTTAACAGCAGTGCTCCGCAATCATTTTATAGCCGCGGACAGGGCAACGTTTGATAATTTTACGGCGCCTCGATGAGGGGGGGGGGGGGCGTCAATTGTTTATATTGTTACGGTGCCTTCGACCTCTTCTCGCCGGTGAGACGGTGAGCCGCGCAGAATAAATTCCAATTTTACTTCATCACGTCGTCCTCCGACGAATCGAAATACCCTTTGTTGATGGCCGCGTATTCTTCGAACGCGACCTTCTCAGCTTCGGTTGGAGAACGAAATCCTGCGCGGCTTCCACTCTGTGCTGGTGCAATATTGGATTGTACAGCTTAATTCTCACGTTTCGCTGGACCAGTGGTGATAATAACAGCTTGCAATTCTTCGAATCCAAAAGCTTTCACTTGTGCTTTACAGCAGTGCTCCCTAAACTTTTTATAATCGCGAACCGGTCAACGTTTGATAATTTTACCGCGCCCCGTTGAGGGGGGGGGGGGGACGATAATTGTTTATATTTTTGCGGAGGCTTCGGCCCCGTCTCAGCAGTGAGACGGAGAGCCTTGCAGAATAAATTCCAATTTTTCTTTATCAGGTCGTTCTTCGATGAATCGAAATACCCTCCTTTGTGGATGGTTGCGTATTCCTCGAACGCGTCCATCTCTGCTTCGGTTGGAGAACGAAATCCTGCGCGGGTTCCACTCTGTGTTGGTGCAATATTGGATTGTACAGCTTAATTCTCACGTTTCGCTGGACCAGTGGTGATAATAACAGCTTGCAATTCTTCGAATCCAAAAGCTTTCACTTGTGCTTTACAGCAGTGCTCCCCAAACTTTTTATAATCGCGAACCGGTCAACGTTTGATAATTTTACCGCGCCCCGTTGAGGGGGGGGGGACGATAATTGTTTATATTTTTGCGGAGGCTTCGGCCCCGTCTCAGCAGTGAGACGGAGAGCCTTGCAGAATAAATTCCAATTTTTCTTTATCAGGTCGTTCTCCGACGAATCGAAATACCCTCCTTTGTGGATGGTTGCGTATTCCTCGAACGCGTCCATCTCAGCTTCGGTTGGAGAACGAGATCCTGCGCGTGGATCCATTCTGTGTTGGTGAAATATTGGGTTGCTCAGCTTTATTCTGAGGTTTCGCTAGACCTGTGGTGAAAATGCGTGCTTGCAATTCTTCGAATCCAAAATCTTTCACTTGAGCTTAACAGCAGTGCTCCGCAACCATTTTATAGCCGCGGACAGGGCAACGTTTGATAATTTTACTGTGCCTCGATGAGGGGTGGGGCGTCAATTGTTTATATTGTTACGGTGGCTTCGACCACTTCTCGCCGGTGAGACGGTGAGCCGCGCAGCATAAATTCCAATTTTACTTCATCACGTCGTCCTCCGACGAATCGAAATACCCTCTGTTGATGGCCGCGTATTCTTCGAACTCGATCTTCTCAGCTTCGGTTGGAGAACGAAATCCTGCGCGGGTTCCACTCTGTGTTGGTGCAATATTGGATTGTACAGCTTAATTCTCACGTTTCGCTGGACCAGTGGTGATAATAAGAGCTTGCAATTCTTCGAATCCAAAAGCTTTCACTTGTGCTTTACAGCAGTGCCCCCCAAACTTTTTATAATCGCGAACCGGTCAACGTTTGATAATTTTACCGCGCCCCGTTGAGGGGGGGGGACGATAATTGTTTATATTTTTGCGGAGGCTTCGGCCCCGTCTCAGCAGTGAGACGGAGAGCCTTGCAGAATCAATTCCAATTTTTGTTTATCAGGTCGTTCTCCGAGGACCGAAATACCCTCCTTTGTGGATGGTTGCGGATTCCTCGAACGCGTCCATCTCTGCTTCGGTTGGAGAACGAGATCCTGCGCGTGGTTCCACTCTGTGTTGGTGCAATATTGAGTTATACATCTTAATTCTCACATTTCGTTAGACCAGTGGTGAAAATGCGAGCTTGCAATTCTTCGAATCCAAAGGCTTTCACTTGAGCTTAACAGCAGTGCTCCGCAAGCATTTTATAGCCGCGGACAGGGCAACGTTTGATAATTTTACTGTGCCTCGATGAGGGGTGGGGCGTCAATTGTTTATATTGTTACGGTGGCTTCGACCACTTCTCGCCGGTGAGACGGTGAGCCGCGCAGCATAAATTCCAATTTTACTTCATCACGTCGTCCTCCGACGAATCGAAATACCCTCTGTTGATGGCCGCGTATTCTTCGAACTCGATCTTCTCAGCTTCGGTTGGAGAACGAAATCCTGCGCGGGTTCCACTCTGTGTTGGTGCAATATTGGATTGTACAGCTTAATTCTCACGTTTCGCTGGACCAGTGGTGATAATAAGAGCTTGCAATTCTTCGAATCCAAAAGCTTTCACTTGTGCTTTCCAGCAGTGCCCCCCAAACTTTTTATAATCGCGAACCGGTCAACGTTTGATAATTTTACCGCGCCCCGTTGAGGGGGGGGGGCGATAATTGTTTATATTTTTGCGGAGGCTTCGGCCCCGTCTCAGCAGTGAGACGGAGAGCCTTGCAGAATCAATTCCAATTTTTGTTTATCAGGTCGTTCTCCGAGGACCGAAATACCCTCCTTTGTGGATGGTTGCGGATTCCTCGAACGCGTCCATCTCTGCTTCGGTTGGAGAACGAGATCCTGCGCGTGGTTCCACTCTGTGTTGGTGCAATATTGAGTTATACATCTTAATTCTCACATTTCGTTAGACCAGTGGTGAAAATGCGAGCTTGCAATTCTTCGAATCCAAAGGCTTTCACTTGAGCTTAACAGCAGTGCTCCGCAAGCATTTTATAGCCGCGGACAGGGCAACGTTTGATAATTTTACGGCGCCTCGATGACGGGTGGGGGGCGTCAATTGTTTATATTGTTACGGTGCCTTCGACCTCTTCTCGCCGGTGAGACGGTGAGCCGCGCAGAATAAATTCCAATTTTACTTCATCACGTCGTCCTCCGACGAATCGAAATACCCTTTGTTGATGGCCGCGTATTCTTCGAACGCGACCTTCTCAGCTTCGGTTGGAGAACGAAATCCTGCGCGGCTTCCACTCTGTGTTGGTGCAATATTGGATTGTACAGCTTAATTCTCACGTTTCGCTGGACCAGTGGTGATAATAACAGCTTGCAATTCTTCGAATCCAAAAGCTTTCACTTGTGCTTTACAGCAGTGCTCCCCAAACTTTTTATAATCGCGAACCGGTCAACGTTTGATAATTATACCGCGCCCCGTTGAGGGGGGGGGGACGATAATTGTTTATATTTTTGCGGAGGCTTCGGCCCCGTCTCAGCAGTGAGACGGAGAGCCTTGCAGAATAAATTCCAATTTTTCTTTATCAGGTCGTTCTCCGATGAATCGAAATACCCTCCTTTGTGGATGGTTGCGTATTCCTCGAACGCGTCCATCTCTGCTTCGGTTGGAGAACGAGATCCTGCGCGTGGTTCCACTCTGTGTTGGTGCAATATTGGGTTATACAGCTTAATTCTCACATTTCGTTAGACCAGTGGTGAAAATGCGAGCTTGCAATTCTTCGAATCCAAAGTCTTTCACTTGTGCTTAACAGCAGTGCTCCCCAACCATTTTATAGCCGTGGACAGGGCAACGTTTGATAATTTTACGGCGCCTCGATGAGGGGGGGGGGCGTCAATTGTTTATATTGTTACGGTGGCTTCGACCACTTCTCGCCGGTGAGACGGTGAGCCGCGCAGAATAAATTCCAATTTTACTTCATCACGTCGTCCTCCGACGAATCGAAATACCCTTTGTTGATGGCCGCGTATTCTTCGAACTCGATCTTCTCAGCTTCGGTTGGAGAACGAAATACTGCGCGGGTTCCACTCTGTGTTGGTGCAATATTGGATTGTACAGCTTAATTCTCACGTTTCGCTGGACCAGTGGTGATAATAAGAGCTTGCAATTCTTCGAATCCAGAAGCTTTCACTTGTGCTTTACAGCAGTGCTCCCCAAACTTTTTATAATCGCGAACCGGTCAACGTTTGATAATTTTACCGCGCCCCGTTGAGGGGGGGGGAGGGACGATAATTGTTTATATTTTTGCGGAGGCTTCGGCCCCGTCTCAGCAGTGAGACGGAGAGCCTTGCAGAATCAATTCCAATTTTTGTTTATCAGGTCGTTCTCCGAGGACCGAAATACCCTCCTTTCTGGATGGTTGCGGATTCCTCGAACGCGTCCATCTCTGCTTCGGTTGGAGAACGAGATCCTGCGCGTGGTTCCACTCTGTGTTGGTGCAATATTGAGTTATACAGCTTAATTCTCACATTTCGTTAGACCAGTGGTGAAAATGCGAGCTTGCAATTCTTCGAATCCAAAGGCTTTCACTTGAGCTTAACAGCAGTGCTCCGCAATCATTTTATAGCCGCGGACAGGGCAACGTTTGATAATTTTACGGCGCCTCGATGAGGGGGGGGGGGCGTCAATTGTTTATATTGTTACGGTGCCTTCGACCTCTTCTCGCCGGTGAGACGGTGAGCCGCGCAGAATAAATTCCAATTTTACTTCATCACGTCGTCCTCCGACGAATCGAAATACCCTTTGTTGATGGCCGCGTATTCTTCGAACGCGACCTTCTCAGCTTCGGTTGGAGAACGAAATCCTGCGCGGCTTCCACTCTGTGCTGGTGCAATATTGGATTGTACAGCTTAATTCTCACGTTTCGCAGGACCAGTGGTGATAATAACAGCTTGCAATTCTTCGAATCCAAAAGCTTTCACTTGTGCTTTACAGCAGTGCTCCCTAAACTTTTTATAATCGCGAACCGGTCAACGTTTGATAATTTTACCGCGCCCCGTTGAGGGGGGGGGGGACGATAATTGTTTATATTTTTGCGGAGGCTTCGGCCCCGTCTCAGCAGTGAGACGGAGAGCCTTGCAGAATAAATTCCAATTTTTCTTTATCAGGTCGTTCTTCGATGAATCGAAATACCCTCCTTTGTGGATGGTTGCGTATTCCTCGAACGCGTCCATCTCTGCTTCGGTTGGAGAACGAAATCCTGCGCGGGTTCCACTCTGTGTTGGTGCAATATTGGATTGTACAGCTTAATTCTCACGTTTCGCTGGACCAGTGGTGATAATAACAGCTTGCAATTCTTCGAATCCAAAAGCTTTCACTTGTGCTTTACAGCAGTGCTCCCCAAACTTTTTATAATCGCGAACCGGTCAACGTTTGATAATTTTACCGCGCCCCGTTGAGGGGGGGGGGACGATAATTGTTTATATTTTTGCGGAGGCTTCGGCCCCGTCTCAGCAGTGAGACGGAGAGCCTTGCAGAATAAATTCCAATTTTTCTTTATCAGGTCGTTCTCCGACGAATCGAAATACCCTCCTTTGTGGATGGTTGCGTATTCCTCGAACGCGTCCATCTCAGCTTCGGTTGGAGAACGAGATCCTGCGCGTGGATCCATTCTGTGTTGGTGAAATATTGGGTTGCTCAGCTTTATTCTGAGGTTTCGCTAGACCTGTGGTGAAAATGCGTGCTTGCAATTCTTCGAATCCAAAATCTTTCACTTGAGCTTAACAGCAGTGCTCCGCAACCATTTTATAGCCGCGGACAGGGCAACGTTTGATAATTTTACTGTGCCTCGATGAGGGGTGGGGCGTCAATTGTTTATATTGTTACGGTGGCTTCGACCACTTCTCGCCGGTGAGACGGTGAGCCGCGCAGCATAAATTCCAATTTTACTTCATCACGTCGTCCTCCGACGAATCGAAATACCCTCTGTTGATGGCCGCGTATTCTTCGAACTCGATCTTCTCAGCTTCGGTTGGAGAACGAAATCCTGCGCGGGTTCCACTCTGTGTTGGTGCAATATTGGATTGTACAGCTTAATTCTCACGTTTCGCTGGACCAGTGGTGATAATAAGAGCTTGCAATTCTTCGAATCCAAAAGCTTTCACTTGTGCTTTACAGCAGTGCCCCCCAAACTTTTTATAATCGCGAACCGGTCAACGTTTGATAATTTTACCGCGCCCCGTTGAGGGGGGGGGACGATAATTGTTTATATTTTTGCGGAGGCTTCGGCCCCGTCTCAGCAGTGAGACGGAGAGCCTTGCAGAATCAATTCCAATTTTTGTTTATCAGGTCGTTCTCCGAGGACCGAAATACCCTCCTTTGTGGATGGTTGCGGATTCCTCGAACGCGTCCATCTCTGCTTCGGTTGGAGAACGAGATCCTGCGCGTGGTTCCACTCTGTGTTGGTGCAATATTGAGTTATACATCTTAATTCTCACATTTCGTTAGACCAGTGGTGAAAATGCGAGCTTGCAATTCTTCGAATCCAAAGGCTTTCACTTGAGCTTAACAGCAGTGCTCCGCAAGCATTTTATAGCCGCGGACAGGGCAACGTTTGATAATTTTACGGCGCCTCGATGACGGGTGGGGGGCGTCAATTGTTTATATTGTTACGGTGCCTTCGACCTCTTCTCGCCGGTGAGACGGTGAGCCGCGCAGAATAAATTCCAATTTTACTTCATCACGTCGTCCTCCGACGAATCGAAATACCCTTTGTTGATGGCCGCGTATTCTTCGAACGCGACCTTCTCAGCTTCGGTTGGAGAACGAAATCCTGCGCGGCTTCCACTCTGTGTTGGTGCAATATTGGATTGTACAGCTTAATTCTCACGTTTCGCTGGACCAGTGGTGATAATAACAGCTTGCAATTCTTCGAATCCAAAAGCTTTCACTTGTGCTTTACAGCAGTGCTCCCCAAACTTTTTATAATCGCGAACCGGTCAACGTTTGATAATTTTACCGCGCCCCGTTGAGGGGGGGGGACGATAATTGTTTATATTTTTGCGGAGGCTTCGGCCCCGTCTCAGCAGTGAGACGGAGAGCCTTGCAGAATAAATTCCAATTTTTCTTTATCAGGTCGTTCTCCGATGAATCGAAATACCCTCCTTTGTGGATGGTTGCGTATTCCTCGAACGCGTCCATCTCTGCTTCGGTTGGAGAACGAGATCCTGCGCGTGGTTCCACTCTGTGTTGGTGCAATATTGGGTTATACAGCTTAATTCTCACATTTCGTTAGACCAGTGGTGAAAATGCGAGCTTGCAATTCTTCGAATCCAAAGTCTTTCACTTGTGCTTAACAGCAGTGCTCCCCAACCATTTTATAGCCGTGGACAGGGCAACGTTTGATAATTTTACGGCGCCTCGATGAGGGGGGAGGGCGTCAATTGTTTATATTGTTACGGTGGCTTCGACCACTTCTCGCCGGTGAGACGGTGAGCCGCGCAGAATAAATTCCAATTTTACTTCATCACGTCGTCCTCCGACGAATCGAAATACCCTTTGTTGATGGCCGCGTATTCTTCGAACTCGATCTTCTCAGCTTCGGTTGGAGAACGAAATACTGCGCGGGTTCCACTCTGTGTTGGTGCAATATTGGATTGTACAGCTTAATTCTCACGTTTCGCTGGACCAGTGGTGATAATAAGAGCTTGCAATTCTTCGAATCCAGAAGCTTTCACTTGTGCTTTACAGCAGTGCTCCCCAAACTTTTTATAATCGCGAACCGGTCAACGTTTGATAATTTTACCGCGCCCCGTTGAGGGGGGGGGGGACGATAATTGTTTATATTTTTGCGGAGGCTTCGGCCCCGTCTCAGCAGTGAGACGGAGAGCCTTGCAGAATCAATTCCAATTTTTGTTTATCAGGTCGTTCTCCGAGGACCGAAATACCCTCCTTTCTGGATGGTTGCGGATTCCTCGAACGCGTCCATCTCTGCTTCGGTTGGAGAACGAGATCCTGCGCGTGGTTCCACTCTGTGTTGGTGCAATATTGAGTTATACAGCTTAATTCTCACATTTCGTTAGACCAGTGGTGAAAATGCGAGCTTGCAATTCTTCGAATCCAAAGGCTTTCACTTGAGCTTAACAGCAGTGCTCCGCAATCATTTTATAGCCGCGGACAGGGCAACGTTTGATAATTTTACGGCGCCTCGATGAGGGGGGGGGGGGGCGTCAATTGTTTATATTGTTACGGTGCCTTCGACCTCTTCTCGCCGGTGAGACGGTGAGCCGCGCAGAATAAATTCCAATTTTACTTCATCACGTCGTCCTCCGACGAATCGAAATACCCTTTGTTGATGGCCGCGTATTCTTCGAACGCGACCTTCTCAGCTTCGGTTGGAGAACGAAATCCTGCGCGGCTTCCACTCTGTGCTGGTGCAATATTGGATTGTACAGCTTAATTCTCACGTTTCGCTGGACCAGTGGTGATAATAACAGCTTGCAATTCTTCGAATCCAAAAGCTTTCACTTGTGCTTTACAGCAGTGCTCCCTAAACTTTTTATAATCGCGAACCGGTCAACGTTTGATAATTTTACCGCGCCCCGTTGAGGGGGGGGGGGGACGATAATTGTTTATATTTTTGCGGAGGCTTCGGCCCCGTCTCAGCAGTGAGACGGAGAGCCTTGCAGAATAAATTCCAATTTTTCTTTATCAGGTCGTTCTTCGATGAATCGAAATACCCTCCTTTGTGGATGGTTGCGTATTCCTCGAACGCGTCCATCTCTGCTTCGGTTGGAGAACGAGATCCTGCGCTTGGTTCCACTCTGTGTTGTTGCAATATTGGGTTATACAGCTTAATTCTCACATTTCGTTAGACCAGTGGTGAAAATGCGAGCTTGCAATTCTTCGAATCCAAAGGCTTTCACTTGTGCTTAACAGCAGTGCTCCCCAACCATTTTATAGCCGTGGACAGGGCAACGTTTGATAATTTTACGGCGCCTCGATGAGGGGGGGGGGCGTCAATTGTTTATATTGTTACGGTGGCTTCGACCACTTCTCGCCGGTGAGACGGTGAGCCGCGCAGAATAAATTCCAATTTTACTTCATCACGTCGTCCTCCGACGAATCGAAATACCCTTTGTTGATGGCCGCGTATTCTTCGAACGCGACCTTCTCAGCTTCGGTTGGAGAACGAAATCCTGCGCGGGTTCCACTCTGTGTTGGTGCAATATTGGATTGTACAGCTTAATTCTCACGTTTCGCTGGACCAGTGGTGATAATAACAGCTTGCAATTCTTCGAATCCAAAAGCTTTCACTTGTGCTTTACAGCAGTGATCCCCAAAATTTTATAATCGCGAACCGGTCAACGTTTGATAATTTTACCGCGCCCCGTTGAGGGGGGGACGATAATTGTTTATATTTTTGCGGAGGCTTCGGCCCCGTCTCAGCAGTGAGACGGAGAGCCTTGCAGAATAAATTCCAATTTTTCATTATGAGGTCGTTCTCTGACGAATCGAAATACCCTCCTTTGTGGATGGTTGCGTATTCCTCGAACGCGTCCATCTCATCTTCGGTTGGAGAACGAGATCCTGCGCGTGGATCCATTCTGTGTTGGTGAAATATTGGGTTGCTCAGCTTTATTCTGAGGTTTCGCTAGACCTGTGGTGAAAATGCGTGCTTGCAATTCTTCGAATCCAAAATCTTTCACTTGTGCTTAACAGCAGTGCTCCCCATCCATTTGATAGCCGCGGACAGGGCAACGTTTGATAATTTTACGGCGCCTCGATGAGGGGGGGGGGCGTCAATTGTTTATATTGTTACGGTGGCTTCGACCACTTCTCGCCGGTGAGACGGTGAGCCGCGCAGAATATATTCCAATTTTACTTCATCACGTCATCCTCCGACGAATCGAAATACCCTTTGTTGATGGCCGCGTATTCCTCGAACGCGTCCATCTCAGCTTCGGTTGGAGAACGAAATCCTGCGCGGGTTCCACTCTGTGTTGGTGCAATATTGGATTGTACAGCTTAATTCTCACGTTTCGCTGGACCAGTGGTGATAATAACAGCTTGCAATTCTTCGAATCCAAAAGCTTTCACTTGTGCTTTACAGCAGTGCTCCCCAAACTTTTTATAATCGCGAACCGGTCAACGTTTGATAATTTTACCGCGCCCCGTTGAGGGGGGGGGGACGATAATTGTTTATATTTTTGCGGAGGCTTCGGCCCCGTCTCAGCAGTGAGACGGAGAGCCTTGCAGAATAAATTCCAATTTTTCTTTATCAGGTCGTTCTCCGACGAATCGAAATACCCTCCTTTGTGGATGGTTGCGTATTCCTCGAACGCGTCCATCTCTGCTTCAGTTGGAGAACGAGATCCTGCGCGTGGTTCCACTCTGTGTTGGTGCAATATTGGGTTATACAGCTTAATTCTCACATTTCGTTAGACCAGTGGTGAAAATGCGAGCTTGTAATTCTTCGAATCCAAAGGCTTTCACTTGTGCTTAACAGCAGTGCTCCCCAACCATTTTATAGCCGCGGACAGGGCAACGTTTGATAATTTTACGGCGCCTCGATGAGGGGGGGTGGGCGTCAATTGTTTATATTGTTACGGTGGCTTCGACCACTTCTCGCCGGTGAGACGGTGAGCCTCGGAGAATAAATTCCCATTTTACTTCATCACGTCTTCCTCCGACGAATCGAAATACCCTTTGTTGATGGCCGCGTATTCTTCGAACTCGACCTTCTCAGCTTCGGTTGGAGAACGAAATCCTGCGCGGGTTCCACTCTGTGTTGGTGCAATATTGGATTGTACAGCTTAATTCTCACGTTTCGCTGGACCAGTGGTGATAATAAGAGCTTGCAATTCTTCGAATCCAAAAGCTTTCACTTGTGCTTTGCAGCAGTGCTCCCCAAACTTTTTATAATCGCGAACCGGTCAACGTTTGATAATTTTACCGCGCCCCGTTGAGGGGGGGGGGACGATAATTGTTTATATTTTTGCGGAGGCTTCGGCCCCGTCTCAGCAGTGAGACGGAGAGCCTTGCAGAATCAATTCCAATTTTTGTTTATCAGGTCGTTCTCCGAGGACCGAAATACCCTCCTTTGTGGATGGTTGCGGATTCCTCGAACGCGTCCATCTCTGCTTCGGTTGGAGAACGAGATCCTGCGCGTGGTTCCACTCTGTGTTGGTGCAATATTGAGTTATACAGCTTAATTCTCACATTTCGTTAGACCAGTGGTGAAAATGCGAGCTTGCAATTCTTCGAATCCAAAGGCTTTCACTTGTGCTTAACAGCAGTGCTCCCCAACCATTTTATAGCCGCGGACAGGGCAACGTTTGATAATTTTACGGCGCCTCGATGAGGGGGGAGGGGCGTCAATTGTTTATATTGTTACGGTGGCTTCGACCACTTCTCGCCGGTGAGACGGTGAGCCGCGCAGATTAATTTCCAATTTTACTTCATCACGTCGTCCTCCGACGAATCGAAATACCCTTTGTTGATGGCCGCGTATTCTTCGAACGCGTCCATCTCAGCTTCGGTTGGAGAACGAAATCCTGCGCGGGTTCCACTCTGTGTTGGTGCAATATTGGACTGTACAGCTTAATTGTCACGTTTCGCTGGACCAGTGGTGATAATAACACCTTGCAATTCTTCGAATCCAAAAGCTTTCACTTGTGCTTTACAGCAGTGATCCCCAAAATTTTATAATCGCGAACCGGTCAACGTTTGATAATTTTACCGCGCCCCGTTGAGGGGGGGACGATAATTGTTTATATTTTTGCGGAGGCTTCGGCCCCGTCTCAGCAGTGAGACGGAGAGCCTTGCAGAATAAATTCCAATTTTTCATTATCAGGTCGTTCTCTGACGAATCGAAATACCCTCCTTTGTGGATGGTTGCGTATTCCTCGAACGCGTCCATCTCAGCTTCGGTTGGAGAACGAGATCCTGCGCGTGGATCCATTCTGTGTTGGTGAAATATTGGGTTGCTCAGCTTTATTCTGAGGTTTCGCTAGACCTGTGGTGAAAATGCGTGCTTGCAATTCTTCGAATCCAAAATCTTTCACTTGTGCTTAACAGCAGTGCTCCCCATCCATTTGATAGCCGCGGACAGGGCAACGTTTGATAATTTTACGGCGCCTCGATGAGGGGGGGGGGCGTCAATTGTTTATATTGTTACGGTGGCTTCGACCACTTCTCGCCGGTGAGACGGTGAGCCGCGCAGAATAATTTCCAATTTTACTTCATCACGTCGTCCTCCGACGAATCGAAATACCCTTTGTTGATGGCCGCGTATTCTTCGAACGCGTCCATCTCAGCTTCGGTTGGAGAACGAAATCCTGCGCGGGTTCCACTCTGTGTTGGTGCAATATTGGATTGTACAGCTTAATTCTCACGTTTCGCTGGACCAGTGGTGATAATAAGATCTTGCAATTCTTCGAATCCAAAAGCTTTCACTTGTGCTTTACAGCAGTGATCCCCAAAATTTTATAATCGCGAACCGGTCAACGTTTGATAATTTTACCGCGCCCCGTTGAGGGGGGGACGATAATTGTTTATATTGTTACGGTGGCTTCGACCACTTCTCGCCGGTGAGACGGTGAGCCTCGGAGAATAAATTCCCATTTTACTTCATCATGTCGTCCTCCGACGTATCGAAATACCCTGTGTTGATGGCCGCGTATTCTTCGAACTCGATCTTCTCAGCTTCGGTTGGAGAACGAAATCCTGCGCGGGTTCCACTCTGCGTTGGTGCAATATTGGACTGTACAGCTTAATTCTCACGTTTCGCTGGACCAGTGGTGATAATAACACCTTGCAATTCTTCGAATCCAAAAGCTTTCACTTGTGCTTTACAGCAGTGATCCCCAAAATTTTATAATCGCGAACCGGTCAACGTTTGATAATTTTACCGCGCCCCGTTGAGGGGGGGACGATAATTGTTTATATTTTTGCGGAGGCTTCGGCCCCGTCTCAGCAGTGAGACGGAGAGCCTTGCAGAATAAATTCCAATTTTTCATTATCAGGTCGTTCTCTGACGAATCGAAATACCCTCCTTTGTGGATGGTTGCGTATTCCTCGAACGCGTCCATCTCAGCTTCGGTTGGAGAACGAGATCCTGCGCGTGGATCCATTCTGTGTTGGTGAAATATTGGGTTGCTCAGCTTTATTCTGAGGTTTCGCTAGACCTGTGGTGAAAATGCGTGCTTGCAATTCTTCGAATCCAAAATCTTTCACTTGTGCTTAACAGCAGTGCTCCCCATCCATTTGATAGCCGCGGACAGGACAACGTTTGATAATTTTACGGCGCCTCGATGAGGGGGGGGGGGCGTCAATTGTTTATATTGTTACGGTGGCTTCGACCACTTCTCGCCGGTGAGACGGTGAGCCGCGCAGAATATATTCCAATTTTACTTCATCACGTCATCCTCCGACGAATCGAAATACCCTTTGTTGATGGCCGCGTATTCCTCGAACGCGTCCATCTCAGCTTCGGTTGGAGAACGAAATCCTACGCGGGTTCCACTCTGTGTTGGTGCAATATTGGATTGTACAGCTTAATTCTCACGTTTCGCTGGACCAGTGGTGATAATAACAGCTTGCAATTCTTCGAATCCAAAAGCTTTCACTTGTGCTTTACAGCAGTGCTCCCCAAACTTTTTATAATCGCGAACCGGTCAACGTTTGATAATTTTACCGCGCCCCGTTGAGGGGGGGGGGACGATAATTGTTTATATTTTTGCGGAGGCTTCGGCCCCGTCTCAGCAGTGAGACGGAGAGCCTTGCAGAATAAATTCCAATTTTTCTTTATCAGGTCGTTCTCCGACGAATCGAAATACCCTCCTATGTGGATGGTTGCGTATTCCTCGAACGCGTCCATCTCTGCTTCGGTTGGAGAACGAGATCCTGCGCGTGGTTCCACTCTGTGTTGGTGCAATATTGGGTTATACAGCTTAATTCTCACATTTCGTTAGACCAGTGGTGAAAATGCGAGCTTGTAATTCTTCGAATCCAAAGGCTTTCACTTGTGCTTAACAGCAGTGCTCCCCAACCATTTTATAGCCGCGGACAGGGCAACGTTTGATAATTTTACGGCGCCTCGATGAGGGGGGGGGGGCCGTCAATTGTTTATATTGTTACGGTGGCTTCGACCACTTCTCGCCGGTGAGACGGTGAGCCTCGGAGAATAAATTCCCATTTTACTTCATCACGTCGTCCTCCGACGAATCGAAATACCCTTTGTTGATGGCCGCGTATTCTTCGTACTCGATCTTCTCAGCTTCGGTTGGAGAACGAAATCCTGCGCGGGTTCCACTCTGTGTTGGTGCAATATTGGATTGTACAGCTGAATTCTCACGTTTCGCTGGACCAGTGGTGATAATAAGAGCTTACAATTCTTCGGATCCAAAAGCTTTCACTTGTGCTTTACAGCAGTGCTCCCCAAACTTTTTATAATCGCGAACCGGTCAACGTTTGATAATTTTACCGCGCCCCGTTGAGGGGGGGGGGACGATAATTGTTTATATTTTTGCGGAGGCTTCGGCCCCGTCTCAGCAGTGAGACGGAGAGCCTTGCAGAATCAATTCCAATTTTTCTTTATCAGGTCGTTCTCCGACGAATCGAAATACCCTCCTTTGTGGATGGTTGCTTATTCCTCGAACGCGTCCATCTCTGCTTCGGTTGGAGAACGAGATCCTGCGCGTGGTTCCACTCTGTGTTGGTGCAATATTGGGTTATACAGCTTAATTCTCACATTTCGTTAGACCAGTGGTGAAAATGCGAGCTTGTAATTCTTCGAATCCAAAGGCTTTCACTTGTGCTTAACAGCAGTGCTCCCCAACCATTTTATAGCCGCGGACAGGGCAACGTTTGATAATTTTACGGCGCCTCGATGAGGGGGGGGGGCCGTCAATTGTTTATATTGTTACGGTGGCTTCGACCACTTCTCGCCGGTGAGACGGTGAGCCTCGGAGAATAAATTCCCATTTTACTTCATCACGTCGTCCTCCGACGAATCGAAATACCCTTTGTTGATGGCCGCGTATTCTTCGAACTCGATCTTCTCAGCTTCGGTTGGAGAACGAAATCCTGCGCGGGTTCCACTCTGTGTTGGTGCAATATTGGACTGTACAGCTTAATTGTCACGTTTCGCTGGACCAGTGGTGATAATAACACCTTGCAATTCTTCGAATCCAAAAGCTTTCACTTGTGCATTACAGCAGTGATCCCCAAAATTTTATAATCGCGAACCGGTCAACGTTTGATAATTTTACCGCGCTCCGTTGAGGGGGGGACGATAATTGTTTATATTTTTGCGGAGGCTTCGGCCCCGTCTCAGCAGTGAGACGGAGAGCCTTGCAGAATAAATTCCAATTTTTCATTATCAGGTCGTTCTCTGACGAATCGAAATACCCTCCTTTGTGGATGGTTGCGTATTCCTCGAACGCGTCCATCTCAGCTTCGGTTGGAGAACGAGATCCTGCGCGTGGATCCATTCTGTGTTGGTGAAATATTGGGTTGCTCAGCTTTATTCTGAGGTTTCGCTAGACCTGTGGTGAAAATGCGTGCTTGCAATTCTTCGAATCCAAAATCTTTCACTTGTGCTTAACAGCAGTGCTCCCCATCCATTTGATAGCCGCGGACAGGGCAACGTTTGATAATTTTACGGCGCCTCGATGAGGGGGGGGGGGCGTCAATTGTTTATATTGTTACGGTGGCTTCGACCACTTCTCGCCGGTGAGACGGTGAGCCGCGCAGAATAATTTCCAATTTTACTTCATCACGTCGTCCTCCGACGAATCGAAATACCCTTTGTTGATGGCCGCGTATTCTTCGAACGCGTCCATCTCAGCTTCGGTTGGAGAACGAAATCCTGCGCGGGTTCCACTCTGTGTTGGTGCAATATTGGATTGTACAGCTTAATTCTCACGTTTCGCTGGACCAGTGGTGATAATAAGATCTTGCAATTCTTCGAATCCAAAAGCTTTCACTTGTGCTTTACAGCAGTGATCCCCAAAATTTTATAATCGCGAACCGGTCAACGTTTGATAATTTTACCGCGCCCCGTTGAGGGGGGGACGATAATTGTTTATATTTTTGCGGAGGCTTCGGCCCCGTCTCAGCAGTGAGACGGAGAGCCTTGCAGAATAAATTCCAATTTTTCATTATCAGGTCGTTCTCCGACGAATCGAAATACCCTCCTTTGTGGATGGTTGCGTATTCCTCGAACGCGTCCATCTCTGCTTCGGTTGGAGAACGAGATCCTGCGCGTGGTTCCACTCTGTGTTGGTGCAATATTGGGTTATACAGCTTAATTCTCACATTTCGTTAGACCAGTGGTGAAAATGCGAGCTTGTAATTCTTCGAATCCAAAGGCTTTCACTTGTGCTTAACAGCAGTGCTCCCCAACCATTTTATAGCCGCGGACAGGGCAACGTTTGATAATTTTACGGCGCCTCGATGAGGGGGGGGGCCGTCAATTGTTTATATTGTTACGGTGGCTTCGACCACTTCTCGCCGGTGAGACGGTGAGCCTCGGAGAATAAATTCCCATTTTACTTCATCATGTCGTCCTCCGACGTATCGAAATACCCTGTGTTGATGGCCGCGTATTCTTCGAACTCGATCTTCTCAGCTTCGGTTGGAGAACGAAATCCTGCGCGGGTTCCACTCTGCGTTGGTGCAATATTGGACTGTACAGCTTAATTCTCACGTTTCGCTGGACCAGTGGTGATAATAAGAGCTTACAATTCTTCGAATCCAAAAGCTTTCACTTGTGCTTTACAGCAGTGATCCCCAAAATTTTATAATCGCGAACCGGTCAACGTTTGATAATTTTACCGCGCCCCGTTGAGGGGGGGACGATAATTGTTTATATTTTTGCGGAGGCTTCGGCCCCGTCTCAGCAGTGAGACGGAGAGCCTTGCAGAATAAATTCCAATTTTTCATTATCAGGTCGTTCTCTGACGAATCGAAATACCCTCCTTTGTGGATGGTTGCGTATTCCTCGAACGCGTCCATCTCAGCTTCGGTTGGAGAACGAGATCCTGCGCGTGGATCCATTCTGTGTTGGTGAAATATTGGGTTGCTCAGCTTTATTCTGAGGTTTCGCTAGACCTGTGGTGAAAATGCGTGCTTGCAATTCTTCGAATCCAAAATCTTTCACTTGTGCTTAACAGCAGTGCTCCCCATCCATTTGATAGCCGCGGACAGGACAACGTTTGATAATTTTACGGCGCCTCGATGAGGGGGGGGGGGCGTCAATTGTTTATATTGTTACGGTGGCTTCGACCACTTCTCGCCGGTGAGACGGTGAGCCGCGCAGAATATATTCCAATTTTACTTCATCACGTCATCCTCCGACGAATCGAAATACCCTTTGTTGATGGCCGCGTATTCCTCGAACGCGTCCATCTCAGCTTCGGTTGGAGAACGAAATCCTACGCGGGTTCCACTCTGTGTTGGTGCAATATTGGATTGTACAGCTTAATTCTCACGTTTCGCTGGACCAGTGGTGATAATAACAGCTTGCAATTCTTCGAATCCAAAAGCTTTCACTTGTGCTTTACAGCAGTGCTCCCCAAACTTTTTATAATCGCGAACCGGTCAACGTTTGATAATTTTACCGCGCCCCGTTGAGGGGGGGGGACGATAATTGTTTATATTTTTGCGGAGGCTTCGGCCCCGTCTCAGCAGTGAGACGGAGAGCCTTGCAGAATAAATTCCAATTTTTCTTTATCAGGTCGTTCTCCGACGAATCGAAATACCCTCCTATGTGGATGGTTGCGTATTCCTCGAACGCGTCCATCTCTGCTTCGGTTGGAGAACGAGATCCTGCGCGTGGTTCCACTCTGTCTTGGTGCAATATTGGGTTATACAGCTTAATTCTCACATTTCGTTAGACCAGTGGTGAAAATGCGAGCTTGTAATTCTTCGAATCCAAAGGCTTTCACTTGTGCTTAACAGCAGTGCTCCCCAACCATTTTATAGCCGCGGACAGGGCAACGTTTGATAATTTTACGGCGCCTCGATGAGGGGGGGGGGCCGTCAATTGTTTATATTGTTACGGTGGCTTCGACCACTTCTCGCCGGTGAGACGGTGAGCCTCGGAGAATAAATTCCCATTTTACTTCATCACGTCGTCCTCCGACGAATCGAAATACCCTTTGTTGATGGCCGCGTATTCTTCGAACTCGATCTTCTCAGCTTCGGTTGGAGAACGAAATCCTGCGCGGGTTCCACTCTGTGTTGGTGCAATATTGGATTGTACAGCTTAATTCTCACGTTTCGCTGGACCAGTGGTGATAATAAGAGCTTACAATTCTTCGAATCCAAAAGCTTTCACTTGTGCTTTACAGCAGTGCTCCCCAAACTTTTTATAATCGCGAACCGGTCAACGTTTGATAATTTTACCGCGCCCCGTTGAGGGGGGGGGGACGATAATTGTTTATATTTTTGCGGAGGCTTCGGCCCCGTCTCAGCAGTGAGACGGAGAGCCTTGCAGAATCAATTCCAATTTTTCTTTATCAGGTCGTTCTCCGACGAATCGATATACCCTCCTTTGTGGATGGTTGCGTATTCCTCGAACGCGTCCATCTCTGCTTCGGTTGGAGAACGAGATCCTGCGCGTGGTTCCACTCTGTCTTGGTGCAATATTGGGTTATACAGCTTAATTCTCACATTTCGTTAGACCAGTGGTGAAAATGCGAGCTTGTAATTCTTCGAATCCAAAGGCTTTCACTTGTGCTTAACAGCAGTGCTCCCCAACCATTTTATAGCCGCGGACAGGGCAACGTTTGATAATTTTACGGCGCCTCGATGAGGGGGGGGGGCCGTCAATTGTTTATATTGTTACGGTGGCTTCGACCACTTCTCGCCGGTGAGACGGTGAGCCTCGGAGAATAAATTCCCATTTTACTTCATCATGTCGTCCTCCGACGTATCGAAATACCCTGTGTTGATGGCCGCGTATTCTTCGAACTCGATCTTCTCAGCTTCGGTTGGAGAACGAAATCCTGCGCGGGTTCCACTCTGCGTTGGTGCAATATTGGACTGTACAGCTTAATTCTCACGTTTCGCTGGACCAGTGGTGATAATAACACCTTGCAATTCTTCGAATCCAAAAGCTTTCACTTGTGCTTTACAGCAGTGATCCCCAAAATTTTATAATCGCGAACCGGTCAACGTTTGATAATTTTACCGCGCCCCGTTGAGGGGGGGACGATAATTGTTTATATTTTTGCGGAGGCTTCGGCCCCGTCTCAGCAGTGAGACGGAGAGCCTTGCAGAATAAATTCCAATTTTTCATTATCAGGTCGTTCTCTGATGAATCGAAATACCCTCCTTTGTGGATGGTTGCGTATTCCTCGAACGCGTCCATCTCAGCTTCGGTTGGAGAACGAGATCCTGCGCGTGGATCCATTCTGTGTTGGTGAAATATTGGGTTGCTCAGCTTTATTCTGAGGTTTCGCTAGACCTGTGGTGAAAATGCGTGCTTGCAATTCTTCGAATCCAAAATCTTTCACTTGTGCTTAACAGCAGTGCTCCCCATCCATTTGATAGCCGCGGACAGGACAACGTTTGATAATTTTACGGCGCCTCGATGAGGGGGGGGGCGTCAATTGTTTATATTGTTACGGTGGCTTCGACCACTTCTCGCTGGTGAGACGGTGAGCCGCGCAGAATATATTCCAATTTTACTTCATCACGTCATCCTCCGACGAATCGAAATACCCTTTGTTGATGGCCGCGTATTCCTCGAACGCGTCCATCTCAGCTTCGGTTGGAGGACGAAATCCTACGCGGGTTCCACTCTGTGTTGGTGCAATATTGGATTGTACAGCTTAATTCTCACGTTTCGCTGGACCAGTGGTGATAATAACAGCTTGCAATTCTTCGAATCCAAAAGCTTTCACTTGTGCTTTACAGCAGTGCTCCCCAAACTTTTTATAATCGCGAACCGGTCAACGTTTGATAATTTTACCGCGCCCCGTTGAGGGGGGGGGGACGATAATTGTTTATATTTTTGCGGAGGCTTCGGCCCCGTCTCAGCAGTGAGACGGAGAGCCTTGCAGAATAAATTCCAATTTTTCTTTATCAGGTCGTTCTCCGACGAATCGAAATACCCTCCTATGTGGATGGTTGCGTATTCCTCGAACGCGTCCATCTCTGCTTCGGTTGGAGAACGAGATCCTGCGCGTGGTTCCACTCTGTGTTGGTGCAATATTGGGTTATACAGCTTAATTCTCACATTTCGTTAGACCAGTGGTGAAAATGCGAGCTTGCAATTCTTCGAATCCAAAAGCTTTCACTTGTGCTTTACAGCAGTGCTCCCCAAACTTTTTATAATCGCGAACCGGTCAACGTTTGATAATTCTACCGCGCCCCGTTGAGGGGGGGGGACGATAATTGTTTATATTTTTGCGGAGGCTTCGACCCCGTCTCAGCAGTGAGACGGAGAGCCTTGCAGAATCAATTCCAATTTTACTTTATCAGGTCGTTCTCCGACGAATCGAAATACCCTCCTTTGTGGATGGTTGCGTATTCCTCGAACGCGTCTATCTCTGCTTCGGTTGGAGAACGAGATCCTGCGCGTGGTTCCACTCTGTGTTGGTGCAATATTGAGTTATACAGCTTAATTCTCACATTTCGTTAGACCAGTGGTGAAAATGCGAGCTTGCAATTCTTCGAATCAAAAGGCTTTCACTTGAGCTTAACAGCAGTGCTCCGCAACCATTTTATAGCCGCGGACAGGGCAACGTTTGATAATTTTACTGCGCCTCGATGAGGGGGGGGGGCGTCAATTGTTTATATTGTTACGGTGGCTTCGACCACTTCTCGCCGGTGAGACGGTGAGCCGCGCAGAATAAATTCCAATTTTACTTCATCACGTCGTCCTCCGACGAATCGAAATTCCCTTTGTTGATGGCCGCGTATTCTTCGAACTCGATCTTCTCAGCTTCGGTTGGAGAACGAAATCCTGCGCGGGTTCCACTCTGTGTTGGTGCAATATTGGATTGTACAGCTTAATTCTCACGTTTCGCTGGACCAGTGGTGATAATAAGAGCTTGCAATTCTTCGAATCCAAAAGCTTTCACTTGTGCTTTACAGCAGTGCTCCCCAAACTTTTTATAATCGCGAACCGGTCAACGTTTGATAATTTTACCGCGCCCCGTTGAGGGGGGGGGACGATAATTGTTTATATTTTTGCGGAGGCTTCGGCCCCGTCTCAGCAGTGAGACGGAGAGCCTTGCAGAATCAATTCCAATTTTTCTTTATCAGGTCGTTCTCCGACGAATCGAAATACCCTCCTTTGTGGATGGTTGCGTATTCCTCGAACGCGTCCATCTCTGCTTCGGTTGGAGAACGAGATCCTGCGCGTGGTTTCACTCTGTGTTGGTGCAATATTGAGTTATACAGCTTAATTCTCACATTTCGTTAGACCAGTGGTGAAAATGCGAGCTTGCAATTCTTCGAATCAAAAGGCTTTCACTTGAGCTTAACAGCAGTGCTCCGCAACCATTTTATAGCCGCGGACAGGGCAACGTTTGATAATTTTACTGCGCCTCGATGAGGGGGGGGGGCGTCAATTGTTTATATTGTTACGGTGGCTTCGACCACTTCTCGCCGGTGAGACGGTGAGCCGCGCAGAATAAATTCCAATTTTACTTCATCACGTCGTCCTCCGACGAATCGAAATACCCTTTGTTGATGGCCGCGTATTCTTCGAACGCGTCCATCTCAGCTTCGGTTGGAGAACGAAATCCTGCGCGGGTTCCACTCTGTGTTGGTGCAATATTGGACTGTACAGCTTAATTCTCACGTTTCGCTGGACCAGTGGTGATAATAACACCATGCAATTCTTCGAATCCAAAAGCTTTCACTTGTGCTTTACAGCAGTGATCCCCAAAATTTTATAATCGCGAACCGGTCAACGTTTGATAATTTTACCGCGCCCCGTTGAGGGGGGGACGATAATTGTTTATATTTTTGCGGAGGCTTCGACCCCGTCTCAGCAGTGAGACGGAGAGCCTTGCAGAATCAATTCCAATTTTACTTTATCAGGTCGTTCTCCGACGAATCGAAATACCCTCCTTTGTGGATGGTTGCGTATTCCTCGAACGCGTCCATCTCTGCTTCGGTTGGAGAACGAGATCCTGCGCGTGGTTCCACTCTGTGTTGGTGCAATATTGGGTTATACAGCTTAATTCTCACATTTCGTTAGACCAGTGGTGAAAATGCGAGCTTGCAATTCTTCGAATCCAAAAGCTTTCACTTGTGCTTTACAGCAGTGCTCCCCAAACTTTTTATAATCGCGAACCGGTCAACGTTTGATAATTCTACCGCGCCCCGTTGAGGGGGGGGACGATAATTGTTTATATTTTTGCGGAGGCTTCGACCCCGTCTCAGCAGTGAGACGGAGAGCCTTGCAGAATCAATTCCAATTTTACTTTATCAGGTCGTTCTCCGACGAATCGAAATACCCTCCTTTGTGGATGGTTGCGTATTCCTCGAACGCGTCCATCTCTGCTTCGGTTGGAGAACGAGATCCTGCGCGTGGTTCCACTCTGTGTTGGTGCAATATTGAGTTATACAGCTTAATTCTCACATTTCGTTAGACCAGTGGTGAAAATGCGAGCTTGCAATTCTTCGAATCAAAAGGCTTTCACTTGAGCTTAACAGCAGTGCTCCGCAACCATTTTATAGCCGCGGACAGGGCAACGTTTGATAATTTTACTGCGCCTCGATGAGGGGGGGGGGCGTCAATTGTTTATATTGTTACGGTGGCTTCGACCACTTCTCGCCGGTGAGACGGTGAGCCGCGCAGAATAAATTCCAATTTTACTTCATCACGTCGTCCTCCGACGAATCGAAATACCCTTTGTTGATGGCCGCGTATTCTTCGAACTCGATCTTCTCAGCTTCGGTTGGAGAACGAAATCCTGCGCGGGTTCCACTCTGTGTTGGTGCAATATTGGATTGTACAGCTTAATTCTCACGTTTCGCTGGACCAGTGGTGATAATAACAGCTTGCAATTCTTCGAATCCAAAAGCTTTCACTTGTGCTTTACAGCAGTGCTCCCCAAACTTTTTATAATCGCGAACCGGTCAACGTTTGATAATTTTACCGCGCCCCGTTGAGGGGGGGGGGACGATAATTGTTTATATTTTTGCGGAGGCTTCGGCCCCGTCTCAGCAGTGAGACGGAGAGCCTTGCAGAATAAATTCCAATTTTTCTTTATCAGGTCGTTCTCCGACGAATCGAAATACCCTCCTTTGTGGATGGTTGCGTATTCCTCGAACGCGTCCATCTCAGCTTCGGTTGGAGAACGAGATCCTGCGCGTGGATCCATTCTGTGTTGGTGAAATATTGGGTTGCTCAGCTTTATTCTGAGGTTTCGCTAGACCTGTGGTGAAAATGCGTGCTTGCAATTCTTCGAATCCAAAATCTTTCACTTGAGCTTAACAGCAGTGCTCCGCAACCATTTTATAGCCGCGGACAGGGCAACGTTTGATAATTTTACTGTGCCTCGATGAGGGGTGGGGCGTCAATTGTTTATATTGTTACGGTGGCTTCGACCACTTCTCGCCGGTGAGACGGTGAGCCGCGCAGCATAAATTCCAATTTTACTTCATCACGTCGTCCTCCGACGAATCGAAATACCCTCTGTTGATGGCCGCGTATTCTTCGAACTCGATCTTCTCAGCTTCGGTTGGAGAACGAAATCCTGCGCGGGTTCCACTCTGTGTTGGTGCAATATTGGATTGTACAGCTTAATTCTCACGTTTCGCTGGACCAGTGGTGATAATAAGAGCTTGCAATTCTTCGAATCCAAAAGCTTTCACTTGTGCTTTACAGCAGTGCCCCCCAAACTTTTTATAATCGCGAACCGGTCAACGTTTGATAATTTTACCGCGCCCCGTTGAGGGGGGGGGACGATAATTGTTTATATTTTTGCGGAGGCTTCGGCCCCGTCTCAGCAGTGAGACGGAGAGCCTTGCAGAATCAATTCCAATTTTTGTTTATCAGGTCGTTCTCCGAGGACCGAAATACCCTCCTTTGTGGATGGTTGCGGATTCCTCGAACGCGTCCATCTCTGCTTCGGTTGGAGAACGAGATCCTGCGCGTGGTTCCACTCTGTGTTGGTGCAATATTGAGTTATACATCTTAATTCTCACATTTCGTTAGACCAGTGGTGAAAATGCGAGCTTGCAATTCTTCGAATCCAAAGGCTTTCACTTGAGCTTAACAGCAGTGCTCCGCAAGCATTTTATAGCCGCGGACAGGGCAACGTTTGATAATTTTACGGCGCCTCGATGACGGGTGGGGGGCGTCAATTGTTTATATTGTTACGGTGCCTTCGACCTCTTCTCGCCGGTGAGACGGTGAGCCGCGCAGAATAAATTCCAATTTTACTTCATCACGTCGTCCTCCGACGAATCGAAATACCCTTTGTTGATGGCCGCGTATTCTTCGAACGCGACCTTCTCAGCTTCGGTTGGAGAACGAAATCCTGCGCGGCTTCCACTCTGTGTTGGTGCAATATTGGATTGTACAGCTTAATTCTCACGTTTCGCTGGACCAGTGGTGATAATAACAGCTTGCAATTCTTCGAATCCAAAAGCTTTCACTTGTGCTTTACAGCAGTGCTCCCCAAACTTTTTATAATCGCGAACCGGTCAACGTTTGATAATTTTACCGCGCCCCGTTGAGGGGGGGGGACGATAATTGTTTATATTTTTGCGGAGGCTTCGGCCCCGTCTCAGCAGTGAGACGGAGAGCCTTGCAGAATAAATTCCAATTTTTCTTTATCAGGTCGTTCTCCGATGAATCGAAATACCCTCCTTTGTGGATGGTTGCGTATTCCTCGAACGCGTCCATCTCTGCTTCGGTTGGAGAACGAGATCCTGCGCGTGGTTCCACTCTGTGTTGGTGCAATATTGGGTTATACAGCTTAATTCTCACATTTCGTTAGACCAGTGGTGAAAATGCGAGCTTGCAATTCTTCGAATCCAAAGTCTTTCACTTGTGCTTAACAGCAGTGCTCCCCAACCATTTTATAGCCGTGGACAGGGCAACGTTTGATAATTTTACGGCGCCTCGATGAGGGGGGAGGGCGTCAATTGTTTATATTGTTACGGTGGCTTCGACCACTTCTCGCCGGTGAGACGGTGAGCCGCGCAGAATAAATTCCAATTTTACTTCATCACGTCGTCCTCCGACGAATCGAAATACCCTTTGTTGATGGCCGCGTATTCTTCGAACTCGATCTTCTCAGCTTCGGTTGGAGAACGAAATACTGCGCGGGTTCCACTCTGTGTTGGTGCAATATTGGATTGTACAGCTTAATTCTCACGTTTCGCTGGACCAGTGGTGATAATAAGAGCTTGCAATTCTTCGAATCCAGAAGCTTTCACTTGTGCTTTACAGCAGTGCTCCCCAAACTTTTTATAATCGCGAACCGGTCAACGTTTGATAATTTTACCGCGCCCCGTTGAGGGGGGGGGGGACGATAATTGTTTATATTTTTGCGGAGGCTTCGGCCCCGTCTCAGCAGTGAGACGGAGAGCCTTGCAGAATCAATTCCAATTTTTGTTTATCAGGTCGTTCTCCGAGGACCGAAATACCCTCCTTTCTGGATGGTTGCGGATTCCTCGAACGCGTCCATCTCTGCTTCGGTTGGAGAACGAGATCCTGCGCGTGGTTCCACTCTGTGTTGGTGCAATATTGAGTTATACAGCTTAATTCTCACATTTCGTTAGACCAGTGGTGAAAATGCGAGCTTGCAATTCTTCGAATCCAAAGGCTTTCACTTGAGCTTAACAGCAGTGCTCCGCAATCATTTTATAGCCGCGGACAGGGCAACGTTTGATAATTTTACGGCGCCTCGATGAGGGGGGGGGGGGGCGTCAATTGTTTATATTGTTACGGTGCCTTCGACCTCTTCTCGCCGGTGAGACGGTGAGCCGCGCAGAATAAATTCCAATTTTACTTCATCACGTCGTCCTCCGACGAATCGAAATACCCTTTGTTGATGGCCGCGTATTCTTCGAACGCGACCTTCTCAGCTTCGGTTGGAGAACGAAATCCTGCGCGGCTTCCACTCTGTGCTGGTGCAATATTGGATTGTACAGCTTAATTCTCACGTTTCGCTGGACCAGTGGTGATAATAACAGCTTGCAATTCTTCGAATCCAAAAGCTTTCACTTGTGCTTTACAGCAGTGCTCCCTAAACTTTTTATAATCGCGAACCGGTCAACGTTTGATAATTTTACCGCGCCCCGTTGAGGGGGGGGGGGGGACGATAATTGTTTATATTTTTGCGGAGGCTTCGGCCCCGTCTCAGCAGTGAGACGGAGAGCCTTGCAGAATAAATTCCAATTTTTCTTTATCAGGTCGTTCTTCGATGAATCGAAATACCCTCCTTTGTGGATGGTTGCGTATTCCTCGAACGCGTCCATCTCTGCTTCGGTTGGAGAACGAGATCCTGCGCTTGGTTCCACTCTGTGTTGTTGCAATATTGGGTTATACAGCTTAATTCTCACATTTCGTTAGACCAGTGGTGAAAATGCGAGCTTGCAATTCTTCGAATCCAAAGGCTTTCACTTGTGCTTAACAGCAGTGCTCCCCAACCATTTTATAGCCGTGGACAGGGCAACGTTTGATAATTTTACGGCGCCTCGATGAGGGGGGGGGGCGTCAATTGTTTATATTGTTACGGTGGCTTCGACCACTTCTCGCCGGTGAGACGGTGAGCCGCGCAGAATAAATTCCAATTTTACTTCATCACGTCGTCCTCCGACGAATCGAAATACCCTTTGTTGATGGCCGCGTATTCTTCGAACGCGACCTTCTCAGCTTCGGTTGGAGAACGAAATCCTGCGCGGGTTCCACTCTGTGTTGGTGCAATATTGGATTGTACAGCTTAATTCTCACGTTTCGCTGGACCAGTGGTGATAATAACAGCTTGCAATTCTTCGAATCCAAAAGCTTTCACTTGTGCTTTACAGCAGTGATCCCCAAAATTTTATAATCGCGAACCGGTCAACGTTTGATAATTTTACCGCGCCCCGTTGAGGGGGGGACGATAATTGTTTATATTTTTGCGGAGGCTTCGGCCCCGTCTCAGCAGTGAGACGGAGAGCCTTGCAGAATAAATTCCAATTTTTCATTATGAGGTCGTTCTCTGACGAATCGAAATACCCTCCTTTGTGGATGGTTGCGTATTCCTCGAACGCGTCCATCTCATCTTCGGTTGGAGAACGAGATCCTGCGCGTGGATCCATTCTGTGTTGGTGAAATATTGGGTTGCTCAGCTTTATTCTGAGGTTTCGCTAGACCTGTGGTGAAAATGCGTGCTTGCAATTCTTCGAATCCAAAATCTTTCACTTGTGCTTAACAGCAGTGCTCCCCATCCATTTGATAGCCGCGGACAGGGCAACGTTTGATAATTTTACGGCGCCTCGATGAGGGGGGGGGGCGTCAATTGTTTATATTGTTACGGTGGCTTCGACCACTTCTCGCCGGTGAGACGGTGAGCCGCGCAGAATATATTCCAATTTTACTTCATCACGTCATCCTCCGACGAATCGAAATACCCTTTGTTGATGGCCGCGTATTCTTCGAACGCGTCCATCTCAGCTTCGGTTGGAGAACGAAATCCTGCGCGGGTTCCACTCTGTGTTGGTGCAATATTGGACTGTACAGCTTAATTCTCACGTTTCGCTGGACCAGTGGTGATAATAACACCATGCAATTCTTCGAATCCAAAATCTTTCACTTGTGCTTAACAGCAGTGCTCCCCATCCATTTGATAGCCGCGGACAGGACAACGTTTGATAATTTTACGGCGCCTCGATGAGGGGGGGGGGGCGTCAATTGTTTATATTGTTACGGTGGCTTCGACCACTTCTCGCCGGTGAGACGGTGAGCCGCGCAGAATATATTCCAATTTTACTTCATCACGTCATCCTCCGACGAATCGAAATACCCTTTGTTGATGGCCGCGTATTCCTCGAACGCGTCCATCTCAGCTTCGGTTGGAGAACGAAATCCTACGCGGGTTCCACTCTGTGTTGGTGCAATATTGGATTGTACAGCTTAATTCTCACGTTTCGCTGGACCAGTGGTGATAATAACAGCTTGCAATTCTTCGAATCCAAAAGCTTTCACTTGTGCTTTACAGCAGTGCTCCCCAAACTTTTTATAATCGCGAACCGGTCAACGTTTGATAATTTTACCGCGCCCCGTTGAGGGGGGGGGGACGATAATTGTTTATATTTTTGCGGAGGCTTCGGCCCCGTCTCAGCAGTGAGACGGAGAGCCTTGCAGAATAAATTCCAATTTTTCTTTATCAGGTCGTTCTCCGACGAATCGAAATACCCTCCTATGTGGATGGTTGCGTATTCCTCGAACGCGTCCATCTCTGCTTCGGTTGGAGAACGAGATCCTGCGCGTGGTTCCACTCTGTGTTGGTGCAATATTGGGTTATACAGCTTAATTCTCACATTTCGTTAGACCAGTGGTGAAAATGCGAGCTTGTAATTCTTCGAATCCAAAGGCTTTCACTTGTGCTTAACAGCAGTGCTCCCCAACCATTTTATAGCCGCGGACAGGGCAACGTTTGATAATTTTACGGCGCCTCGATGAGGGGGGGGGGGCCGTCAATTGTTTATATTGTTACGGTGGCTTCGACCACTTCTCGCCGGTGAGACGGTGAGCCTCGGAGAATAAATTCCCATTTTACTTCATCACGTCGTCCTCCGACGAATCGAAATACCCTTTGTTGATGGCCGCGTATTCTTCGTACTCGATCTTCTCAGCTTCGGTTGGAGAACGAAATCCTGCGCGGGTTCCACTCTGTGTTGGTGCAATATTGGATTGTACAGCTGAATTCTCACGTTTCGCTGGACCAGTGGTGATAATAAGAGCTTACAATTCTTCGGATCCAAAAGCTTTCACTTGTGCTTTACAGCAGTGCTCCCCAAACTTTTTATAATCGCGAACCGGTCAACGTTTGATAATTTTACCGCGCCCCGTTGAGGGGGGGGGGACGATAATTGTTTATATTTTTGCGGAGGCTTCGGCCCCGTCTCAGCAGTGAGACGGAGAGCCTTGCAGAATCAATTCCAATTTTTCTTTATCAGGTCGTTCTCCGACGAATCGAAATACCCTCCTTTGTGGATGGTTGCTTATTCCTCGAACGCGTCCATCTCTGCTTCGGTTGGAGAACGAGATCCTGCGCGTGGTTCCACTCTGTGTTGGTGCAATATTGGGTTATACAGCTTAATTCTCACATTTCGTTAGACCAGTGGTGAAAATGCGAGCTTGTAATTCTTCGAATCCAAAGGCTTTCACTTGTGCTTAACAGCAGTGCTCCCCAACCATTTTATAGCCGCGGACAGGGCAACGTTTGATAATTTTACGGCGCCTCGATGAGGGGGGGGGGCCGTCAATTGTTTATATTGTTACGGTGGCTTCGACCACTTCTCGCCGGTGAGACGGTGAGCCTCGGAGAATAAATTCCCATTTTACTTCATCACGTCGTCCTCCGACGAATCGAAATACCCTTTGTTGATGGCCGCGTATTCTTCGAACTCGATCTTCTCAGCTTCGGTTGGAGAACGAAATCCTGCGCGGGTTCCACTCTGTGTTGGTGCAATATTGGACTGTACAGCTTAATTGTCA
The DNA here is from genome assembly GCF_051020765.1 of Lasioglossum baleicum. Lineage (NCBI taxonomy): Eukaryota > Metazoa > Arthropoda > Insecta > Hymenoptera > Halictidae > Lasioglossum > Lasioglossum baleicum. The sequence goes on along the minus strand of NW_027469200.1, from coordinate 217,858 downwards.
CGTTTCGCTGGACCAGTGGTGATAATAACACCTTGCAATTCTTCGAATCCAAAAGCTTTCACTTGTGCATTACAGCAGTGATCCCCAAAATTTTATAATCGCGAACCGGTCAACGTTTGATAATTTTACCGCGCTCCGTTGAGGGGGGGACGATAATTGTTTATATTTTTGCGGAGGCTTCGGCCCCGTCTCAGCAGTGAGACGGAGAGCCTTGCAGAATAAATTCCAATTTTTCATTATCAGGTCGTTCTCTGACGAATCGAAATACCCTCCTTTGTGGATGGTTGCGTATTCCTCGAACGCGTCCATCTCAGCTTCGGTTGGAGAACGAGATCCTGCGCGTGGATCCATTCTGTGTTGGTGAAATATTGGGTTGCTCAGCTTTATTCTGAGGTTTCGCTAGACCTGTGGTGAAAATGCGTGCTTGCAATTCTTCGAATCCAAAATCTTTCACTTGTGCTTAACAGCAGTGCTCCCCATCCATTTGATAGCCGCGGACAGGGCAACGTTTGATAATTTTACGGCGCCTCGATGAGGGGGGGGGGCGTCAATTGTTTATATTGTTACGGTGGCTTCGACCACTTCTCGCCGGTGAGACGGTGAGCCGCGCAGAATAATTTCCAATTTTACTTCATCACGTCGTCCTCCGACGAATCGAAATACCCTTTGTTGATGGCCGCGTATTCTTCGAACGCGTCCATCTCAGCTTCGGTTGGAGAACGAAATCCTGCGCGGGTTCCACTCTGTGTTGGTGCAATATTGGATTGTACAGCTTAATTCTCACGTTTCGCTGGACCAGTGGTGATAATAAGATCTTGCAATTCTTCGAATCCAAAAGCTTTCACTTGTGCTTTACAGCAGTGATCCCCAAAATTTTATAATCGCGAACCGGTCAACGTTTGATAATTTTACCGCGCCCCGTTGAGGGGGGGACGATAATTGTTTATATTTTTGCGGAGGCTTCGGCCCCGTCTCAGCAGTGAGACGGAGAGCCTTGCAGAATAAATTCCAATTTTTCATTATCAGGTCGTTCTCCGACGAATCGAAATACCCTCCTTTGTGGATGGTTGCGTATTCCTCGAACGCGTCCATCTCTGCTTCGGTTGGAGAACGAGATCCTGCGCGTGGTTCCACTCTGTGTTGGTGCAATATTGGGTTATACAGCTTAATTCTCACATTTCGTTAGACCAGTGGTGAAAATGCGAGCTTGTAATTCTTCGAATCCAAAGGCTTTCACTTGTGCTTAACAGCAGTGCTCCCCAACCATTTTATAGCCGCGGACAGGGCAACGTTTGATAATTTTACGGCGCCTCGATGAGGGGGGGGGCCGTCAATTGTTTATATTGTTACGGTGGCTTCGACCACTTCTCGCCGGTGAGACGGTGAGCCTCGGAGAATAAATTCCCATTTTACTTCATCATGTCGTCCTCCGACGTATCGAAATACCCTGTGTTGATGGCCGCGTATTCTTCGAACTCGATCTTCTCAGCTTCGGTTGGAGAACGAAATCCTGCGCGGGTTCCACTCTGCGTTGGTGCAATATTGGACTGTACAGCTTAATTCTCACGTTTCGCTGGACCAGTGGTGATAATAAGAGCTTACAATTCTTCGAATCCAAAAGCTTTCACTTGTGCTTTACAGCAGTGATCCCCAAAATTTTATAATCGCGAACCGGTCAACGTTTGATAATTTTACCGCGCCCCGTTGAGGGGGGGACGATAATTGTTTATATTTTTGCGGAGGCTTCGGCCCCGTCTCAGCAGTGAGACGGAGAGCCTTGCAGAATAAATTCCAATTTTTCATTATCAGGTCGTTCTCTGACGAATCGAAATACCCTCCTTTGTGGATGGTTGCGTATTCCTCGAACGCGTCCATCTCAGCTTCGGTTGGAGAACGAGATCCTGCGCGTGGATCCATTCTGTGTTGGTGAAATATTGGGTTGCTCAGCTTTATTCTGAGGTTTCGCTAGACCTGTGGTGAAAATGCGTGCTTGCAATTCTTCGAATCCAAAATCTTTCACTTGTGCTTAACAGCAGTGCTCCCCATCCATTTGATAGCCGCGGACAGGACAACGTTTGATAATTTTACGGCGCCTCGATGAGGGGGGGGGGGCGTCAATTGTTTATATTGTTACGGTGGCTTCGACCACTTCTCGCCGGTGAGACGGTGAGCCGCGCAGAATATATTCCAATTTTACTTCATCACGTCATCCTCCGACGAATCGAAATACCCTTTGTTGATGGCCGCGTATTCCTCGAACGCGTCCATCTCAGCTTCGGTTGGAGAACGAAATCCTACGCGGGTTCCACTCTGTGTTGGTGCAATATTGGATTGTACAGCTTAATTCTCACGTTTCGCTGGACCAGTGGTGATAATAACAGCTTGCAATTCTTCGAATCCAAAAGCTTTCACTTGTGCTTTACAGCAGTGCTCCCCAAACTTTTTATAATCGCGAACCGGTCAACGTTTGATAATTTTACCGCGCCCCGTTGAGGGGGGGGGACGATAATTGTTTATATTTTTGCGGAGGCTTCGGCCCCGTCTCAGCAGTGAGACGGAGAGCCTTGCAGAATAAATTCCAATTTTTCTTTATCAGGTCGTTCTCCGACGAATCGAAATACCCTCCTATGTGGATGGTTGCGTATTCCTCGAACGCGTCCATCTCTGCTTCGGTTGGAGAACGAGATCCTGCGCGTGGTTCCACTCTGTCTTGGTGCAATATTGGGTTATACAGCTTAATTCTCACATTTCGTTAGACCAGTGGTGAAAATGCGAGCTTGTAATTCTTCGAATCCAAAGGCTTTCACTTGTGCTTAACAGCAGTGCTCCCCAACCATTTTATAGCCGCGGACAGGGCAACGTTTGATAATTTTACGGCGCCTCGATGAGGGGGGGGGGCCGTCAATTGTTTATATTGTTACGGTGGCTTCGACCACTTCTCGCCGGTGAGACGGTGAGCCTCGGAGAATAAATTCCCATTTTACTTCATCACGTCGTCCTCCGACGAATCGAAATACCCTTTGTTGATGGCCGCGTATTCTTCGAACTCGATCTTCTCAGCTTCGGTTGGAGAACGAAATCCTGCGCGGGTTCCACTCTGTGTTGGTGCAATATTGGATTGTACAGCTTAATTCTCACGTTTCGCTGGACCAGTGGTGATAATAAGAGCTTACAATTCTTCGAATCCAAAAGCTTTCACTTGTGCTTTACAGCAGTGCTCCCCAAACTTTTTATAATCGCGAACCGGTCAACGTTTGATAATTTTACCGCGCCCCGTTGAGGGGGGGGGGACGATAATTGTTTATATTTTTGCGGAGGCTTCGGCCCCGTCTCAGCAGTGAGACGGAGAGCCTTGCAGAATCAATTCCAATTTTTCTTTATCAGGTCGTTCTCCGACGAATCGAAATACCCTCCTTTGTGGATGGTTGCGTATTCCTCGAACGCGTCCATCTCTGCTTCGGTTGGAGAACGAGATCCTGCGCGTGGTTCCACTCTGTCTTGGTGCAATATTGGGTTATACAGCTTAATTCTCACATTTCGTTAGACCAGTGGTGAAAATGCGAGCTTGTAATTCTTCGAATCCAAAGGCTTTCACTTGTGCTTAACAGCAGTGCTCCCCAACCATTTTATAGCCGCGGACAGGGCAACGTTTGATAATTTTACGGCGCCTCGATGAGGGGGGGGGGGCCGTCAATTGTTTATATTGTTACGGTGGCTTCGACCACTTCTCGCCGGTGAGACGGTGAGCCTCGGAGAATAAATTCCCATTTTACTTCATCATGTCGTCCTCCGACGTATCGAAATACCCTGTGTTGATGGCCGCGTATTCTTCGAACTCGATCTTCTCAGCTTCGGTTGGAGAACGAAATCCTGCGCGGGTTCCACTCTGCGTTGGTGCAATATTGGACTGTACAGCTTAATTCTCACGTTTCGCTGGACCAGTGGTGATAATAACACCTTGCAATTCTTCGAATCCAAAAGCTTTCACTTGTGCTTTACAGCAGTGATCCCCAAAATTTTATAATCGCGAACCGGTCAACGTTTGATAATTTTACCGCGCCCCGTTGAGGGGGGGACGATAATTGTTTATATTTTTGCGGAGGCTTCGGCCCCGTCTCAGCAGTGAGACGGAGAGCCTTGCAGAATAAATTCCAATTTTTCATTATCAGGTCGTTCTCTGATGAATCGAAATACCCTCCTTTGTGGATGGTTGCGTATTCCTCGAACGCGTCCATCTCAGCTTCGGTTGGAGAACGAGATCCTGCGCGTGGATCCATTCTGTGTTGGTGAAATATTGGGTTGCTCAGCTTTATTCTGAGGTTTCGCTAGACCTGTGGTGAAAATGCGTGCTTGCAATTCTTCGAATCCAAAATCTTTCACTTGTGCTTAACAGCAGTGCTCCCCATCCATTTGATAGCCGCGGACAGGACAACGTTTGATAATTTTACGGCGCCTCGATGAGGGGGGGGGCGTCAATTGTTTATATTGTTACGGTGGCTTCGACCACTTCTCGCTGGTGAGACGGTGAGCCGCGCAGAATATATTCCAATTTTACTTCATCACGTCATCCTCCGACGAATCGAAATACCCTTTGTTGATGGCCGCGTATTCCTCGAACGCGTCCATCTCAGCTTCGGTTGGAGGACGAAATCCTACGCGGGTTCCACTCTGTGTTGGTGCAATATTGGATTGTACAGCTTAATTCTCACGTTTCGCTGGACCAGTGGTGATAATAACAGCTTGCAATTCTTCGAATCCAAAAGCTTTCACTTGTGCTTTACAGCAGTGCTCCCCAAACTTTTTATAATCGCGAACCGGTCAACGTTTGATAATTTTACCGCGCCCCGTTGAGGGGGGGGGGGACGATAATTGTTTATATTTTTGCGGAGGCTTCGGCCCCGTCTCAGCAGTGAGACGGAGAGCCTTGCAGAATAAATTCCAATTTTTCTTTATCAGGTCGTTCTCCGACGAATCGAAATACCCTCCTATGTGGATGGTTGCGTATTCCTCGAACGCGTCCATCTCTGCTTCGGTTGGAGAACGAGATCCTGCGCGTGGTTCCACTCTGTGTTGGTGCAATATTGGGTTATACAGCTTAATTCTCACATTTCGTTAGACCAGTGGTGAAAATGCGAGCTTGCAATTCTTCGAATCCAAAAGCTTTCACTTGTGCTTTACAGCAGTGCTCCCCAAACTTTTTATAATCGCGAACCGGTCAACGTTTGATAATTCTACCGCGCCCCGTTGAGGGGGGGGGACGATAATTGTTTATATTTTTGCGGAGGCTTCGACCCCGTCTCAGCAGTGAGACGGAGAGCCTTGCAGAATCAATTCCAATTTTACTTTATCAGGTCGTTCTCCGACGAATCGAAATACCCTCCTTTGTGGATGGTTGCGTATTCCTCGAACGCGTCCATCTCTGCTTCGGTTGGAGAACGAGATCCTGCGCGTGGTTCCACTCTGTGTTGGTGCAATATTGAGTTATACAGCTTAATTCTCACATTTCGTTAGACCAGTGGTGAAAATGCGAGCTTGCAATTCTTCGAATCAAAAGGCTTTCACTTGAGCTTAACAGCAGTGCTCCGCAACCATTTTATAGCCGCGGACAGGGCAACGTTTGATAATTTTACTGCGCCTCGATGAGGGGGGGGGGGCGTCAATTGTTTATATTGTTACGGTGGCTTCGACCACTTCTCGCCGGTGAGACGGTGAGCCGCGCAGAATAAATTCCAATTTTACTTCATCACGTCGTCCTCCGACGAATCGAAATTCCCTTTGTTGATGGCCGCGTATTCTTCGAACTCGATCTTCTCAGCTTCGGTTGGAGAACGAAATCCTGCGCGGGTTCCACTCTGTGTTGGTGCAATATTGGATTGTACAGCTTAATTCTCACGTTTCGCTGGACCAGTGGTGATAATAAGAGCTTGCAATTCTTCGAATCCAAAAGCTTTCACTTGTGCTTTACAGCAGTGCTCCCCAAACTTTTTATAATCGCGAACCGGTCAACGTTTGATAATTTTACCGCGCCCCGTTGAGGGGGGGGGACGATAATTGTTTATATTTTTGCGGAGGCTTCGGCCCCGTCTCAGCAGTGAGACGGAGAGCCTTGCAGAATCAATTCCAATTTTTCTTTATCAGGTCGTTCTCCGACGAATCGAAATACCCTCCTTTGTGGATGGTTGCGTATTCCTCGAACGCGTCCATCTCTGCTTCGGTTGGAGAACGAGATCCTGCGCGTGGTTTCACTCTGTGTTGGTGCAATATTGAGTTATACAGCTTAATTCTCACATTTCGTTAGACCAGTGGTGAAAATGCGAGCTTGCAATTCTTCGAATCAAAAGGCTTTCACTTGAGCTTAACAGCAGTGCTCCGCAACCATTTTATAGCCGCGGACAGGGCAACGTTTGATAATTTTACTGCGCCTCGATGAGGGGGGGGGGCGTCAATTGTTTATATTGTTACGGTGGCTTCGACCACTTCTCGCCGGTGAGACGGTGAGCCGCGCAGAATAAATTCCAATTTTACTTCATCACGTCGTCCTCCGACGAATCGAAATACCCTTTGTTGATGGCCGCGTATTCTTCGAACGCGTCCATCTCAGCTTCGGTTGGAGAACGAAATCCTGCGCGGGTTCCACTCTGTGTTGGTGCAATATTGGACTGTACAGCTTAATTCTCACGTTTCGCTGGACCAGTGGTGATAATAACACCATGCAATTCTTCGAATCCAAAAGCTTTCACTTGTGCTTTACAGCAGTGATCCCCAAAATTTTATAATCGCGAACCGGTCAACGTTTGATAATTTTACCGCGCCCCGTTGAGGGGGGGACGATAATTGTTTATATTTTTGCGGAGGCTTCGACCCCGTCTCAGCAGTGAGACGGAGAGCCTTGCAGAATCAATTCCAATTTTACTTTATCAGGTCGTTCTCCGACGAATCGAAATACCCTCCTTTGTGGATGGTTGCGTATTCCTCGAACGCGTCCATCTCTGCTTCGGTTGGAGAACGAGATCCTGCGCGTGGTTCCACTCTGTGTTGGTGCAATATTGGGTTATACAGCTTAATTCTCACATTTCGTTAGACCAGTGGTGAAAATGCGAGCTTGCAATTCTTCGAATCCAAAAGCTTTCACTTGTGCTTTACAGCAGTGCTCCCCAAACTTTTTATAATCGCGAACCGGTCAACGTTTGATAATTCTACCGCGCCCCGTTGAGGGGGGGGACGATAATTGTTTATATTTTTGCGGAGGCTTCGACCCCGTCTCAGCAGTGAGACGGAGAGCCTTGCAGAATCAATTCCAATTTTACTTTATCAGGTCGTTCTCCGACGAATCGAAATACCCTCCTTTGTGGATGGTTGCGTATTCCTCGAACGCGTCCATCTCTGCTTCGGTTGGAGAACGAGATCCTGCGCGTGGTTCCACTCTGTGTTGGTGCAATATTGAGTTATACAGCTTAATTCTCACATTTCGTTAGACCAGTGGTGAAAATGCGAGCTTGCAATTCTTCGAATCAAAAGGCTTTCACTTGAGCTTAACAGCAGTGCTCCGCAACCATTTTATAGCCGCGGACAGGGCAACGTTTGATAATTTTACTGCGCCTCGATGAGGGGGGGGGGCGTCAATTGTTTATATTGTTACGGTGGCTTCGACCACTTCTCGCCGGTGAGACGGTGAGCCGCGCAGAATAAATTCCAATTTTACTTCATCACGTCGTCCTCCGACGAATCGAAATACCCTTTGTTGATGGCCGCGTATTCTTCGAACTCGATCTTCTCAGCTTCGGTTGGAGAACGAAATCCTGCGCGGGTTCCACTCTGTGTTGGTGCAATATTGGATTGTACAGCTTAATTCTCACGTTTCGCTGGACCAGTGGTGATAATAAGAGCTTGCAATTCTTCGAATCCAAAAGCTTTCACTTGTGCTTTACAGCAGTGCTCCCCAAACTTTTTATAATCGCGAACCGGTCAACGTTTGATAATTTTACCGCGCCCCGTTGAGGGGGGGGGGGGACGATAATTGTTTATATTTTTGCGGAGGCTTCGGCCCCGTCTCAGCAGTGAGACGGAGAGCCTTGCAGAATCAATTCCAATTTTTCTTTATCAGGTCGTTCTCCGACGAATCGAAATACCCTCCTTTGTGGATGGTTGCGTATTCCTCGAACGCGTCCATCTCTGCTTCGGTTGGAGAACGAGATCCTGCGCGTGGTTCCACTCTGTGTTGGTGCAATATTGAGTTATACAGCTTAATTCTCACATTTCGTTAGACCAGTGGTGAAAATGCGAGCTTGCAATTCTTCGAATCAAAATGCTTTCACTTGAGCTTAACAGCAGTGCTCCGCAACCATTTTATAGCCGCGGACAGGGCAACGTTTGATAATTTTACTGCGCCTCGATGAGGGGGGGGGCGTCAATTGTTTATATTGTTACGGTGGCTTCGACCACTTCTCGCCGGTGAGACGGTGAGCCGCGCAGAATAAATTCCAATTTTACTTCATCACGTCGTCCTCCGACGAATCGAAATACCCTTTGTTGATGGCCGCGTATTCTTCGAACGCGTCCATCTCAGCTTCGGTTGGAGAACGAAATCCTGCGCGGGTTCCACTCTGTGTTGGTGCAATATTGGACTGTACAGCTTAATTCTCACGTTTCGCTGGACCAGTGGTGATAATAACACCATGCAATTCTTCGAATCCAAAAGCTTTCACTTGTGCTTTACAGCAGTGATCCCCAAAATTTTATGATCGCGAACCGGTCAACGTTTGATAATTTTACCGCGCCCCGTTGAGGGGGGGACGATAATTGTTTATATTTCTGCGGAGGCTTCGGCCCCGTCTCAGCAGTGAGACGGAGAGCCTTGCAGAATAAATTCCAATTTTTCATTATAAGGTCGTTCTCCGACGAATCGAAATACCCTCCTTTGTGGATGGTTGCGTATTCCTCGAACGCGTCCATCTCAGCTTCGGTTGGAGAACGAGATCCTGCGTGTGGATCCATTCTCTGTTGGTGAAATATTGGGTTGCGCAGCTTTATTCTGAGGTTTCGCTAGACCTGTGGTGAAAATGCGTGCTTGCAATTCTTCGAATCCATAACCTTTCACTTGTGCTTAACAGCAGTGCTCCCCAACCATTTTAAAGCCGCGGACAGGGCAACGTTTGATAATTTTAAGGCGCCTCGATGAGGGAGGGGCGTCAATTGTTTATATTGTTACGGTGGCTTCGACCACTTCTCGCCGCTGAGACGGTGAGCCTCGGAGAATAAATTCCAATTTTACTTCATCACGTCGTCCTCCGACGAATCGAAATACCCTTTGTGGATGGTCGCGTATTCTTCGAACGCGTCCATCTCTGCTTCTGTTGGAGAACGAGATCCCGCGCCTGGTTCCACACTGTGTTGGTGCAAGATTGGGTTGTACAGCTTAATTCTCACGTTTCGCTGGACCAGTGGTGATTATAAGAGCTTGCAATTCTTCGAATCCAAAAGCTTTCACTTGTGCTTTACAGCAGTGCTCCCCAAACTTTTTATAATCGCGAACCGGTCAACGTTTGATAATTTTACCGCGCCCCGTTGAGGGGGGGGGACGATAATTGTTTATATTTTTGCGGAGGCTTCGGCCCCGTCTCAGCAGTGAGACGGAGAGCCTTGCAGAATAAATTCCAATTTTTCTTTATCAGGTCGTTCTCCGACGAATCGAAATACCCTCCTTTGTGGATGGTTGCGTATTCCTCGAACGCGTCCATCTCAGCTTCGGTTGGAGAACGAAATCCTGCGCGGGTTCCACTCTGTGTTGGTGCAATATTGGATTGCACAGCTTAATTCTCACGTTTTGCTGGACCAGTGGTGATAATAACAGCTTGCAATTCTTCGAATCCAAAAGCTTTCACTTGTGCTTTACAGCAGTGCTCCCCAAACTTTTTATTATCGCGAACCGGTCAACGTTTGATAATTTTACCGCGCCCCGTTGAGGGGGGGGGGGACGATAATTGTTTATATTTTTGCGGAGGCTTCGGCCCCGTCTCAGCAGTGAGACGAAGACTTGCAGAATAAATTCCAATTTTTCATTATCAGGTCGTTCTCCGACGAATCGAAATACCCTCCTTTGTGGATGGTTGCGTATTCCTCGAACGCGTCCATCTCAGCTTCGGTTGGAGAACGAGATCCTGCGCGTGGATCCATTCTGTGTTGGTGAAATATTAGGTTATACAGCTTAATTCTCACATTTCGTTAGACCAGTGGTGAAAATGCGAGCTTGTAATTCTTCGAATCCAAAGGCTTTCACTTGTGCTTAACAGCAGTGCTCCCCAACCATTTTATAGCCGCGGACAGGGCAACGTTTGATAATTTTACGGCGCCTCGATGAGGGGGGGGGCGTCAATTGTTTATATTGTTACGGTGGCTTCGACCACTTCTCGCCGGTGAGACGGTGAGCCGCGCAGCATAAATTCCAATTTTACTTCATCACGTCGTCCTCCGACGAATCGAAATACCCTCTGTTGATGGCCGCGTATTCTTCGAACTCGATCTTCTCAGCTTCGGTTGGAGAACGAAATCCTGCGCGGGTTCCACTCTGTGTTGGTGCAATATTGGATTTTACAGCTTAATTCTCACGTTTCGCTGGACCAGTGGTGATAATAACAGCTTGCAATTCTTCGAATCCAAAAGCTTTCACTTGTGCTTTACAGCAGTGCTCCCCAAACTTTTTATCACCGCGATCCGGTCAACGTTTGATAATTTTACCGCGCCCCGTTGAGGGGGGGGGGACGATAATTGTTTATATTTTTGCGGAGGCTACGGCCCCGTCTCAGCAATGAGACGGAGAGCCTTGCAGAATAAATTCCAATTTTTCTTTATCAGGTCGTTCTCCGAAGAATCGAAATACCCTCCTTTGTGGATGGTTGCGTATTCCTCGAACGCGTCCATCTCTGCTTCGGTTGGAGAACGAGATCCTGCGCGTGGTTCCACTCTGTGTTGGTGCAATATTGGGTTATACAGCTTAATTCTCACATTTCGTTAGACCAGTGGTGAAAATGCGAGCTTGCAATTCTTCGAATCAAAAGGCTTTCACTTGAGCTTAACAGCAGTGCTCCGCAACCATTTTATAGCCGCGGACAGGGCAACGTTTGATAATTTTACTGCGCCTCGATGAGGGGGGGGGGCGTCAATTGTTTATATTGTTACGGTGGCTTCGACCACTTCTCGCCGGTGAGACGGTGAGCCGCGCAGAATAAATTCCAATTTTACTTCATCACGTCGTCCTCCGACGAATCGAAATACCCTTTGTTGATGGCCGCGTATTCTTCGAACTCGATCTTCTCAGCTTCGGTTGGAGAACGAAATCCTGCGCGGGTTCCACTCTGTGTTGGTGCAATATTGGATTGTACAGCTTAATTCTCACGTTTCGCTGGACCAGTGGTGATAATAAGAGCTTGCAATTCTTCGAATCCAAAAGCTTTCACTTGTGCTTTACAGCAGTGCTCCCCAAACTTTTTATAATCGCGAACCGGTCAACGTTTGATAATTTTACCGCGCCCCGTTGAGGGGGGGGGACGATAATTGTTTATATTTTTGCGGAGGCTTCGGCCCCGTCTCAGCAGTGAGACGGAGACTTGCAGAATAAATTCCAATTTTTCATTATCAGGTCGTTCTCCGACGAATCGAAATACCCTCCTTTGTGGATGGTTGCGTATTCCTCGAACGCGTCCATCTCAGCTTCGGTTGGAGAACGAGATCCTGCGCGTGGATCCATTCTGTGTTGGTGAAATATTAGGTTATACAGCTTAATTCTCACATTTCGTTAGACCAGTGGTGAAAATGCGAGCTTGTAATTCTTCGAATCCAAAGGCTTTCACTTGTGCTTAACAGCAGTGCTCCCCAACCATTTTATAGCCGCGGACAGGGCAACGTTTGATAATTTTACGGCGCCTCGATGAGGGGGGGGGGGGGGGCGTCAATTGTTTATATTGTTACGGTGGCTTCGACCACTTCTCGCCGGTGAGACGGTGAGCCGCGCAGCATAAATTCCAATTTTACTTCATCACGTCGTCCTCCGACGAATCGAAATACCCTCTGTTGATGGCCGCGTATTCTTCGAACTCGATCTTCTCAGCTTCGGTTGGAGAACGAAATCCTGCGCGGGTTCCACTCTGTGTTGGTGCAATATTGGATTGTACAGCTTAATTCTCACGTTTCGCTGGACCAGTGGTGATAATAACAGCTTGCAATTCTTCGAATCCAAAAGCTTTCACTTGTGCTTTACAGCAGTGCTCCCCAAACTTTTTATCACCGCGATCCGGTCAACGTTTGATAATTTTACCGCGCCCCGTTGAGGGGGGGGGGGGACGATAATTGTTTATATTTTTGCGGAGGCTACGGCCCCGTCTCAGCAATGAGACGGAGAGCCTTGCAGAATAAATTCCAATTTTTCTTTATCAGGTCGTTCTCCGAAGAATCGAAATACCCTCCTTTGTGGATGGTTGCGTATTCCTCGAACGCGTCCATCGCTGCTTCGGTTGGAGAACGAGATCCTGCGCGTGGTTCCACTCTGTGTTGGTGCAATATTGGGTTATACAGCTTAATTCTCACATTTCGTTAGACCAGTGGTGAAAATGCGAGCTTGCATTTCTTCGAATCCAAAGGCTTTCACTTGTGCTTAACAGCAGTGCTCCCCAACCATTTTATAGCCGCGGACAGGGCAACGTTTGATAATTTTACGGCGCCTCGATGAGGGGGGGGGGCGTCAATTGTTTATATTGTTACGGTGGCTTCGACCACTTCTCGCCGGTGAGACGGTGAGCCGCGCAGAATAAATTCCAATTTTACTTCATCACGTCGTGCTCCGACGAATCGAAATACCCTTTGTGGAAGGTCGCGTATTCTTCGAAAGGGTCCATCTCTGGTTCGATTGGAGAACGCTATCGTGCGCGTGGTTCCACTCGGTGTTGGTGCAATATTGGGCTCCACAGCTTAATTCTCAGGGTTCGCAAGACCTATGGTGATATTAAGAGCTTGCAATTCTACGAATCCAACAGCTCCCATTTGTGCTTTACAGCAGGCTCCCCAAACTTTTTATAGTTGCGAACCGGTCAACGTTTGATAATTTTACCGCGCCACGATGAGGGGCGAGACGATAATTGTTTATATTTTTGCGGAGGCTTCGGCCCCGTCTCAGCAGTGAGACGGAGACTTGCAGAATAAATTCCAATTTTTCATTATCAGGTCGTTCTCCGACGAATCGAAATACCCTCCTTTGTGGATGGTTGCGTATTCCTCGAACGCGTCCATCTCAGCTTCGGTTGGAGAACGAGATCCTGCGCGTGGATCCACTCTGTGTTGGTGCAATATTGGGCTGCACAGCTTTATTCGCAGGTTCCGCAAGACCTGTGGTGAAAATGCGAGCTTGCAATTCTTCGAATCCAAAAGCTTTCACTTGTGCTTAACAGCAGTGATCCCCAAAATTTTATAATCGCGAACCGGTCAACGTTTGATAATTTTACCGCGCCCCGTTGAGGGGGGGACGATAATTGTTTATATTTTTGCGGAGGCTTCGGCCCCGTCTCAGCAGTGAGACGAAGAGCCTTGCAGAATAAATTCCAATTTTTCTTTATCAAATCGTTCCCCGACGAATCGAAATACCCTCCTTTGTGGATGGTTGCGTATTCCTCGAACGCGTCCATCTCAGCTTCGGTTGGAGAACGAGATCCTGCGCGTGGATCCATTCTGTGTTGGTGAAATATTAGGTTATACAGCTTAATTCTCACATTTCGTTAGACCAGTGGTGAAAATGCGAGCTTGTAATTCTTCGAATCCAAAGGCTTTCACTTGTGCTTAACAGCAGTGCTCCCCAACCATTTTATAGCCGCGGACAGGGCAACGTTTGATAATTTTACGGCGCCTCGATGAGGGGGGGGGCGTCAATTGTTTATATTGTTACGGTGGCTTCGACCACTTCTCGCCGGTGAGACGGTGAGCCGCGCAGCATAAATTCCAATTTTACTTCATCACGTCGTCCTCCGACGAATCGAAATACCCTCTGTTGATGGCCGCGTATTCTTCGAACTCGATCTTCTCAGCTTCGGTTGGAGAACGAAATCCTGCGCGGGTTCCACTCTGTGTTGGTGCAATATTGGATTTTACAGCTTAATTCTCACGTTTCGCTGGACCAGTGGTGATAATAACAGCTTGCAATTCTTCGAATCCAAAAGCTTTCACTTGTGCTTTACAGCAGTGCTCCCCAAACTTTTTATCACCGCGATCCGGTCAACGTTTGATAATTTTACCGCGCCCCGTTGAGGGGGGGGGGACGATAATTGTTTATATTTTTGCGGAGGCTACGGCCCCGTCTCAGCAATGAGACGGAGAGCCTTGCAGAATAAATTCCAATTTTTCTTTATCAGGTCGTTCTCCGAAGAATCGAAATACCCTCCTTTGTGGATGGTTGCGTATTCCTCGAACGCGTCCATCTCTGCTTCGGTTGGAGAACGAGATCCTGCGCGTGGTTCCACTCTGTGTTGGTGCAATATTGGGTTATACAGCTTAATTCTCACATTTCGTTAGACCAGTGGTGAAAATGCGAGCTTGCAATTCTTCGAATCAAAAGGCTTTCACTTGAGCTTAACAGCAGTGCTCCGCAACCATTTTATAGCCGCGGACAGGGCAACGTTTGATAATTTTACTGCGCCTCGATGAGGGGGGGGGGCGTCAATTGTTTATATTGTTACGGTGGCTTCGACCACTTCTCGCCGGTGAGACGGTGAGCCGCGCAGAATAAATTCCAATTTTACTTCATCACGTCGTCCTCCGACGAATCGAAATACCCTTTGTTGATGGCCGCGTATTCTTCGAACTCGATCTTCTCAGCTTCGGTTGGAGAACGAAATCCTGCGCGGGTTCCACTCTGTGTTGGTGCAATATTGGATTGTACAGCTTAATTCTCACGTTTCGCTGGACCAGTGGTGATAATAAGAGCTTGCAATTCTTCGAATCCAAAAGCTTTCACTTGTGCTTTACAGCAGTGCTCCCCAAACTTTTTATAATCGCGAACCGGTCAACGTTTGATAATTTTACCGCGCCCCGTTGAGGGGGGGGGACGATAATTGTTTATATTTTTGCGGAGGCTTCGGCCCCGTCTCAGCAGTGAGACGGAGACTTGCAGAATAAATTCCAATTTTTCATTATCAGGTCGTTCTCCGACGAATCGAAATACCCTCCTTTGTGGATGGTTGCGTATTCCTCGAACGCGTCCATCTCAGCTTCGGTTGGAGAACGAGATCCTGCGCGTGGATCCATTCTGTGTTGGTGAAATATTAGGTTATACAGCTTAATTCTCACATTTCGTTAGACCAGTGGTGAAAATGCGAGCTTGTAATTCTTCGAATCCAAAGGCTTTCACTTGTGCTTAACAGCAGTGCTCCCCAACCATTTTATAGCCGCGGACAGGGCAACGTTTGATAATTTTACGGCGCCTCGATGAGGGGGGGGGGGGCGTCAATTGTTTATATTGTTACGGTGGCTTCGACCACTTCTCGCCGGTGAGACGGTGAGCCGCGCAGCATAAATTCCAATTTTACTTCATCACGTCGTCCTCCGACGAATCGAAATACCCTCTGTTGATGGCCGCGTATTCTTCGAACTCGATCTTCTCAGCTTCGGTTGGAGAACGAAATCCTGCGCGGGTTCCACTCTGTGTTGGTGCAATATTGGATTGTACAGCTTAATTCTCACGTTTCGCTGGACCAGTGGTGATAATAACAGCTTGCAATTCTTCGAATCCAAAAGCTTTCACTTGTGCTTTACAGCAGTGCTCCCCAAACTTTTTATCACCGCGATCCGGTCAACGTTTGATAATTTTACCGCGCCCCGTTGAGGGGGGGGGGGGACGATAATTGTTTATATTTTTGCGGAGGCTACGGCCCCGTCTCAGCAATGAGACGGAGAGCCTTGCAGAATAAATTCCAATTTTTCTTTATCAGGTCGTTCTCCGAAGAATCGAAATACCCTCCTTTGTGGATGGTTGCGTATTCCTCGAACGCGTCCATCTCAGCTTCGGTTGGAGAACGAGATCCTGCGCGTGGATCCACTCTGTGTTGGTGCAATATTGGGCTGCACAGCTTTATTCGCAGGTTCCGCAAGACCTGTGGTGAAAATGCGAGCTTGCAATTCTTCGAATCCAAAAGCTTTCACTTGTGCTTAACAGCAGTGATCCCCAAAATTTTATAATCGCGAACCGGTCAACGTTTGATAATTTTACCGCGCCCCGTTGAGGGGGGGACGATAATTGTTTATATTTTTGCGGAGGCTTCGGCCCCGTCTCAGCAGTGAGACGAAGAGCCTTGCAGAATAAATTCCAATTTTTCTTTATCAAATCGTTCCCCGACGAATCGAAATACCCTCCTTTGTGGATGGTTGCGTATTCCTCGAACGCGTCCATCTCTGCTTCGGTTGGAGAACGAGATCCTGCTCCTGGATCCACTCTGTGTTGGTGCAATATTGGGCTGCACAGCTTAAACTCAGGTTTCGCTAGACCTGTGGTGAAAATGCGAGCTTGCAATTCTTCGAATCCAAAAGCTTTCACTTGTGCTTAACAGCAGTGCTCCCCAACCATTTTATAGCCGCGGACAGGGCAACGTTTGATGATTTTACAGTGCCTCGATGAGGTGGGGGGGGGGCGTCAATTGTTTATATTGTTACGGTGGCTTCGACCACTTCTCGCCGGTTAGACGGTGAGCCTCGCAGAATAAATTCCAATTTTACTTCATCACGTCGTGCTCCGACGAAACGAAATACCCTTTGTGGATGGTCGCGTATTCTTTGAACGGAACCATCTCTGCTACGGTTGCAGAACGAGGCCCTGCGCGTGGTTCCACTCTATGTCGGAGCAAGTTTGGGTTATACAGCTTAATTCTCAGGGTTCGCAAGACCTATGGTGATATTAAGAGCTTGCAATTCTTCGAATCCAACAGCTCCCATTTGTGCTTTACAGCAGTGCTCCCCAAACTTTTTATAATCGCGAACCGGTCAACGTTTGATAATTTTACCGCGCCCCGTTGAGGGGGGGGAAGATAATTGTTTATATTTTTGCGGAGGCTTCGGCCCCTTCTCAGCAGTGAGACGGAGAGCCTTGCAGAATCAATTCCAATTTTTCTTTATCAGGTCGTTCTCCGACGAATCGAAATACCCTCCTTTGTGGATGGTTGCGTATTCCTCGAACGCGTCCATCTCTGCTTCGGTTGGAGAACGAGATCCTGCGCGTGGTTCCACTCTGAGTTGGTGCAATATTGAGTTATACAGCTTAATTCTCACATTTCGTTAGACCAGTGGTGAAAATGCGAGCTTGCAATTCTTCGAATCAAAAGGCTTTCACTTGAGCTTAACAGCAGTGCTCCGCAACCATTTTATAGCCGCGGACAGGGCAACGTTTGATAATTTTACTGCGCCTCGATGAGGGTGGGGGCGTCAATTGTTTATATTGTTACGGTGGCTTCGACCACTTCTCGCCGGTGAGACGGTGAGCCGCGCAGAATAAATTCCAATTTTACTTCATCACGTCGTCCTCCGACGAATCGAAATACCCTTTGTTGATGGCCGCGTATTCTTCGAACGCGTCCATCTCAGCTTCGGTTGGAGAACGAAATCCTGCGCGGGTTCCACTCTGTGTTGGTGCAATATTGGACTGTACAGCTTAATTCTCACGTTTCGCTGGACCAGTGGTGATAATAACACCATGCAATTCTTCGAATCCAAAAGCTTTCACTTGTGCTTTACAGCAGTGATCCCCAAAATTTTATAATCGCGAACCGGTCAACGTTTGATAATTTTACCGCGCCCCGTTGAGGGGGGGACGATAATTGTTTATATTTCTGCGGAGGCTTCGGCCCCGTCTCAGCAGTGAGACGGAGAGCCTTGCAGAATAAATTCCAATTTTTCATTATAAGGTCGTTCTCCGACGAATCGAAATACCCTCCTTTGTGGATGGTTGCGTATTCCTCGAACGCGTCCATCTCAGCTTCGGTTGGAGAACGAGATCCTGCGTGTGGATCCATTCTCTGTTGGTGAAATATTGGGTTGCGCAGCTTCATTCTGAGGTTTCGCTAGACCTGTGGTGAAAATGCGTGCTTGCAATTCTTCGAATCCATAATCTTTCACTTGTGCTTAACAGCAGTGCTCCCCAACCATTTTAAAGCCGCGGACAGGGCAACGTTTGATAATTTTAAGGCGCCTCGATGAGGGAGGGGCGTCAATTGTTTATATTGTTACGGTGGCTTCGACCACTTCTCGCCGCTGAGACGGTGAGCCTCGGAGAATAAATTCCAATTTTACTTCATCACGTCGTCCTCCGACGAATCGAAATACCCTTTGTGGATGGTCGCGTATTCTTCGAACGCGTCCATCTCTGCTTCTGTTGGAGAACGAGATCCCGCGCCTGGTTCCACACTGTGTTGGTGCAAGATTGGGTTGTACAGCTTAATTCTCACGTTTCGCTGGACCAGTGGTGATTATAAGAGCTTGCAATTCTTCGAATCCAAAAGCTTTCACTTGTGCTTTACAGCAGTGCTCCCCAAACTTTTTATAATCGCGAACCGGTCAACGTTTGATAATTTTACCGCGCCCCGTTGAGGGGGGGGGGGGGACGATAATTGTTTATATTTTTGCGGAGGCTACGGCCCCGTCTCAGCAATGAGACGGAGAGCCTTGCAGAATAAATTCCAATTTTTCTTTATCAGGTCGTTCTCCGAAGAATCGAAATACCCTCCTTTGTGGATGGTTGCGTATTCCTCGAACGCGTCCATCTCTGCTTTGGTTGGAGAACGAGATCCTGCGCGTGGATCCATTCTGTGTTGGTGAAATATTAGGTTATACAGCTTAATTCTCACATTTCGTTAGACCAGTGGTGAAAATGCGAGCTTGTAATTCTTCGAATCCAAAGGCTTTCACTTGTGCTTAACAGCAGTGCTCCCCAACCATTTTATAGCCGCGGACAGGGTAACGTTTGATAATTTTACGGCGCCTCGATGAGGGGGGGGGGCGTCAATTGTTTATATTGTTACGGTGGCTTCGACCACTTCTCGCCGGTGAGACGGTGAGCCGCGCAGCATAAATTCCAATTTTACTTCATCACGTCGTCCTCCGACGAATCGAAATACCCTCTGTTGATGGCCGCGTATTCTTCGAACTCGATCTTCTCAGCTTCGGTTGGAGAACGAAATCCTGCGCGGGTTCCACTCTGTGTTGGTGCAATATTGGATTGTACAGCTTAATTCTCACGTTTCGCTGGACCAGTGGTGATAATAACAGCTTGCAATTCTTCGAATCCAAAAGCTTTCACTTGTGCTTTACAGCAGTGCTCCCCAAACTTTTTATCACCGCGATCCGGTCAACGTTTGATAATTTTACCGCGCCCCGTTGAGGGGGGGGGGACGATAATTGTTTATATTTTTGCGGAGGCTACGGCCCCGTCTCAGCAATGAGACGGAGAGCCTTGCAGAATAAATTCCAATTTTTCTTTATCAGGTCGTTCTCCGAAGAATCGAAATACCCTCCTTTGTGGATGGTTGCGTATTCCTCGAACGCGTCCATCTCTGCTTTGGTTGGAGAACGAGATCCTGCGCGTGGTTCCACTCTGTGTTGGTGCAATATTGGGTTATACAGCTTAATTCTCACATTTCGTTAGACCAGTGGTGAAAATGCGAGCTTGCAATTCTTCGAATCCAAAGGCTTTCACTTGTGCTTAACAGCAGTGCTCCCCAACCATTTTATAGCCGCGGACAGGGCAACGTTTGATAATTTTACGGCGCCTCGATGAGGGGGGGGGGCGTCAATTGTTTATATTGTTACGGTGGCTTCGACCACTTCTCGCCGGTGAGACGGTGAGCCGCGCAGAATAAATTCCAATTTTACTTCATCACGTCGTCCTCCGAAGAATCGAAATACCCTTTGTTGATGGCCGCGTATTCTTCGAACGCCACCTTCTCAGCTTCGGTTGGAGAACGAAATCCTGCGCGGGTTCCACTCTGTGTTGGTGCAATATTGGATTGTACAGCTTAATTCTCACGTTTCGCTGGACCAGTGGTGATAATAACAGCTTGCAATTCTTCGAATCCAAAAGCTTTCACTTGTGCTTTACAGCAGTGCTCCCCAAACTTTTTATAATCGCGAACCGGTCAACGTTTGATAATTTTACCGCGGCCCGTTGAGGGGGGGGGGACGATAATTGTTTATATTTTTGCGGAGGCTTCGGCCCCGTCTCAGCAGTGAGACGGAGAGCCTTGCAGACTAAATTCCAATTTTTCTTTATCAGGTCGTTCTCCGACGAATCGAAATACCCTCCTTTGTGGATGGTTGCGTATTCCTCGAACGCGTCCATCGCTGCTTCGGCTGGAGAACGAGATCCTGCGCGTGGTTCCACTCTGTGTTGGTGCAATATTGGGTTATACAGCTTAATTCTCACATTTCGTTAGACCAGTGGTGAAAATGCGAGCTTGCATTTCTTCGAATCCAAAGGCTTTCACTTGTGCTTAACAGCAGTGCTCCCCAACCATTTTATAGCCGCGGACAGGGCAACGTTTGATAATTTTACGGCGCCTCGATGAGGGGGGGGGGCGTCAATTGTTTATATTGTTACGGTGGCTTCGACCACTTCTCGCCGGTGAGACGGTGAGCCGCGCAGAATAATTTCCAATTTTACTTCATCACGTCGTCCTCCGACGAATCGAAATACCCTTTGTTGATGGCCGCGTATTCTACGAACTCGATCTTCTCAGCTTCGGTTGGAGAACGAAATCCTGCGCGGGTTCCACCCTGTGTTGGTGCAATATTGGATTGTACAGCTTAATTCTCACGTTTCGCTGGACCAGTGGTGATAATAAGAGCTTGCAATTCTTCGAATCCAAAAGCTTTCACTTGTGCTTTACAGCAGTGCCCCCCAAACTTTTTATAATCGCGAACCGGTCAACGTTTGATAATTTTACCGCGCCACGTTGAGGGGGGGGGGACGATAATTGTTTATATTTTTGCGGAGGCATCGGCCCCGTCTCAGCAGTGAGACGGAGAGCCTTGCAGAATCAATTCCAATTTTTGTTTATCAGGTCGTTCTCCGAGGACCGAAATACCCTCCTTTGTGGATGGTTGCGTATTCCTCGAACGCGTCCATCTCTGCTTCGGTTGGAGAACGAGACTTTGCGCGTGGTTCCACTCTGTGTTGGTGCAATATTGAGTTATACAGCTTAATTCTCACATTTCGTTAGACCAGTGGTGAAAATGCGAGCTTGCAATTCTTCGAATCCAAAGGCTTTCACTTGAGCTTAACAGCAGTGCTCCGCAACCATTTTATAGCCGCGGACAGGGCAACGTTTGATAATTTTACTGCGCCTCGATGAGGGGGGGGGGCGTCAATTGTTTATATTGTTACGGTGGCTTCTACCACTTCTCGCCGGTGAGACGGTGAGCCGCGCAGATTAAATTCCAATTTTACTTCATCACGTCGTCCTCCGACGAATCGAAATACCCTTTGTTGATTGCCGCGTATTCTTCGAACGCGTCCATCTCAGCTTCGGTTGGAGAACGAAATCCTGCGCGTGGATCCATTCTGTGTTGGTGAAATATTGGGTTGCGCAGCTTTATTCTGAGGTTTCGCTAGACCTGTGGTGAAAATGCGTGCTTGCAATTCTTCGAATCCAAAAGCTTTCACTTGTGCTTAACAGCAGTGCTCCCCATCCATTTGATAGCCGCGGACAGGGCAACGTTTGATAATTTTACGGCGCCTCGATGAGGGGAGGGGGCGTCAATTGTTTATATTGTTACGGTGGCTTCGACCACTTCTCGCCGGTGAGACGGTGAGCCTCGGAGAATAAATTCCAATTTTACTTCATCACGTCGTCCTCCGACGAATCGAAATACCCTTTGTGGATGGCCGCGTATTCTTCGAACTCGATCTTCTCAGCTTCGGTTGGAGAACGAAATCCTGTGCGGGTTCCACTCTGTGTTGGTGCAATATTGGATTGTACAGCTTAATTCTCACGTTTCGCTGGACCAGTGGTGATAATAAGAGCTTGCAATTCTTCGAATCCAAAAGCTTTCACTTGTGCTTTACAGCAGTGCTCCCCAAACTTTTTATAGTCGCGAACCGGTCAACGTTTGATAATTTTACCGCGCCCCGTTGAGGGGGGGACGATAATTGTTTATATTTTTGCGAAGGCTTCGGCCCCGTCTCAGCAGTGAGACGGAGAGCCTTGCAGATTCAATTCCAATTTTTCTTTATCAGGTCGTTCTCCGACGGATCTAAATACCCTCCATTGTGGATGGTTGCGTATTCCTCGTACGCGTCCATCTCTGCTTCGATTCAAGAACGATATACTGCACGTGGATCCATTCTGTGTTGGTGCAATATTGGGCTACACAGCTCATTTCTCAGGGTTCGCAAGACCTGTGGTGAAAATACGAGCTCGCCGGTCAATGATTAGGGGCGAGACGTTAATTATTTATATTTTTGCGGAGGCTTCGGCCCCGTCTCGCCAGTGGGACGGTGAGCCTCGCAGAACAAATTCTTTATCACAGCGTCAATTGTTTATATTGTTGCGGTGGCTTCGACCACTTCTCGCCGGTGAGACGGTGACCCTCGCAGAATAAATTCCAATTTTACTTCATCACGTCGTGCTCCGACGAATCGAAATACCCTTTGTGGATGGTCGCGTATTCTTCGAACGGGTCCATCTCTGCTACGGTTGGAGAACGAGATGCTGCGCGTGGTTCCACTCTGTGTTGGGGCAATATTGGGTTATACAGCTTAATTCTCACATTTCGTTAGACTAGTGGTGAAAATGCGAGCTTGCAATTCTTCGAATCCAAAAGCTTTCACTTGTGCTTTACAGCAGTGCTCCCCAAACTTTTTATAGTCTAGAACCGGTCAACGTTTGATAATTTTACCGCGCCCCGTTGAGGGGGGGACGATAATTGTTTATATTTTTGCGGAGGCTCCGGCCCTGTCTCAGCAGTGAGACGGAGAGCCTTGCAGAATAAATTCCAATTTTTCTTTATCAGGTCGTTCTCCGACGAATCGAAATACCCTCCTTTGTGGATGGTTGCGTATTCCTCGAACGCGTCCATCTCAGTTTCGGTTGGAGAACGAGATCCTGCTCATAGATCCATTCTGTGTTGGTGAAATATTGGGTTGCGCAGCTTTATTCTCAGGTTTCGCTAGACCTGTGTTGAAAATGCGAGCTTGCAATTCTTCGAATCCAAAAGCTTGCACTTGTGCTGAACAGCAGTGCTCCCCAACCATTTTATAGCCGCGGACAGGGCAACGTTTTATAATTTTACGGCGCCTCGATGAGGGGGGGGGCGTCAATTGTTTATATTGTTACGGTGGCTTCGACCACTTCTCGCCGGTTAGACGGTGAGCCTCGCAGAATAAATTCCAATTTTACTTCATCACGTCGTGCTCCGACGAATCGAAATACCCTTTGTGGAAGGTCGCGTATTCTTCGAAAGGGTCCAACTCTGGTTCGATTGGAGAACGCTATCGTGCGCGTGGTTCCACTCGGTGTTGGTGCAATATTGGACTCCACAGCTTAATTCTCAGGGTTCGCAAGACCTATGGTGATATTAAGAGCTTGCAATTCTACGAATCCAACAGCTCCCATTTGTGCTTTACAGCAGGCTCCCCAAACTTTTTATAGTTGCGAACCGGTCAACGTTTGATAATTTTACCGCGCCACGATGAGGGGCGAGACGATAATTGTTTATATTTTTGCGGAGGCTTCGGCCCCGTCTCAGCAGTGAGACGGAGACTTGCAGAATAAATTCCAATTTTTCATTATCAGGTCGTTCTCCGACGAATCGAAATACCCTCCTTTGTGGATGGTTGCGTATTCCTCGAACGCGTCCATCTCAGCTTCGGTTGGAGAACGAGATCCTGCGCGTGGATCCACTCTGTGTTGGTGCAATATTGGGCTGCACAGCTTTATTCGCAGGTTCCGCAAGACCTGTGGTGAAAATGCGAGCTTGCAATTCTTCGAATCCAAAAGCTTTCACTTGTGCTTAACAGCAGTGCTCCCCAACCATTTTATAGCCGCGGACCGGGCAACGTTTGATAATTTTACCGCGCCCCGTTGAGGGGGGGACGATAATTGTTTATATTTTTGCGGAGGCTTCGGCCCCGTCTCAGCAGTGAGACGAAGACCCTTGCAGAATAAATTCCAATTTTTCTTTATCAAATCGTTCCCCGACGAATCGAAATACCCTCCTTTGTGGATGGTTGCGTATTCCTCGAACGCGTCCATCTCTGCTTCGGTTGGAGAACGAGATCCTGCTCCTGGATCCACTCTGTGTTGGTGCAATATTGGGCTGCACAGCTTAAACTCAGGTTTCGCTAGACCTGTGGTGAAAATGCGAGCTTGCAATTCTTCGAATCCAAAAGCTTTCACTTGTGCTTAACAGCAGTGCTCCCCAACCATTTTATAGCCGCGGACAGGGCAACGTTTGATGATTTTACAGCGCCTCGATGAGGTGGGGGGGGGCGTCAATTGTTTATATTGTTACGGTGGCTTCGACCACTTCTCGCCGGTTAGACGGTGAGCCTCGCAGAATAAATTCCAATTTTACTTCATCACGTCGTGCTCCGACGAAACGAAATACCCTTTGTGGATGGTCGCGTATTCTTTGAACGGAACCATCTCTGCTACGGTTGCAGAACGAGGCCCTGCGCGTGGTTCCACTCTATGTCGGAGCAAGTTTGGGTTATACAGCTTAATTCTCAGGGTTCGCAAGACCTATGGTGATATTAAGAGCTTGCAATTCTTCGAATCCAACAGCTCCCATTTGTGCTTTACAGCAGTGCTCCCCAAACTTTTTATAATCGCGAACCGGTCAACGTTTGATAATTTTACCGAGCCCCGTTGATGGGGGGGACGATAATTGTTTATATTTTTGCGGAGGCATCGGCCCCGTCTCAGCAGTGAGACGGAGAGCCTTGCAGAATCAATTCCAATTTTTGTTTATCAGGTCGTTCTCCGAGGACCGAAATACCCTCCTTTGTGGATGGTTGCGTATTCCTCGAACGCGTCCATCTCTGCTTCGGTTGGAGAA
Organism: Lasioglossum baleicum; assembly: GCF_051020765.1. Classification (NCBI taxonomy): domain Eukaryota; kingdom Metazoa; phylum Arthropoda; class Insecta; order Hymenoptera; family Halictidae; genus Lasioglossum; species Lasioglossum baleicum. Next base: position 192,784 of record NW_027469200.1, on the reverse strand, counting down.
CGAGACTTTGCGCGTGGTTCCACTCTGTGTTGGTGCAATATTGAGTTATACAGCTTAATTCTCACATTTCGTTAGACCAGTGGTGAAAATGCGAGCTTGCAATTCTTCGAATCCAAAGGCTTTCACTTGAGCTTAACAGCAGTGCTCCGCAACCATTTTATAGCCGCGGACAGGGCAACGTTTGATAATTTTACTGCGCCTCGATGAGGGGGGGGGGCGTCAATTGTTTATATTGTTACGGTGGCTTCTACCACTTCTCGCCGGTGAGACGGTGAGCCGCGCAGATTAAATTCCAATTTTACTTCATCACGTCGTCCTCCGACGAATCGAAATACCCTTTGTTGATGGCCGCGTATTCTTCGAACGCGTCCATCTCAGCTTCGGTTGGAGAACGAAATCCTGCGCGTGGATCCATTCTGTGTTGGTGAAATATTGGGTTGCGCAGCTTTATTCTGAGGTTTCGCTAGACCTGTGGTGAAAATGCGTGCTTGCAATTCTTCGAATCCAAAAGCTTTCACTTGTGCTTAACAGCAGTGCTCCCCATCCATTTGATAGCCGCGGACAGGGCAACGTTTGATAATTTTACGGCGCCTCGATGAGGGGAGGGGGCGTCAATTGTTTATATTGTTACGGTGGCTTCGACCACTTCTCGCCGGTGAGACGGTGAGCCTCGGAGAATAAATTCCAATTTTACTTCATCACGTCGTCCTCCGACGAATCGAAATACCCTTTGTGGATGGCCGCGTATTCTTCGAACTCGATCTTCTCAGCTTCGGTTGGAGAACGAAATCCTGCGCGGGTTCCACTCTGTGTTGGTGCAATATTGGATTGTACAGCTTAATTCTCACGTTTCGCTGGACCAGTGGTGATAATAAGAGCTTGCAATTCTTCGAATCCAAAAGCTTTCACTTGTGCTTTACAGCAGTGCTCCCCAAACTTTTTATAGTCGCGAACCGGTCAACGTTTGATAATTTTACCGCGCCCCGTTGAGGGGGGGGCGATAATTGTTTATATTTTTGCGAAGGCTTCGGCCCCGTCTCAGCAGTGAGACGGAGAGCCTTGCAGATTCAATTCCAATTTTTCTTTATCAGGTCGTTCTCCGACGGATCGAAATACCCTCCATTGTGGATGGTTGCGTATTCCTCGTACGCGTCCATCTCTGCTTCGATTCAAGAACGATATACTGCACGTGGATCCATTCTGTGTTGGTGCAATATTGGGCTACACAGCTCATTTCTCAGGGTTCGCAAGACCTGTGGTGAAAATACGAGCTCGCCGGTCAATGATTAGGGGCGAGACGTTAATTATTTATATTTTTGCGGAGGCTTCGGCCCCGTCTCGCCAGTGGGACGGTGAGCCTCGCAGAACAAATTCTTTATCACAGCGTCAATTGTTTATATTGTTGCGGTGGCTTCGACCACTTCTCGCCGGTGAGACGGTGACCCTCGCAGAATAAATTCCAATTTTACTTCATCACGTCGTGCTCCGACGAATCGAAATACCCTTTGTGGATGGTCGCGTATTCTTCGAACGGGTCCATCTCTGCTACGGTTGCAGAACGAGATGCTGCGCGTGGTTCCACTCTGTGTTGGGGCAATATTGGGTTATACAGCTTAATTCTCACATTTCGTTAGACTAGTGGTGAAAATGCGAGCTTGCAATTCTTCGAATCCAAAAGCTTTCACTTGTGCTTTACAGCAGTGCTCCCCAAACTTTTTATAGTCTAGAACCGGTCAACGTTTGATAATTTTACCGCGCCCCGTTGAGGGGGGGACGATAATTGTTTATATTTTTGCGGAGGCTCCGGCCCTGTCTCAGCAGTGAGACGGAGAGCCTTGCAGAATAAATTCCAATTTTTCTTTATCAGGTCGTTCTCCGACGAATCGAAATACCCTCCTTTGTGGATGGTTGCGTATTCCTCGAACGCGTCCATCTCAGTTTCGGTTGGAGAACGAGATCCTGCTCATAGATCCATTCTGTGTTGGTGAAATATTGGGTTGCGCAGCTTTATTCTCAGGTTTCGCTAGACCTGTGTTGAAAATGCGAGCTTGCAATTCTTCGAATCCAAAAGCTTGCACTTGTGCTGAACAGCAGTGTTCCCCAACCATTTTATAGCCGCGGACAGGGCAACGTTTTATAATTTTACGGCGCCTCGATGAGGGGGGGGGCGTCAATTGTTTATATTGTTACGGTGGCTTCGACCACTTCTCGCCGGTTAGACGGTGAGCCTCGCAGAATAAATTCCAATTTTACTTCATCACGTCGTGCTCCGACGAATCGAAATACCCTTTGTGGAAGGTCGCGTATTCTTCGAAAGGGTCCAACTCTGGTTCGATTGGAGAACGCTATCGTGCGCGTGGTTCCACTCGGTGTTGGTGCAATATTGGACTCCACAGCTTAATTCTCAGGGTTCGCAAAACCTATGGTGATATTAAGAGCTTGCAATTCTACGAATCCAACAGCTCCCATTTGTGCTTTACAGCAGGCTCCCCAAACTTTTTATAGTTGCGAACCGGTCAACGTTTGATAATTTTACCGCGCCACGATGAGGGGCGAGACGATAATTGTTTATATTTTTGCGGAGGCTTCGGCCCCGTCTCAGCAGTGAGACGGAGACTTGCAGAATAAATTCCAATTTTTCATTATCAGGTCGTTCTCCGACGAATCGAAATACCCTCCTTTGTGGATGGTTGCGTATTCCTCGAACGCGTCCATCTCAGCTTCGGTTGGAGAACGAGATCCTGCGCGTGGATCAACTCTGTGTTGGTGCAATATTGGGCTGCACAGCTTTATTCGCAGGTTCCGCAAGACCTGTGGTGAAAATGCGAGCTTGCAATTCTTCGAATCCAAAAGCTTTCACTTGTGCTTAACAGCAGTGCTCCCCAACCATTTTATAGCCGCGGACCGGGCAACGTTTGATAATTTTACCGCGCCCCGTTGAGGGGGGGACGATAATTGTTTATATTTTTGCGGAGGCTTCGGCCCCGTCTCAGCAGTGAGACGAAGACCCTTGCAGAATAAATTCCAATTTTTCTTTATCAAATCGTTCCCCGACGAATCGAAATACCCTCCTTTGTGGATGGTTGCGTATTCCTCGAACGCGTCCATCTCTGCTTCGGTTGGAGAACGAGATCCTGCTCCTGGATCCACTCTGTGTTGGTGCAATATTGGGCTGCACAGCTTAAACTCAGGTTTCGCTAGACCTGTGGTGAAAATGCGAGCTTGCAATTCTTCGAATCCAAAAGCTTTCACTTGTGCTTAACAGCAGTGCTCCCCAACCATTTTATAGCCGCGGACAGGGCAACGTTTGATGATTTTACAGCGCCTCGATGAGGTGGGGGGGGGGGCGTCAATTGTTTATATTGTTACGGTGGCTTCGACCACTTCTCGCCGGTTAGACGGTGAGCCTCGCAGAATAAATTCCAATTTTACTTCATCACGTCGTGCTCCGACGAAACGAAATACCCTTTGTGGATGGTCGCGTATTCTTTGAACGGAACCATCTCTGCTACGGTTGCAGAACGAGGCCCTGCGCGTGGTTCCACTCTATGTCGGAGCAAGTTTGGGTTATACAGCTTAATTCTCAGGGTTCGCAAGACCTATGGTGATATTAAGAGCTTGCAATTCTTCGAATCCAACAGCTCCCATTTGTGCTTTACAGCAGTGCTCCCCAAACTTTTTATAATCGCGAACCGGTCAACGTTTGATAATTTTACCGAGCCCCGTTGATGGGGGGGACGATAATTGTTTATATTTTTGCGGAGGCTTCGGCCCCGTCTCAGCAGTGAGACGGAGAGCCTTGCAGAATCAATTCCAATTTTTCTTTATCAGGTCTTTCTCCGACGAATCCAAATACCCTCCTTTGTGGATGGTTGCGTATTCCTCGAACGCGTCCATCTCTGCTTCGGTTGGAGAACGAGATCCTGCGCGTGGTTCCACTCTGTGTTGGTGCAATATTTAGTTATACAGCTTAATTCTCACATTTCGTTAGACCAGTGGTGAAAATGCGAGCTTGCAATTCTTCGAATCAAAAGGCTTTCACTTGAGCTTAACAACAGTGCTCCGCAACCATTTTATAGCCGCGGACAGGGCAACGTTTGATAATTTTACTGCGCCTCGATGAGGGGGTGGGCGTCAATTGTTTATATTGTTACGGTGGCTTCGACCACTTCTCGCCGGTGAGACGGTGAGCCGCGCAGAATAAATTCCAATTTTACTTCATCACGTCGTCCTCCGACGAATCGAAATACCCTTTGTTGATGGCCGCGTATTCTTCGAACGCGACCTTCTCAGCTTCGGTTGGAGAACGAAATCCTGCGCGGGTTCCACTCTGTGTTGGTGCAATATTGGATTGTACAGCTTAATTCTCACGTTTCGCTGGACCAGTGGTGATAATAACAGCTTGCAATTCTTCGAATCCAAAAGCTTTCACTTGTGCTTTACAGCAGTGCTCCCCAAACTTTTTATAATCGCGAACCGGTCAACGTTTGATAATTTTACCGCGCCCCGTTGAGGGGGGGGACGATAATTGTTTATATTTTTGCGGAGGCTTCGGCCCCTTCTCAGCAGTGAGACGGAGAGCCTTGCAGAATCAATTCCAATTTTTCTTTATCAGGTCGTTCTCCGACGAATCGAAATACCCTCCTTTGTGGATGGTTGCGTATTCCTCGAACGCGTCCATCTCTGCTTCGGTTGGAGAACGAGATCCTGCGCGTGGTTCCACTCTGAGTTGGTGCAATATTGAGTTATACAGCTTAATTCTCACATTTCGTTAGACCAGTGGTGAAAATGCGAGCTTGCAATTCTTCGAATCAAAAGGCTTTCACTTGAGCTTAACAGCAGTGCTCCGCAACCATTTTATAGCCGCGGACAGGGCAACGTTTGATAATTTTACTGCGCCTCGATGAGGGGGGGGGGCGTCAATTGTTTATATTGTTACGGTGGCTTCGACCACTTCTCGCCGGTGAGACGGTGAGCCTCGGAGAATAAATTCCAATTTTACTTCATCACGTCGTCCTCCGACGAATCGAAATACCCTATGTTGATGGCCGCGTATTCTTCGAACTCGATCTTCTCAGCTTCGGTTGGAGAACGAAATCCTGCGCGGGTTCCACTCTGTGTTGGTGCAATATTGGATTGTACAGCTTAATTCTCACGTTTCGCTGGACCAGTGGTGATAATAAGAGCTTGCAATTCTTCGAATCCAAAAGCTTTCACTTGTGCTTTACAGCAGTGCTCCTCAAACTTTTTATAATCGCGAACCGGTCAACGTTTGATAATTCTACCGCGCCCCGTTGAGGGGGGGGACGATAATTGTTTATATTTTTGCGGAGGCTTCGACCCCGTCTCAGCAGTGAGACGGAGAGCCTTGCAGAATCAATTCCAATTTTACTTTATCAGGTCGTTCTCCGACGAATCGAAATACCCTCCTTTGTGGATGGTTGCGTATTCCTCGAACGCGTCCATCTCTGCTTCGGTTGGAGAACGAGATCCTGCGCGTGGTTTCACTCTGTGTTGGTGCAATATTGAGTTATACAGCTTAATTCTCACATTTCGTTAGACCAGTGGTGAAAATGCGAGCTTGCAATTCTTCGAATCAAAAGGCTTTCACTTGAGCTTAACAGCAGTGCTCCGCAACCATTTTATAGCCGCGGACAGGGCAACGTTTGATAATTTTACTGCGCCTCGATGAGGGGGGGGGGCGTCAATTGTTTATATTGTTACGGTGGCTTCGACCACTTCTCGCCGGTGAGACGGTGAGCCGCGCAGAATAAATTCCAATTTTACTTCATCACGTCGTCGTCCGACGAATCGAAATACCCTTTGTTGATGGCCGCGTATTCTTCGAACGCGTCCATCTCAGCTTCGGTTGGAGAACGAAATCCTGCGCGGGTTCCACTCTGTGTTGGTGCAATATTGGACTGTACAGCTTTGTAACAACCAGGTTTCGTCGTCACGTTCGGAGACTTCCTCTTCGTCCTTATAGCTCGCCGATCCAGAGTTCGATGTTCAACGAGAGGAAAAGGTCGATGGGGAACTGGACGCGATACGCGGGTTTCGAAATAACGACACAGGCGGTTTCACTGACGATGCTCGCTACCGGCGCGTTCACGACCGCGGTTTTCTGGATTCGCTCGTCGCGAATGTTCATTCGGTAACCGCGACTTTCGGATACGATTACGAGTACTTTTCTCGGACGCGCACGTCACGGTTTTCAGGTACGAAACGCGTTACTTTCTCGGACGCGACGCGGATGTATTTTCGGGACAGGTAAACGGAAGGATCAGAAGGCCAGGAAACCCCTGCCCGAGTCAGGTCGGTCGGATATGTGACGTGGCGGTTCGCCGTACGTCATGATCCTCTCGGGCGGTTCTACGGCGGCGAGTGACGGTTCGTCGTGCTCGCCGTTCGTTCTTGTCGACGGTTCGCCTTAACAAGCTCGCTGGTGGTACACCTTGGTGAATAGAGTGACGGTACGTCGTGCTCTGGCTATGCTACGGGAAAAAGGACATTTTCGGGAAGGGAGGAGGGCTCCCTGCCTGAGTCGGGTCGGTCGGACTTCAACGTGGTGGTTCACCGTGCGTTTACGTCCTCTCAGGCGGTTCTACGGCGACGAGTGATGGTTCATCGTGCTCGTCGGTCGTTCTCGTGGACGGTACGTCGTGACGAGGAGGCTGGTGGTACACCTTGGCCTTTCAGGGCGACGGTGCGCCTTACCCTGCTGCGGTGGAACGTAGTTCGTCACCGGTGGAATGCCTCCATGGAACGGGAACACTGGTTGACAAAATGGCGGTGCGCCGTATTCTGTTCAGGGAAATGTGGTTCTTCACCGGAAAGGATACTTACAGGAATACTAATCGTAACGATCTTCTCTTAGTATCGTCTCGGCTAAGAAGAGCTCTCCCGGGGCGTGTGGCGCCTTTTATAGATGCGATCTCGGCTTCTAGAACGTTCTTCGTCGATTTCCGTACGCGTGGGGGGAAACACTGTCGACTCCTTCCCGTCGGTATCGGTTTCGTGGCGCGGTGGTCGCGCGGCGCGGGGCGCGTATCGAGTGTGCGCGGCGGTTCGGTTCGGTCCCCTTTCGGCTCGGCTCGGTTCGTTTCGGCGCGCCTTGATATCCGGTTCTACTAGTAACAGGCCTGCCCGGTGCAGGTCTGTTACACCCCCCTCCTCCTTCGGGAAAGACGAGCGCACGGCAGCGAGACTTTTTTTATTAAAAAAATACTGGATTGGTAATCACAACGTAACACATTGTTTCTCTTTGGTATACATCGCCGGTACCCGTTTGTCACAATAACATCATTGTTCAATCTACGATTTACGTACAAAAATATCCTCTGGTAACACTATATACGATGGAACTATCCCTTCCTAACTTAAATACTATCCTATTGTTAGCACGTGCTTGAACAGTGCCGCGGGGTACCACAAAAGAACGTGTGGACACATAAAAAAAATCCGCGTATAACGCGATTCGACTGCAGGGGAAGCGTCCCCGCCCCGCAGGTGAAGGCCACCGTCACAAAAGAAATGAACAAAAATTAACTTGCCCCGCTGTACGATGCTCGCGGTGCTAGAACGGTACGAGAAAAACCCCGCGCGTAATAATAAGAATGTTCTACCCTAAACTGCTCACTTATTCTACCCTTAATCTCTACGCGTCAGTGAAAAAAATACTCTAGCCCTTAATCTATCGCCTCCCGGTACGGGGTTTAGGGCCGCGGTGCGCGTCACCCTCTTTGTCTAGTAGGCCCGTCCCGGTACGGGTTTGGAAGGCCGCGGTGCGCGATACCTTCCTCTGGCCTGGCGCATCCCGGTACGGGTTTTCGAGGCCGCGGTACGCGTTACCTCTTTGTACGCTCGCGTGTCCCGGTACGGGGTTAAGGTCGCGGTACGCGTTACCTTTTATGTACTCCCCCGTCTGGTCGGTGCTGGTGTTCGGCGTTGGCACCTCCGCAGTCGTCCGGTCCTGTCGAAGTGGAGTTTCCACCGCTCCTCCCCCAGCTCTGCCAGAAATTGTCTGGTGGCGATGAGTGCTACCGGCACTTCCACGCGGCGTCCTGTCGGCAGCTGGAACCACCGCATCTCCCCGTTCCTGTGGCGGCCTTGATACCGTATGGGTGGGAGGGCCCTTGGTGCCCGTTGCCAGGGCGTCACCGGGTGGCCGTCGTTACCCGGCCTCTCCTCCGTCGGCACCTCCGGGAAAACGGTTCCGGCTGGCGGCTGGTAGTGCCGGCTCCTCCTCGTGTCCCTCCTGCCGGTACTTGTTGTCGGGGTGGCCTCCAGCGGTGTTGGCGGTGGTAGTGCCGTGTTCCGTCGCCACTCTGTGACGGGCCATTTCTCCGCATTTGGCCGGTACGCCTGGCGTGGGTGGCGGAGCGGTGGCATCCTGGGCGCGACGGACAATCGTTCCAGCTCGCGCCAGATCGGGACTGGCAGGTCCAGTGGGCCCGGTGGCAGCTTCCGTGGGTCCGGTCGTGTCCGGATCGTTGCCGGTCTGGCCTCGCGTGCCCCGAATAGCGGGCCCTCGCGGGTTGGTGGTGGTGCCTCGATTGGAAGCGCAGGTGGTGGTGGCGGCGGTGCCATGGCAGTGGCCGCGCTGCCCGGTGCGTCCTCCGACCAGTGCGTCAAAGGTGGGTGTGCTGTGGTACGGCTCTTCTTCCGTGGCCTCGTGCTCGGCCTCTTCCCCTTCGGGGCCTCGGTTGGTGGCCACCATGACGACACGTTTGCTGGTGCCGGTAGCGTCAGGAAGGGCTCGTGCCCTGCCAGTACCCGGTGCTCCTCTATTGTCAGGGTCTTTGCCGACTCTACGGACGCGTTGCTAGCGTCGGAGCTAGACCGTGGCCGGATCTGCCCCCGTCTTGCCGTTGGTCCCCAGGTAACCGGTCGTACCGCCCGGGTGCCTTCCGTGTCCATCGGCTGGTGGTCGCCCGGCGCGCCGGTGAAGCCGACCGTTGCCGTGGTGCTGTCCCCTTGCGGTCGCCCTGGTACGACTGGTCTCGGCCGGGTGGGGGTCCTGGTCGTCGCCATCTCCATTGACGGCGTTTCGGTGTCGGTGGTCGGTGTTCCCTTGGCGGTTACCCCCGCCGATACTGGTGGTGCCGTGACCTCGCTTGGTAGCAACGTGGTCCCGTCCTGGGTCACCGGTGCCGTCAGAGTCGGCTCTACGGTGGTCTCGGGTGCTGTTGTCGGAGCTGGTTGCGGCGGCGGTGTCCCGTCGTTCCTCTGGTCGGGATCCGGTAGCGGCCGGGTCGCGGCCGGCGGTGTCGGGGTTGCGGCCGGTGACCTCTGGTTGACCTCCGGCGGTGTTACCTCCTCGCCCAGTACCATGGGTTGCGGAGCCAGGTGCTCCGGGGTGGCGGGCGTCCGTGGCCGACTGCCGTCGTCCCCTACGACGGCGTACAACGCGTTCAGCTCGGCGTAGAAATCGTCCTCCATGCTTCCTGGTGGTCTCGTCCGTCTTTGGATTGGCCTAGGACAAAAATCAACACTCCCAATTACTTTCCTCGGTCGACCTCGTTGACGTGTGGTCGGGGTGGCCGCGGTGGCATCCGTCGGCGCCCGGTTCTGCTCCGCGTAGGCGGGTGGCCCCGGGCTATCCCCGGCTCCCCTTTCGTGACCGTCCGAGCCCCAGTCGGGCTCAGTTTCGGGTTTGAGGTCCTGCACATGAATGTGCCGAACCCAGCGCCGACTTGTGTCGCGTAGGTCAACGATTACCGGTGACACGATTCGGCCGACCGTATACGGGCCGCTGTATTTCGGCGACAGTTTGGCGGCAATGCCCGCTCCCTTATCGGACAACGTGTGTTCCTTTTTCCACACCGTGTCCCCGGCCGCCGGTCTCCAGTCTCTTCGGCGTAGGTTATAATAATGTTCCTGTCGGCCGAATGCCTGTGCCAGGTGTAGCCTCGCCAGTTCCTGTGCGTCTCGGAGGTTTCTCCAACGTTGTTGCGGTGGTGTCGTCGATTCATCGGGTTCTGGCTGTCCTGGAATCCGCAATTCTCGTCCCTGGTTCAAGTACGCTGGGCTGTAACCGGTGGCCTCGTGTCGGGCGGTGTTGATCGCGAACCTGGCCTCATCCAATTTCTCGTCCCACCGGTTGTGGTGGTTCCCGGTGTACTGTGCCAGCATCGTCTTTACGACTTTGTTCGCCCTTTCGACCGGGTTACAGTGGGGGGCGTATGGCGGCGTCCTCCGGTGTTCAATGCCAGCTGCACGTAGGAGTGCAGTGAATGGTTCGCCTACGAATTGTCGGCCGTTGTCCGAGATGATTACCTTCGGCGCCCCATGACGTAATATGACCTCCCTCTGTACGGCGGCGGCAACTGCGGTACTGGTGGCTTTCCGGAGCGCCGTGAGTTCTACCCACTTCGTGAATCTGTCTAGGCTAACTAGTAGCCAGATGTGGCCTTGGCGCGACCTTGGCAGCGGTCCGACCAGGTCGACTGATACCGTGTGCCACGGTTGTGTTCCTGGGCTCGCGTGCAGGAGTCCTGGCGGCGGTTTCGGCGGGGTCTTGTACCGCTGGCAATTGTTGCAGTTTCGCACATAACGTGCGACTTCTCTGAACATCCCCGGCCAATAAAAGTATTTGGCGACCCGTACTATTGTCTTGGCCAGCCCCAGGTGTCCCGCTGTCGGGTCGTCGTGGAATTTCTTGAGGATCGCCTCCCGTTCTCCTGTCGGTACGCATAGTTTCCACGCGTTGCTGGTCTCCGGTTCGTTATAATCTAACTGGTGCAGTATTCGGCGGTAGAGTTTTCCTTCCCTGAGCTGGAATTCTGGTACGGCGGCGGGGTTCTTTTTCACCTCCTCGACTTTCTTTGTGTACCACGTGTCCCTCCGGGGTTTCGGTCCGAGCAAGCTAACGCCGGGTGCGTGCTCGATTCTGGATAGGGCGTCGGCCACGTGGTTCAGCTTTCCCGGGCGGTACTTGACGTCGAAGTCATATTGCTGTAATTCGAGGGCCCACCTCGCTAGTCGCCCTGTCGGATTATCAATCTGTCGCATCCAGCGGAGCGCCTGGTGATCGGTGACGACGGTGAAGCGGTACCCCTCGAGGTATGGCTTCATTTTACGGATGCCCCAGAGTACTGCCAGGCATTCTTTCTCGGTGGCGCTGTAATTCCTTTCTGGTTTGCTCATCGTGTGACTGGCGTACGCAATGACCCGTTCTTCAGCGTCGTTGCCCTGCGTGAGTACGGCGCCCAGGCCGTGGTCACTGGCGTCCGTTTGCAACGTAAACGGTCGCGTGAAGTCCGGGCATGCGAGTACCGGTGCGGTGACTAGCTTTCTCTTCATTGTCTGGAACGCTTTCTCCTCGGCTTCGGTCCACCGCCACTTCGCATTCTTCCGGGTGAGTTGCGCAATTGGCTCCATGATTTCCGCGAAGTTGGGCACGAACCTCCGGTACCACGATGCCATTCCGTGGAAGCGTCGTACTTCGCGGATAGTTTTTGGCGCTGGGAACTGTGCGATGGCACTTGTTTTCTCCGGGTCGGTACGGATCCCTTGCTGGTCTACTATGTGTCCCAGGTACCTCAGGCTGCTGACGCAGAACCGGCATTTCTCCGGGTTTAGTCTCAGCCCGGCGGCTCGGAGCCGCCGGAACACTTCCCGTAAATGCTCCCGGTGTTCTTCGAGGGTGGCACTGACGATAATGATGTCGTCCAGGTAGGCGAACGCGTATGGCTCCAACTCGGGGCCGATGACGCGGTCGAGCAATCGTTGGAACGTCGCGGGGGCGGAGTGTAGGCCGAACGGCATGACCCTGAACTGGAACAGGCCCTTTCCGGGGACCGTGAAGGCGGTGAGCGGTCGGCTAGTGGCCTCCAGTGGTACTTGCCAATAGCCGCTCTTCAGGTCTAATGTCGTCAGGAATTTTGCTCCCCGGAGTTTGTCGAGGGTGGCCTGTATGTGTGGTAGCGGGTAGGCGTCCTTCTCCGTTCTCTCGTTGAGGCGGCGGAAGTCTACGCAGAAGCGTGGTTTCCCGTCCTTTTTCTTCACTACCACCACCGGTGAACTCCAGGGGCTACTGGATGGTTCGATCACCCCTTCGGTTAGCATCTTTTCGACCTCCTCGTTAATGATGCTCTGCATCGCCGGGTTCCGGGGCTGGTACCGCTGTTTGAGCGGTGTCTCGTCTAGCAACTTAATCCGGTGTTCGGTCAGGGTGGTGCGGCCCGGGACATCGTTGAACAGTTTCATTTCGGTGCCCAGGAACCTTTCGAACTCGCTTCTGTCCGCTTCCCTGGGCACACGGAGACCCATTTCCTGGCAGGGTTCCGCTCTGCAGTCGGCGGGCCATGAGGCAACGTTTACTGGCGGTTTCAATTCCAGCTGGAGTGCTGCGATAGCCTGTATGCCTAGTAACACCGGAGGGCCCATGTTCGGCAGCACCGTAAAATTCTGTAACCACTCGTAGCCCATGGTACAAAACGGCAGTTGAATGACACCGGTCGGTTGCATTGCGGAACCGTCCGCCAAGCTTATGCCGTTGGCCGGTGTCGCGGGCCGACGGCCTTCTTGCATTGCCCAGTCGAGTACCTCGGCGTTGATGCAGGAGATCTGGGATCCGGTGTCGAGCAGGGCGTCGATTTCCCGGCCGCAAATTAGTATTGGTAATAACGGGCGTGGTGTATATTTTATTGTGGGGGCCGGTACTCGCCCATCGGTTGTGGGCCCCGCAGGCCGTTTCCCGGCGGGTGGCACTCGCGGGTGAGCACCCCGTCGCGTCCGCAGCGTGAACAGAATTTTCGATATTTATTCCGGCACTCGAAACGCACGTGTCCCCTTTGCTTACAGCGCCAACAATGCGTGATTGGGCTGTATTCCCCGGGGTTTTCCGGTATCATCGTCGGCGGGTTCACTCGCGGTCGTGGGTTCCCGGTCACGGTCGGCGTCGTCGCATGCTGCGAGCCGTGGGCCTCTGGTGTGGATCCGGCTAGCGTAGTGGTGGCCACGGGATTCGGGCCCGTTCGTTCCATCTTAGTCTTCCGTTCCAGGGCCATTTCGATCCGCTGCACCTGCCGCAGCAAGTCGTTCAGGTCGGTGAGATTATCACTGTTTATCAGCATCGCGTAGTCCGGCAGCATGTTCTCGTACGCTGTTTCCAGATGCTCGTCGGCCGGAATCTGTGCTCTTCGCAACTTCGTGAGCAATGCGTTCAGAAACAGGTGAAACGGTTCCCCGGGGCGTTGTGTCCGCGACCGCGCCTCGCGTTCCTTTTGTAAACGGGTCTGGAGTGGCGTGAAAAAGGCCAAAAATTTTTCACTGAATGAGGCCCAGGATGTAATTTGGTCCTCGTTGTTTCGGTACCAATCTTGCGCGTCCCCTCGTACAAGTTCGGGTATGCCTAGGAGTAGATCCTGGTCCGACAAGCGGAATGTTCTTCGGAGTTCGCTCACGCGTTCCAGAAACGCGTATGGTTCCTTTCCGTCGGTAGTGCATCCGGACTTACGCATCTGGATTGCACCGAAACTTTCCTCGACTGCGTCCGGCGCGCGGGGTCTGTCGGTTTTCGACGCGCCCGGCGTGAGATCGCTCTTCTCGGAAGCCATATCGAACAACTGTTCGGTCTGTTCCCGTATAATCTCGTCCCAGCTTCGCTGCAGGCCACTCTGTCGGTCCGGGATCGGCAAATTTCTTCTCTGTAACTCGGCAGTGACCCGTCGTTTAGTTGGCCGTAACGAAAATTTCCGCATACCCGCCGTACTTTCCGAATCGGCACATCGACATCGCGTAGTGTCTCACTTTCCCGGGAGATGTCGCGCGCGGTACTCTCTGACGACCGTTCCGCGGTCCGTTCGCGATCCGGTGTCACTAGATGTCGCACTTTTCACTTTTCGCTTTTACCGGGCAGCGACCGGTAAACCTCACTTTGTCCCGTTTGCCACGTGTTCGTTATGTTCACTATGTCCGATTTACGCACGCCAAGTCCCTGTTCGGGCGCCATGTAACAACCAGGTTTCGTCGTCACGTTCGGAGACTTCCTCTTCGTCCTTATAGCTCGCCGATCCAGAGTTCGATGTTCAACGAGAGGAAAAGGTCGATGGGGAACTGGACGCGATACGCGGGTTTCGAAATAACGACACAGGCGGTTTCACTGACGATGCTCGCTACCGGCGCGTTCACGACCGCGGTTTTCTGGATTCGCTCGTCGCGAATGTTCATTCGGTAACCGCGACTTTCGGATACGATTACGAGTACTTTTCTCGGACGCGCACGTCACGGTTTTCAGGTACGAAACGCGTTACTTTCTCGGACGCGACGCGGATGTATTTTCGGGACAGGTAAACGGAAGGATCAGAAGGCCAGGAAACCCCTGCCCGAGTCAGGTCGGTCGGATATGTGACGTGGCGGTTCGCCGTACGTCATGATCCTCTCGGGCGGTTCTACGGCGGCGAGTGACGGTTCGTCGTGCTCGCCGTTCGTTCTTGTCGACGGTTCGCCTTAACAAGCTCGCTGGTGGTACACCTTGGTGAATAGAGTGACGGTACGTCGTGCTCTGGCTATGCTACGGGAAAAAGGACATTTTCGGGAAGGGAGGAGGGCTCCCTGCCTGAGTCGGGTCGGTCGGACTTCAACGTGGTGGTTCACCGTGCGTTTACGTCCTCTCAGGCGGTTCTACGGCGACGAGTGATGGTTCATCGTGCTCGTCGGTCGTTCTCGTGGACGGTACGTCGTGACGAGGAGGCTGGTGGTACACCTTGGCCTTTCAGGGCGACGGTGCGCCTTACCCTGCTGCGGTGGAACGTAGTTCGTCACCGGTGGAATGCCTCCATGGAACGGGAACACTGGTTGACAAAATGGCGGTGCGCCGTATTCTGTTCAGGGAAATGTGGTTCTTCACCGGAAAGGATACTTACAGGAATACTAATCGTAACGATCTTCTCTTAGTATCGTCTCGGCTAAGAAGAGCTCTCCCGGGGCGTGTGGCGCCTTTTATAGATGCGATCTCGGCTTCTAGAACGTTCTTCGTCGATTTCCGTACGCGTGGGGGGAAACACTGTCGACTCCTTCCCGTCGGTATCGGTTTCGTGGCGCGGTGGTCGCGCGGCGCGGGGCGCGTATCGAGTGTGCGCGGCGGTTCGGTTCGGTCCCCTTTCGGCTCGGCTCGGTTCGTTTCGGCGCGCCTTGATATCCGGTTCTACTAGTAACAGGCCTGCCCGGTGCAGGTCTGTTACAGCTTAATTCTCACGTTTCGCTGGACCAGTGGTGATAATAACACCATGCAATTCTTCGAATCCAAAAGCTTTCACTTGTGCTTTACAGCAGTGATCCCCAAAATTTTATAATCGCGAACCGGTCAACGTTTGATAATTTTACCGCGCCCCGTTGAGGGGGGGACGATAATTGTTTATATTTTTGCGGAGGCTTCGACCCCGTCTCAGCAGTGAGACGGAGAGCCTTGCAGAATCAATTCCAATTTTACTTTATCAGGTCGTTCTCCGACGAATCGAAATACCCTCCTTTGTGGATGGTTGCGTATTCCTCGAACGCGTCCATCTCTGCTTCGGTTGGAGAACGAGATCCTGCGCGTGGTTGCACTCTGTGTTGGTGCAATATTGGGTTATACAGCTTAATTCTCACATTTCGTTAGACCAGTGGTGAAAATGCGAGCTTGCAATTCTTCGAATCAAAAGGCTTTCACTTGAGCTTAACAGCAGTGCTCCGCAACCATTTTATAGCCGCGGACAGGGCAACGTTTGATAATTTTACTGCGCCTCGATGAGGGGGGGGGGCGTCAATTGTTTATATTGTTACGGTGGCTTCGACCACTTCTCGCCGGTGAGACGGTGAGCCGCGCAGAATAAATTCCAATTTTACTTCATCACGTCGTCCTCCGACGAATCGAAATACCCTTTGTTGATGGCCGCGTATTCTTCGAACGCGTCCATCTCAGCTTCGGTTGGAGAACGAAATCCTGCGCGGGTTCCACTCTGTGTTGGTGCAATATTGGACTGTACAGCTTAATTCTCACGTTTCGCTGGACCAGTGGTGATAATAACACCATGCAATTCTTCGAATCCAAAAGCTTTCACTTGTGCTTTACAGCAGTGATCCCCAAAATTTTATAATCGCGAACCGGTCAACGTTTGATAATTTTACCGCGCCCCGTTGAGGGGGGGACGATAATTGTTTATATTTCTGCGGAGGCTTCGGCCCCGTCTCAGCAGTGAGACGGAGGGCCTTGCAGAATAAATTCCAATTTTTCATTATAAGGTCGTTCTCCGACGAATCGAAATACCCTCCTTTGTGGATGGTTGCGTATTCCTCGAACGCGTCCATCTCAGCTTCGGTTGGAGAACGAGATCCTGCGTGTGGATCCATTCTCTGTTGGTGAAATATTGGGTTGCGCAGCTTTATTCTGAGGTTTCGCTAGACCTGTGGTGAAAATGCGTCCTTGCAATTCTTCGAATCCATAATCTTTCACTTCTGCTTAACAGCAGTGCTCCCCAACCATTTTAAAGCCGCGGACAGGGCAACGTTTGATAATTTTAAGGCGCCTCGATGAGGGAGGGGCGTCAATTGTTTATATTGTTACGGTGGCTTCGACCACTTCTCGCCGCTGAGACGGTGAGCCTCGGAGAATAAATTCCAATTTTACTTCATCACGTCGTCCTCCGACGAATCGAAATACCCTTTGTGGATGGTCGCGTATTCTTCGAACGCGTCCATCTCTGCTTCTGTTGGAGAACGAGATCCCGCGCCTGGTTCCACGCTGTGTTGGTGCAAGATTGGGTTGTACAGCTTAATTCTCACGTTTCGCTGGACCAGTGGTGATAATAACAGCTTGCAATTCTTCGAATCCAAAAGCTTTCACTTGTGCTTTACAGCAGTGCTCCCCAAACTTTTTATAATCGCGAACCGGTCAACGTTTGATAATTTTACCGCGCCCCGTTGAGGGGGGGGGGGGACGATAATTGTTTATATTTTTGCGGAGGCTTCGGCCCCGTCTCAGCAGTGAGACGGAGAGCCTTGCAGAATAAATTCCAATTTTTCTTTATCAGGTCGTTCTCCGACGAATCGAAATACCCTCCTTTGTGGATGGTTGCGTATTCCTCGAACGCGTCCATCTCAGCTTCGGTTGGAGAACGAGATCCTGCGCGTGGATCCATTCTGTGTTGGTGAAATATTAGGTTATACAGCTTAATTCTCACATTTCGTTAGACCAGTGGTGAAAATGCGAGCTTGTAATTCTTCGAATCCAAAGGCTTTCACTTGTGCTTAACAGCAGTGCTCCCCAACCATTTTATAGCCGCGGACAGGGCAACGTTTGATAATTTTACGGCGCCTCGATGAGGGGGGGGGGGCGTCAATTGTTTATATTGTTACGGTGGCTTCGACCACTTCTCGCCGGTGAGACGGTGAGCCGCGCAGCATAAATTCCGATTTTACTTCATCACGTCGTCCTCCGACGAATCGAAATACCCTCTGTTGATGGCCGCGTATTCTTCGAACTCGATCTTCTCAGCTTCGGTTGGAGAACGAAATCCTGCGCGGGTTCCACTCTGTGTTGGTGCAATATTGGATTGTACAGCTTAATTCTCACGTTTCGCTGGACCAGTGGTGATAATAACAGCTTGCAATTCTTCGAATCCAAAAGCTTTCACTTGTGCTTTACAGCAGTGCTCCCCAAACTTTTTATCACCGCGATCCGGTCAACGTTTGATAATTTTACGGCGCCCCGTTGAGGGGGGGGGGACGATAATTGTTTATATTTTTGCGGAGGCTACGGCCCCGTCTCAGCAATGAGACGGAGAGCCTTGCAGAATAAATTCCAATTTTTCTTTATCAGGTCGTTCTCCGAAGAATCGAAATACCCTCCTTTGTGGATGGTTGCGTATTCCTCGAACGCGTCCATCTCTGCTTTGGTTGGAGAACGAGATCCTGCGCGTGGTTCCACTCTGTGTTGGTGCAATATTGGGTTATACAGCTTAATTCTCACATTTCGTTAGACCAGTGGTGAAAATGCGAGCTTGCAATTCTTCGAATCCAAAGGCTTTCACTTGTGCTTAACAGCAGTGCTCCCCAACCATTTTATAGCCGCGGACAGGGCAACGTTTGATAATTTTACGGCGCCTCGATGAGGGGGGGGGGCGTCAATTGTTTATATTGTTACGGTGGCTTCGACCACTTCTCGCCGGTGAGACGGTGAGCCGCGCAGAATAAATTCCAATTTTACTTCATCACGTCGTCCTCCGAAGAATCGAAATACCCTTTGTTGATGGCCGCGTATTTTTCGAACGCCACCTTCTCAGCTTCGGTTGGAGAACGAAATCCTGCGCGGGTTCCACTCTGTGTTGGTGCAATATTGGATTGTACAGCTTAATTCTCACGTTTCGCTGGACCAGTGGTGATAATAACAGCTTGCAATTCTTCGAATCCAAAAGCTTTCACTTGTGCTTTACAGCAGTGCTCCCCAAACTTTTTATAATCGCGAACCGGTCAACGTTTGATAATTTTACCGCGGCCCGTTGAGGGGGGGGGGGACGACAATTGTTTATATTTTTGCGGAGGCTTCGGCCCCGTCTCAGCAGTGAGACGGAGAGCCTTGCAGAATAAATTCCAATTTTTCTTTATCAGGTCGTTCTCCGACGAATCGAAATACCCTCCTTTGTGGATGGTTGCGTATTCCTCGAACGCGTCCATCGCTGCTTCGGTTGGAGAACGAGATCCTGCGCGTGGTTCCACTCTGTGTTGGTGCAATATTGGGTTATACAGCTTAATTCTCACATTTCGTTAGACCAGTGGTGAAAATGCGAGCTTGCATTTCTTCGAATCCAAAGGCTTTCACTTGTGCTTAACAGCAGTGCTCCCCAACCATTTTATAGCCGCGGACAGGGCAACGTTTGATAATTTTACGGCGCCTCGATGAGGAGGGGGGGCGTCAATTGTTTATATTGTTACGGTGGCTTCGACCACTTCTCGCCGGTGAGACGGTGAGCCGCGCAGAATAATTTCCAATTTTACTTCATCACGTCGTCCTCCGACGAATCGAAATACCCTTTGTTGATGGCCGCGTATTCTACGAACTCGATCTTCTCAGCTTCGGTTGGAGAACGAAATCCTGCGCGGGTTCCACTCTGTGTTGGTGCAATATTGGATTGTACAGCTTAATTCTCACGTTTCGCTGGACCAGTGGTGATAATAAGAGCTTGCAATTCTTCGAATCCAAAAGCTTTCACTTGTGCTTTACAGCAGTGCTCCCCAAACTTTTTATAATCGCGAACCGGTCAACGTTTGATAATTTTACCGCGCCACGTTGAGGGGGGGGGGACGATAATTGTTTATATTTTTGCGGAGGCATCGGCCCCGTCTCAGCAGTGAGACGGAGAGCCTTGCAGAATCAATTCCAATTTTTGTTTATCAGGTCGTTCTCCGAGGACCGAAATACCCTCCTTTGTGGATGGTTGCGTATTCCTCGAACGCGTCCATCTCTGCTTCGGTTGGAGAACGAGACTTTGCGCGTGGTTCCACTCTGTGTTGGTGCAATATTGAGTTATACAGCTTAATTCTCACATTTCGTTAGACCAGTGGTGAAAATGCGAGCTTGCAATTCTTCGAATCCAAAGGCTTTCACTTGAGCTTAACAGCAGTGCTCCGCAACCATTTTATAGCCGCGGACAGGGCAACGTTTGATAATTTTACTGCGCCTCGATGAGGGGGGGGGGGCGTCAATTGTTTATATTGTTACGGTGGCTTCTACCACTTCTCGCCGGTGAGACGGTGAGCCGCGCAGATTAAATTCCAATTTTACTTCATCACGTCGTCCTCCGACGAATCGAAATACCCTTTGTTGATGGCCGCGTATTCTTCGAACGCGTCCATCTCAGCTTCGGTTGGAGAACGAAATCCTGCGCGTGGATCCATTCTGTGTTGGTGAAATATTGGGTTGCGCAGCTTTATTCTGAGGTTTCGCTAGACCTGTGGTGAAAATGCGTGCTTGCAATTCTTCGAATCCAAAAGCTTTCACTTGTGCTTAACAGCAGTGCTCCCCATCCATTTGATAGCCGCGGACAGGGCAACGTTTGATAATTTTACGGCGCCTCGATGAGGGGAGGGGGCGTCAATTGTTTATATTGTTACGGTGGCTTCGACCACTTCTCGCCGGTGAGACGGTGAGCCTCGGAGAATAAATTCCAATTCTACTTCATCACGTCGTCCTCCGACGAATCGAAATACCCTTTGTGGATGGCCGCGTATTCTTCGAACTCGATCTTCTCAGCTTCGGTTAGAGAACGAAATCCTGCGCGGGTTCCACTCTGTGTTGGTGCAATATTGGATTGTACAGCTTAATTCTCACGTTTCGCTGGACCAGTGGTGATAATAAGAGCTTGCAATTCTTCGAATCCAAAAGCTTTCACTTGTGCTTTACAGCAGTGCTCCCCAAATTTTTTATAGTCGCGAACCGGTCAACGTTTGATAATTTTACCGCGCCCCGTTGAGGGGGGGACGATAATTGTTTATATTTTTGCGAAGGCTTCGGCCCCGTCTCAGCAGTGAGACGGAGAGCCTTGCAGATTCAATTCCAATTTTTCTTTATCAGGTCGTTCTCCGACGGATCGAAATACCCTCCATTGTGGATGGTTGCGTATTCCTCGTACGCGTCCATCTCTGCTTCGATTCAAGAACGATATACTGCACGTGGATCCATTCTGTGTTGGTGCAATATTGGGCTACACAGCTCATTTCTCAGGGTTCGCAAGACCTGTGGTGAAAATACGAGCTCGCCGGTCAATGATTAGGGGCGAGACGTTAATTATTTATATTTTTGCGGAGGCTTCGGCCCCGTCTCGCCAGTGGGACGGTGAGCCTCGCAGAACAAATTCTTTATCACAGCGTCAATTGTTTATATTGTTGCGGTGGCTTCGACCACTTCTCGCCGGTGAGACGGTGACCCTCGCAGAATAAATTCCAATTTTACTTCATCACGTCGTGCTCCGACGAATCGAAATACCCTTTGTGGATGGTCGCGTATTCTTCGAACGGGTCCATCTCTGCTACGGTTGCAGAACGAGATGCTGCGCGTGGTTCCACTCTGTGTTGGGGCAATATTGGGTTATACAGCTTAATTCTCACATTTCGTTAGACTAGTGGTGAAAATGCGAGCTTGCAATTCTTCGAATCCAAAAGCTTTCACTTGTGCTTTACAGCAGTGCTCCCCAAACTTTTTATAGTCTAGAACCGGTCAACGTTTGATAATTTTACCGCGCCCCGTTGAGGGGGGGACGATAATTGTTTATATTTTTGCGGAGGCTCCGGCCCTGTCTCAGCAGTGAGACGGAGAGCCTTGCAGAATAAATTCCAATTTTTCTTTATCAGGTCGTTCTCCGAAGAATCGAAATACCCTCCTTTGTGGATGGTTGCGTATTCCTCGAACGCGTCCATCTCTGCTTTGGTTGGAGAACGAGATCCTGCGCGTGGATCCACTCTGTGTTGGTGCAATATTGGGCTGCACAGCTTTATTCGCAGGTTCCGCAAGACCTGTGGTGAAAATGCGAGCTTGCAATTCTTCGAATCCAAAAGCTTTCACTTGTGCTTAACAGCAGTGCTCCCCAACCATTTTATAGCCGCGGACCGGGCAACGTTTGATAATTTTACCGCGCCCCGTTGAGGGGGGGACGATAATTGTTTATATTTTTGCGGAGGCTTCGGCCCCGTCTCAGCAGTGAGACGAAGAGCCTTGCAGAATAAATTCCAATTTTTCTTTATCAAATCGTTCCCCGACGAATCGAAATACCCTCCTTTGTGGATGGTTGCGTATTCCTCGAACGCGTCCATCTCTGCTTCGGTTGGAGAACGAGATCCTGCTCCTGGATCCACTCTGTGTTGGTGCAATATTGGGCTGCACAGCTTAAACTCAGGTTTCGCTAGACCTGTGGTGAAAATGCGAGCTTGCAATTCTTCGAATCCAAAAGCTTTCACTTGTGCTTAACAGCAGTGCTCCCCAACCATTTTATAGCCGCGGACAGGGCAACGTTTGATGATTTTACAGCGCCTCGATGAGGTGGGGGGGGGGGCGTCAATTGTTTATATTGTTACGGTGGCTTCGACCACTTATCGCCGGTTAGACGGTGAGCCTCGCAGAATAAATTCCAATTTTACTTCATCACGTCGTGCTCCGACGAAACGAAATACCCTTTGTGGATGGTCGCGTATTCTTTGAACGGAACCATCTCTGCTACGGTTGCAGAACGAGGCCCTGCGCGTGGTTCCACTCTATGTCGGAGCAAGTTTGGGTTATACAGCTTAATTCTCAGGGTTCGCAAGACCTATGGTGATATTAAGAGCTTCCAATTCTTCGAATCCAACAGCTCCCATTTGTGCTTTACAGCAGTGCTCCCCAAACTTTTTATAATCGCGAACCGGTCAACGTTTGATAAGTTTACCGAGCCCCGTTGATGGGGGGGACGATAATTGTTTATATTTTTGCGGAGGCTTCGGCCCCGTCTCAGCAGTGAGACGGAGAGCCTTGCAGAATCAATTCCAATTTTTCTTTATCAGGTCTTTCTCCGACGAATCCAAATACCCTCCTTTGTGGATGGTTGCGTATTCCTCGAACGCGTCCATCTCTGCTTTGGTTGGAGAACGAAATCCTGCGCGGGTTCCACTCTGTGTTGGTACAATATTGGATTGTACAGCTTAATTCTCACGTTTCGCTGGACCAGTGGTGATAATAACAGCTTGCAATTCTTCGAATCCAAAAGCTTTCACTTGTGCTTTACAGCAGTGCTCCCCAAACTTTTTATAATCTCGAACCGTTCAACGTTTAATAATTTTACCGCGCCCCGTTGAGGGGGGGGGGGACGATAATTGTTTATATTTTTGCGGAGGCTACGGCCCCGTCTCAGCAATGAGACGGGGAGCCTTGCAGAATAAATTCCAATTTTTCTTTATCAGGTCGTTCTCCGAAGAATCGAAATACCCTCCTTTGTGGATGGTTGCGTATTCCTCGAACGCGTCCATCTCTGCTTTGGTTGGAGAACGAGATCCTGCGCGTGGTTCCACTCTGTGTTGGTGCAATATTGGGTTATACAGCTTAATTCTCACATTTCGTTAGACCAGTGGTGAAAATGCGAGCTTGCAATTCTTCGAATCCAAAGGCTTTCACTTGTGCTTAACAGCAGTGCTCCCCAACCATTTTATAGCCGCGGACAGGGCAACGTTTGATAATTTTACGGCGCCTCGATGAGGGGGGGGGGGGCGTCAATTGTTTATATTGTTACGGTGGCTTCGACCACTTCTCGCCGGTGAGACGGTGAGCCGCGCAGAATAAATTCCAATTTTACTTCATCACGTCGTCCTCCGAAGAATCGAAATACCCTTTGTTGATGGCCGCGTATTCTTCGAACGCCACCTTCTCAGCTTCGGTTGGAGAACGAAATCCTGCGCGGGTTCCACTCTGTGTTGGTGCAATATTGGATTGTACAGCTTAATTCTCACGTTTCGCTGGACCAGTGGTGATAATAACAGCTTGCAATTCTTCGAATCCAAAAGCTTTCACTTGTGCTTTACAGCAGTGCTCCCCAAACTTTTTATAATCGCGAACCGGTCAACGTTTGATAATTTTACCGCGCCACGATGAGGGGCGAGACGATAATTGTTTATATTTTTGCGGAGGCTTCGGCCCCGTCTCAGCAGTGAGACGGAGACTTGCAGAATAAATTCCAATTTTTCATTATCAGGTCGTTCTCCGACGAATCGAAATACCCTCCTTTGTGGATGGTTGCGTATTCCTCGAACGCGTCCATCTCAGCTTCGGTTGGAGAACGAGATCCTGCGCGTGGATCCACTCTGTGTTGGTGCAATATTGGGCTGCACAGCTTTATTCTCAGGTTCCGCAAGACCTGTGGTGAAAATGCGAGCTTGCAATTCTTCGAATCCAAAAGCTTTCACTTGTGCTTAACAGCAGTGCTCCCCAACCATTTTATAGCCGCGGACCGGGCAACGTTTGATAATTTTACTGCGCCTCGATGAGGGGGGGGGGGCGTCAATTGTTTATATTGTTACGGTGGCTTCGACCACTTCTCGCCGGTGAGACGGTGAGCCGCGCAGAATAAATTCCAATTTTACTTCATTACGTCGTCCTCCGACGAATCGAAATACCCTTTGTTGATGGCCGCGTATTCTTCGAACGCGACCTTCTCAGCTTCGGTTGGAGAACGAAATCCTGCGCGGGTTCCACTCTGTGTTGGTACAATATTGGATTGTACAGCTTAATTCTCACGTTTCGCTGGACCAGTGGTGATAATAACAGCTTGCAATTCTTCGAATCCAAAAGCTTTCACTTGTGCTTTACAGCAGTGCTCCCCAAACTTTTTATAATCGCGAACCGTTCAACGTTTGATAATTTTACCGCGCCCCGTTGAGGGGGGGGGGGACGATAATTGTTTATATTTTTGCGGAGGCTACGGCCCCGTCTCAGCAATGAGACGGAGAGCCTTGCAGAATAAATTCCAATTTTTCTTTATCAGGTCGTTCTCCGAAGAATCGAAATACCCTCCTTTGTGGATGGTTGCGTATTCCTCGAACGCGTCCATCTCTGCTTTGGTTGGAGAACGAGATCCTGCGCGTGGTTCCACTCTGTGTTGGTGCAATATTGGGTTATACAGCTTAATTCTCACATTTCGTTAGACCAGTGGTGAAAATGCGAGCTTGCAATTCTTCGAATCCAAAGGCTTTCACTTGTGCTTAACAGCAGTGCTCCCCAACCATTTTATAGCCGCGGACAGGGCAACGTTTGATAATTTTACGGCGCCTCGATGAGGGGGGGGGCGTCAATTGTTTATATTGTTACGGTGGCTTCGACCACTTCTCGCCGGTGAGACGGTGAGCCGCGCAGAATAAATTCCAATTTTACTTCATCACGTCGTCCTCCGAAGAATCGAAATACCCTTTGTTGATGGCCGCGTATTCTTCGAACGCCACCTTCTCAGCTTCGGTTGGAGAACGAAATCCTGCGCGGGTTCCACTCTGTGTTGGTGCAATATTGGATTGTACAGCTTAATTCTCACGTTTCGCTGGACCAGTGGTGATAATAACAGCTTGCAATTCTTCGAATCCAAAAGCTTTCACTTGTGCTTTACAGCAGTGCTCCCCAAACTTTTTATAATCGCGAACCGGTCAACGTTTGATAATTTTACCGCGGCCCGTTGAGGGGGGGGACGATAATTGTTTATATTTTTGCGGAGGCTTCGGCCCCGTCTCAGCAGTGAGACGGAGAGCCTTGCAGAATAAATTCCAATTTTTCTTTATCAGGTCGTTCTCCGACGAATCGAAATACCCTCCTTTGTGGATGGTTGCGTATTCCTCGAACGCGTCCATCGCTGCTTCGGTTGGAGAACGAGATCCTGCGCGTGGTTCCACTCTGTGTTGGTGCAATATTGGGTTATACAGCTTAATTCTCACATTTCGTTAGACCAGTGGTGAAAATGCGAGCTTGCATTTCTTCGAATCCAAAGGCTTTCACTTGTGCTTAACAGCAGTGCTCCCCAACCATTTTATAGCCGCGGACAGGGCAACGTTTGATAATTTTACGGCGCCTCGATGAGGGGGGGGGGGCGTCAATTGTTTATATTGTTACGGTGGCTTCGACCACTTCTCGCCGGTGAGACGGTGAGCCGCGCAGAATAATTTCCAATTTTACTTCATCACGTCGTCCTCCGACGAATCGAAATACCCTTTGTTGATGGCCGCGTATTCTACGAACTCGATCTTCTCAGCTTCGGTTGGAGAACGAAATCCTGCGCGGGTTCCACTCTGTGTTGGTGCAATATTGGATTGTACAGCTTAATTCTCACGTTTCGCTGGACCAGTGGTGATAATAAGAGCTTGCAATTCTTCGAATCCAAAAGCTTTCACTTGTGCTTTACAGCAGTGCTCCCCAAACTTTTTATAATCGCGAACCGGTCAACGTTTGATAATTTTACCGCGCCACGATGAGGGGCGAGACGATAATTGTTTATATTTTTGCGGAGGCTTCGGCCCCGTCTCAGCAGTGAGACGGAGACTTGCAGAATAAATTCCAATTTTTCATTATCAGGTCGTTCTCCGACGAATCGAAATACCCTCCTTTGTGGATGGTTGCGTATTCCTCGAACGCGTCCATCTCAGCTTCGGTTGGAGAACGAGATCCTGCGCGTGGATCCACTCTGTGTTGGTGCAATATTGGGCTGCACAGCTTTATTCTCAGGTTCCGCAAGACCTGTGGTGAAAATGCGAGCTTGCAATTCTTCGAATCCAAAAGCTTTCACTTGTGCTTAACAGCAGTGCTCCCCAACCATTTTATAGCCGCGGACCGGGCAACGTTTGATAATTTTACCGCGCCCCGTTGAGGGGGGGACGATAATTGTTTATATTTTTGCGGAGGCTTCGGCCCCGTCTCAGCAGTGAGACGAAGAGCCTTGCAGAATAAATTCCAATTTTTCTTTATCAAATCGTTCCCCGACGAATCGAAATACCCTCCTTTGTGGATGGTTGCGTATTCCTCGAACGCGTCCATCTCTGCTTCGGTTGGAGAATGAGATCCTGCTCCTGGATCCACTCTGTGTTGGTGCAATATTGGGCTGCACAGCTTAAACTCAGGTTTCGCTAGACCTGTGGTGAAAATGCGAGCTTGCAATTCTTCGAATCCAAAAGCTTTCACTTGTGCTTAACAGCAGTGCTCCCCAACCATTTTATAGCCGCGGACAGGGCAACGTTTGATGATTTTACAGCGCCTCGATGAGGTGGGGGGGGGGGGGGGCGTCAATTGTTTATATTGTTACGGTGGCTTCGACCACTTCTCGCCGGTTAGACGGTGAGCCTCGCAGAATAAATTCCAATTTTACTTCATCCCGTCGTGCTCCGACGAAACGAAATACCCTTTGTGGATGGTCGCGTATTCTTTGAACGGAACCATCTCTGCTACGGTTGCAGAACGAGGCCCTGCGCGTGGTTCCACTCTATGTCGGAGCAAGTTTGGGTTATACAGCTTAATTCTCAGGGTTCGCAAGACCTATGGTGATATTAAGAGCTTGCAATTCTTCGAATCCATCAGCTCCCATTTGTGCTTTACAGCAGTGCTCCCCAAACTTTTTATAATCGCGAACCGGTCAACGTTTGATAATTTTACCGCGCCCCGTTGAGGGGGGGGACGATAATTGTTTATATTTTTGCGGAGGCTTCGGCCCCGTCTCAGCAGTGAGACGGAGAGCCTTGCAGAATCAATTCCAATTTTTCTTTATCAGGTCGTTCTCCGACGAATCGAAATACCCTCCTTTGTGGATGGTTGCGTATTCCTCGAACGCGTCCATCTCTGCTTCGGTTGGAGAACGAGATCCTGCGCGTGGTTCCACTCTGTGTTGGTGCAATATTGAGTTATACAGCTTAATTCTCACATTTCGATAGACCAGTGGTGAAAATGCGAGCTTGCAATTCTTCGAATCAAAAGGCTTTCACTTGAGCTTAACAGCAGTGCTCCGCAACCATTTTATAGCCGCGGACAGGGCAACGTTTGATAATTTTACTGCGCCTCGATGAGGGGGGGGGGGGTGTCAATTGTTTATATTGTTACGGTGGCTTCGACCACTTCTCGCCGGTGAGACGGTGAGCCGCGCAGAATAAATTCCAATTTTACTTCATTACGTCGTCCTCCGACGAATCGAAATACCCTTTGTTGATGGCCGCGTATTCTTCGAACGCGACCTTCTCAGCTTCGGTTGGAGAACGAAATCCTGCGCGGGTTCCACTCTGTGTTGGTACAATATTGGATTGTACAGCTTAATTCTCACGTTTCGCTGGACCAGTGGTGATAATAACAGCTTGCAATTCTTCGAATCCAAAAGCTTTCACTTGTGCTTTACAGCAGTGCTCCCCAAACTTTTTATAATCGCGAACCGTTCAACGTTTGATAATTTTACCGCGCCCCGTTGAGGGGGGGGGGACGATAATTGTTTATATTTTTGCGGAGGCTACGGCCCCGTCTCAGCAATGAGACGGAGAGCCTTGCAGAATAAATTCCAATTTTTCTTTATCAGGTCGTTCTCCGAAGAATCGAAATACCCTCCTTTGTGGATGGTTGCGTATTCCTCGAACGCGTCCATCTCTGCTTTGGTTGGAGAACGAGATCCTGCGCGTGGTTCCACTCTGTGTTGGTGCAATATTGGGTTATACAGCTTAATTCTCACATTTCGTTAGACCAGTGGTGAAAATGCGAGCTTGCAATTCTTCGAATCCAAAGGCTTTCACTTGTGCTTAACAGCAGTGCTCCCCAACCATTTTATAGCCGCGGACAGGGCAACGTTTGATAATTTTACGGCGCCTCGATGAGGGG
Source organism: Lasioglossum baleicum (assembly GCF_051020765.1). Lineage (NCBI taxonomy): Eukaryota > Metazoa > Arthropoda > Insecta > Hymenoptera > Halictidae > Lasioglossum > Lasioglossum baleicum. Next base: position 164,463 of record NW_027469200.1, on the reverse strand, counting down.
GGGGGGGCGTCAATTGTTTATATTGTTACGGTGGCTTCGACCACTTCTCGCCGGTGAGACGGTGAGCCGCGCAGAATAAATTCCAATTTTACTTCATCACGTCGTCCTCCGAAGAATCGAAATACCCTTTGTTGATGGCCGCGTATTCTTCGAACGCCACCTTCTCAGCTTCGGTTGGAGAACGAAATCCTGCGCGGGTTCCACTCTGTGTTGGTGCAATATTGGATTGTACAGCTTAATTCTCACGTTTCGCTGGACCAGTGGTGATAATAACAGCTTGCAATTCTTCGAATCCAAAAGCTTTCACTTGTGCTTTACAGCAGTGCTCCCCAAACTTTTTATAATCGCGAACCGGTCAACGTTTGATAATTTTACCGCGGCCCGTTGAGGGGGGGGGGACGATAATTGTTTATATTTTTGCGGAGGCTTCGGCCCCGTCTCAGCAGTGAGACGGAGAGCCTTGCAGAATAAATTCCAATTTTTCTTTATCAGGTCGTTCTCCGACGAATCGAAATACCCTCCTTTGTGGATGGTTGCGTATTCCTCGAACGCGTCCATCTCTGCTTCGGTTGGAGAACGAGATCCTGCTCCTGGATCCACTCTGTGTTGGTGCAATATTGGGCTGCACAGCTTAAACTCAGGTTTCGCTAGACCTGTGGTGAAAATGCGAGCTTGCAATTCTTCGAATCCAAAAGCTTTCACTTGTGCTTAACAGCAGTGCTCCCCAACCATTTTATAGCCGCGGACAGGGCAACGTTTGATGATTTTACAGCGCCTCGATGAGGTGGGGGGGGGGGGCGTCAATTGTTTATATTGTTACGGTGGCTTCGACCACTTCTCGCCGGTTAGACGGTGAGCCTCGCAGAATAAATTCCAATTTTACTTCATCACGTCGTGCTCCGACGAAACGAAATACCCTTTGTGGATGGTCGCGTATTCTTTGAACGGAACCATCTCTGCTACGGTTGCAGAACGAGGCCCTGCGCGTGGTTCCACTCTATGTCGGAGCAAGTTTGGGTTATACAGCTTAATTCTCAGGGTTCGCAAGACCTATGGTGATATTAAGAGCTTGCAATTCTTCGAATCCAACAGCTCCCATTTGTGCTTTACAGCAGTGCTCCCCAAACTTTTTATAATCGCGAACCGGTCAACGTTTGATAATTTTACCGAGCCCCGTTGATGGGGGGGACGATAATTGTTTATATTTTTGCGGAGGCTTCGGCCCCGTCTCAGCAGTGAGACGGAGAGCCTTGCAGAATCAATTCCAATTTTTCTTTATCAGGTCTTTCTCCGACGAATCCAAATACCCTCCTTTGTGGATGGTTGCGTATTCCTCGAACGCGTCCATCTCTGCTTCGGTTGGAGAACGAGATCCTGCGCGTGGTTCCACTCTGTGTTGGTGCAATATTTAGTTATACAGCTTAATTCTCACATTTCGTTAGACCAGTGGTGAAAATGCAAGCTTGCAATTCTTCGAATCAAAAGGCTTTCACTTGAGCTTAACAGCAGTGCTCCGCAACCATTTTATAGCCGAGGACAGGGCAACGTTTGATAATTTTACTGCGCCTCGATGAGGGGGTGGGCGTCAATTGTTTATATTGTTACGGTGGCTTCGACCACTTCTCGCCGGTGAGACGGTGAGCCGCGCAGAATAAATTCCAATTTTACTTCATCACGTCGTCCTCCGACGAATCGAAATACCCTTTGTTGATGGCCGCGTATTCTTCGAACTCGATCTTCTCAGCTTCGGTTGGAGAACGAAATCCTGCGCGGGTTCCACTCTGTGTTGGTGCAATATTGGATTGTACAGCTTAATTCTCACGTTTCGCTGGACCAGTGGTGATAATAAGAGCTTGCAATTCTTCGAATCCAAAAGCTTTCACTTGTGCTTTACAGCAGTGCTCCCCAAACTTTTTATAATCGCGAACTGGTCAACGTTTGATAATTTTACCGCGCCCCGTTGAGGGGGGGGACGATAATTGTTTATATTTTTGCGGAGGCTTCGGCCCCGTCTCAGCAGTGAGACGGAGAGCCTTGCAGAATCAATTCCAATTTTTCTTTATCACGTCGTTCTCCGACGAATCGAAATACCCTCCTTTGTGGATGGTTGCGTATTCCTCGAACGCGTCCATCTCTGCTTCGGTTGGAAAACGAGATCCTGCGCGTGGTTCCACTCTGTGTTGGTGCAATATTGAGTTATACAGCTTAATTCTCACATTTCGATAGACCAGTGGTGAAAATGCGAGCTTGCAATTCTTCGAATCAAAAGTCTTTCACTTGAGCTTAACAGCAGTGCTCCGCAACCATTTTATAGCCGCGGACAGGGCAACGTTTGATAATTTTACTGCGCCTCGATGAGGGGGGGGGCGTCAATTGTTTATATTGTTACGGTGGCTTCGACCACTTCTCGCCGGTGAGACGGTGAGCCGCGCAGAATAAATTCCAATTTTACTTCATTACGTCGTCCTCCGACGAATCGAAATACCCTTTGTTGATGGCCGCGTATTCTTCGAACGCGACCTTCTCAGCTTCGGTTGGAGAACGAAATCCTGCGCGGGTTCCACTCTGTGTTGGTACAATATTGGATTGTACAGCTTAATTCTCACGTTTCGCTGGACCAGTGGTGATAATAACAGCTTGCAATTCTTCGAATCCAAAAGCTTTCACTTGTGCTTTACAGCAGTGCTCCCCAAACTTTTTATAATCGCGAACCGTTCAACGTTTGATAATTTTACCGCGCCCCGTTGAGGGGGGGGGGGGACGATAATTGTTTATATTTTTGCGGAGGCTACGGCCCCGTCTCAGCAATGAGACGGAGAGCCTTGCAGAATAAATTCCAATTTTTCTTTATCAGGTCGTTCTCCGAAGAATCGAAATACCCTCCTTTGTGGATGGTTGCGTATTCCTCGAACGCGTCCATCTCAGCTTCGGTTGGAGAACGAGATCCTGCGCGTGGATCCACTCTGTGTTGGTGCAATATTGGGCTGCACAGCTTTATTCTCAGGTTCCGCAAGACCTGTGGTGAAAATGCGAGCTTGCAATTCTTCGAATCCAAAAGCTTTCACTTGTGCTTAACAGCAGTGCTCCCCAACCATTTTATAGCCGCGGACCGGGCAACGTTTGATAATTTTACCGCGCCCCGTTGAGGGGGGGACGATAATTGTTTATATTTTTGCGGAGGCTTCGGCCCCGTCTCAGCAGTGAGACGAAGAGCCTTGCAGAATAAATTCCAATTTTTCTTTATCAAATCGTTCCCCGACGAATCGAAATACCCTCCTTTGTGGATGGTTGCGTATTCCTCGAACGCGTCCATCTCTGCTTCGGTTGGAGAACGAGATCCTGCTCCTGGATCCACTCTGTGTTGGTGCAATATTGGGCTGCACAGCTTAAACTCAGGTTTCGCTAGACCTGTGGTGAAAATGCGAGCTTGCAATTCTTCGAATCCAAAAGCTTTCACTTGTGCTTAACAGCAGTGCTCCCCAACCATTTTATAGCCGCGGACAGGGCAACGTTTGATGATTTTACAGCGCCTCGATGAGGTGGGGGGGGGGCGTCAATTGTTTATATTGTTACGGTGGCTTCGACCACTTCTCGCCGGTTAGACGGTGAGCCTCGCAGAATAAATTCCAATTTTACTTCATCACGTCGTGCTCCGACGAAACGAAATACCCTTTGTGGATGGTCGCGTATTCTTTGAACGGAACCATCTCTGCTACGGTTGCAGAACGAGGCCCTGCGCGTGGTTCCACTCTATGTCGGAGCAAGTTTGGGTTATACAGCTTAATTCTCAGGGTTCGCAAGACCTATGGTGATATTAAGAGCTTGCAATTCTTCGAATCCAACAGCTCCCATTTGTGCTTTACAGCAGTGCTCCCCAAACTTTTTATAATCGCGAACCGGTCAACGTTTGATAATTTTACCGCGCCCCGTTGAGGGGGGGGACGATAATTGTTTATATTTTTGCGGAGGCTTCGGCCCCGTCTCAGCAGTGAGACGGAGAGCCTTGCAGAATCAATTCCAATTTTTCTTTATCAGGTCGTTCTCCGACGAATCGAAATACCCTCCTTTGTGGATGGTTGCGTATTCCTCGAACGCGTCCATCTCAGTTTCGGTTGGAGAACGAGATCCTGCTCATAGATCCATTCTGTGTTGGTGAAATATTGGGTTGCGCAGCTTTATTCTCACATTTCGTTAGACCAGTGGTGAAAATGCGAGCTTGCAATTCTTCGAATCCAAAGGCTTTCACTTGTGCTTAACAGCAGTGCTCCCCAACCATTTTATAGCCGCGGACAGGGCAACGTTTGATAATTTTACGGCGCCTCGATGAGGGGGGGGGGCGTCAATTGTTTATATTGTTACGGTGGCTTCGACCACTTCTCGCCGGTGAGACGGTGAGCCTCGCAGAATAAATTCAAATTTTACTTCATCACGTCGTGCTCCGACGAAACGAAATACCGTTTGTTGATGGCCGCGTATTCTTCGAACTCGATCTTCTCAGCTTCGGTTGGAGAACGAAATCCTGCGCGGGTTCCACTCTGTGTTGGTGCAATATTGGATTGTACAGCTTAATTCTCACGTTTCGCTGGACCAGTGGTGATAATAAGAGCTTGCAATTCTTCGAATCCAAAAGGTTTCACTTGTGCTTTACAGCAGTGCTCCCCAAACTTTTTATAATCGCGAACCGGTCAACGTTTGATAATTTTACCGCGGCCCGTTGAGGGGGGGGGGACGATAATTGTTTATATTTTTGCAGAGGCTTCGGCCCCGTCTCAGCAGTGAGACGGAGAGCCTTGCAGAATAAATTCCAATTTTTCTTTATCAGGTCGTTCTCCGACGGATCGAAATACCCTCCATTGTGGATGGATGCGTATTCCTCGAACGCGTCCATCTCTGCTTCGATTCAAGAACGATATACTGCACGTGGATCCATTCTGTGTTGGTGCAATATTGGGCTACACAGCTCATTTCTCAGGGTTCGCAAGACCTGTGGTGAAAATACGAGCTCGCCGGTCAATGATTAGGGGCGAGACGTTAATTATTTATATTTTTGCGGAGGGTTCGGCCCCGTCTCGCCAGTGGGACGGTGAGCCTCGCAGAACAAATTCTTTATCACAGCGTCAATTGTTTATATTGTTGCGGTGGCTTCGACCACATCTCGCCGGTGAGACGGTGACCCTCGCAGAATAAATTCCAATTTTACTTCATCACGTCGTGCTCCGACGAATCGAAATACCCTTTGTGGATGGTCGCGTATTCTTCGAACGGGTCCATCTCTGCTACGGTTGCAGAACGAGATGCTGCGCGTGGTTCCACTCTGTGTTGGGGCAATATTGGGTTATACAGCTTAATTCTTTCATTTCGTTAGACTAGTGGTGAAAATGCGAGCTTGCAATTCTTCGAATCCAAATGCTTTCACTTGTGCTTAATAGCAGTGCTCCCCAACCATTTTATAGCCGCGGACAAGGCAACGTTTGATAATTTTACGGCGCCTCGATGGGGGGGGGGCGTCAATTGTTTATATTGTTACGGTGGCTTCGACCACTTCTCGCCGGTGAGACGTTGAGCCGCGAAGAATAAATTCTAATTTTACTTCATCACGTCGTCCTCCGACGAATCGAAATACCCTTTGTTGATGGCCGCGTATTCTTCGAACGCGTCCATCTCAGCTTCATTTGGAGAACGAAATCCTGCGCGTGTTCCAGTCTGTGTTGGTGCAATATTGGGCTACACAGCCTATTTCTCAGGGTTCGCAAGACCTGTGGTGATAATAAGAGCTTGCAATTCTTCGAATGCAAAAGCTTTCACTTGTGCTTTACAGCAGTGCTCCCCAAACTTTTTATAGTCTAGAACCGGTCAACGTTTGATAATTTTACCGCGCCCCGTTGAGGGGGGGACGATAATTGTTTATATTTTTGCGGAGGCTCCGGCCCCGTCTCAGCAGTGAGACGGAGAGCCTTGCAGAATAAATTCCAATTTTTCTTTATCAGGTCGTTCTCCGACGAATCGAAATACCCTCCTTTGTGGATGGTTGCGTATTCCTCGAACGCGTCCATCTCAGTTTCGGTTGGAGAACGAGATCCTGCTCATAGATCCATTCTGTGTTGGTGAAATATTGGGTTGCGCAGCTTTATTCTCAGGTTTCGCTAGACCTGTGTTGAAAATGCGAGCTTGCAATTCTTCGAATCCAAAAGCTTGCACTTGTGCTGAACAGCAGTGCTCCCCAACCATTTTATAGCCGCGGACAGGGCAACGTTTGATAATTTTACGGCGCCTCGATGAGGGGGGGGGGCGTCAATTGTTTATATTGTTACGGTGGCTTCGACCACTTCTCGCCGGTGAGACGGTGAGCCGCGCAGAATAAATTCCAATTTTACTTCATCACGTCGTCCTCCGAAGAATCGAAATACCCTTTGTTGATGGCCGCGTATTCTTCGAACGCCACCTTCTCAGCTTCGGTTGGAGAACGAAATCCTGCGCGGGTTCCACTCTGTGTTGGTGCAATATTGGATTGTACAGCTTAATTCTCACGTTTCGCTGGACCAGTGGTGATAATAACAGCTTGCAATTCTTCGAATCCAAAAGCTTTCACTTGTGCTTTACAGCAGTGCTCCCCAAACTTTTTATAATCGCGAACCGGTCAACGTTTGATAATTTTACCGCGGCCCGTTGAGGGGGGGGGGGGGACGATAATTGTTTATATTTTTTCAGAGGCTTCGGCCCCGTCTCAGCAGTGAGACGGAGAGCCTTGCAGAATAAATTCCAATTTTTCATTATCAGGTCGTTCTCCGACGAATCGAAATACCCTCCTTTGTGGATGGTTGCGTATTCCTCGAACGCGTCCATCTCAGCTTCGGTTGGAGAACGAGATCCTGCGCGTGGATCCATTCTGTGTTGGTGCAATATTGGGCTACACAGCTCATTTCTCAGGGTTCGCAAGACCTGTGGTGAAAATACGAGCTCGCCGGTCAATGATTAGGGGCGAGACGTTAATTATTTATATTTTTGCGGAGGGTTCGGCCCCGTCTCGCCAGTGGGACGGTGAGCCTCGCAGAACAAATTCTTTATCACAGCGTCAATTGTTTATATTGTTGCGGTGGCTTCGACCACATCTCGCCGGTGAGACGGTGACCCTCGCAGAATAAATTCCAATTTTACTTCATCACGTCGTGCTCCGACGAATCGAAATACCCTTTGTGGATGGTCGCGTATTCTTCGAACGGGTCCATCTCTGCTACGGTTGCAGAACGAGATGCTGCGCGTGGTTCCACTCTGTGTTGGGGCAATATTGGGTTATACAGCTTAATTCTCACATTTCGTTAGACTAGTGGTGAAAATGCGAGCTTGCAATTCTTCGAATCCAAATGCTTTCACTTGTGCTTAATAGCAGTGCTCCCCAACCATTTTATAGCCGCGGACAAGGCAACGTTTGATAATTTTACGGCGCCTCGATGGGGGGGGGGGCGTCAATTGTTTATATTGTTACGGTGGCTTCGACCACTTCTCGCCGGTGAGACGGTGAGCCGCGAAGAATAAATTCTAATTTTACTTCATCACGTCGTCCTCCGACGAATCGAAATACCCTTTGTTGATGGCCGCGTATTCTTCGAACGCGTCCATCTCAGCTTCATTTGGAGAACGAAATCCTGCGCGTGTTCCAGTCTGTGTTGGTGCAATATTGGGCTACACAGCCTATTTCTCAGGGTTCGCAAGACCTGTGGTGATAATAAGAGCTTGCAATTCTTCGAATCCAAAAGCTTTCAGTTGTGCTTTACAGCAGTGCTCCCCAAACTTTTTATAGTCTAGAACCGGTCAACGTTTGATAATTTTACCGCGCCCCGTTGAGGGGGGGACGATAATTGTTTATATTTTTGCGGAGGCTCCGGCCCCGTCTCAGCAGTGAGACGGAGAGCCTTGCAGAATAAATTCCAATTTTTCTTTATCAGGTCGTTCTCCGACGAATCGAAATACCCTCCTTTGTGGATGGTTGCGTATTCCTCGAACGCGTCCATCTCAGTTTCGGTTGGAGAACGAGATCCTGCTCATAGATCCATTCTGTGTTGGTGAAATATTGGGTTGCGCAGCTTTATTCTCAGGTTTCGCTAGACCTGTGTTGAAAATGCGAGCTTGCAATTCTTCGAATCCAAAAGCTTGCACTTGTGCTGAACAGCAGTGCTCCCCAACCATTTTATAGCCGCGGACAGGGCAACGTTTGATAATTTTACGGCGCCTCGATGAGGGGGGGGGGCGTCAATTGTTTATATTGTTACGGTGGCTTCGACCACTTCTCGCCGGTGAGACGGTGAGCCGCGCAGAATAAATTCCAATTTTACTTCATCACGTCGTCCTCCGAAGAATCGAAATACCCTTTGTTGATGGCCGCGTATTCTTCGAACGCCACCTTCTCAGCTTCGGTTGGAGAACGAAATCCTGCGCGGGTTCCACTCTGTGTTGGTGCAATATTGGATTGTACAGCTTAATTCTCACGTTTCGCTGGACCAGTGGTGATAATAACAGCTTGCAATTCTTCGAATCCAAAAGCTTTCACTTGTGCTTTACAGCAGTGCTCCCCAAACTTTTTATAATCGCGAACCGGTCAACGTTTGATAATTTTACCGCGGCCCGTTGAGGGGGGGGGGGACGATAATTGTTTATATTTTTTCAGAGGCTTCGGCCCCGTCTCAGCAGTGAGACGGAGAGCCTTGCAGAATAAATTCCAATTTTTCATTATCAGGTCGTTCTCCGACGAATCGAAATACCCTCCTTTGTGGATGGTTGCGTATTCCTCGAACGCGTCCATCTCAGCTTCGGTTGGAGAACGAGATCCTGCGCGTGGATCCATTCTGTGTTGGTGCAATATTGGGCTACACAGCTCATTTCTCAGGGTTCGCAAGACCTGTGGTGAAAATACGAGCTCGCCGGTCAATGATTAGGGGCGAGACGTTAATTATTTATATTTTTGCGGAGGGTTCGGCCCCGTCTCGCCAGTGGGACGGTGAGCCTCGCAGAACAAATTCTTTATCACAGCGTCAATTGTTTATATTGTTGCGGTGGCTTCGACCACATCTCGCCGGTGAGACGGTGACCCTCGCAGAATAAATTCCAATTTTACTTCATCACGTCGTGCTCCGACGAATCGAAATACCCTTTGTGGATGGTCGCGTATTCTTCGAACGGGTCCATCTCTGCTACGGTTGCAGAACGAGATGCTGCGCGTGGTTCCACTCTGTGTTGGGGCAATATTGGGTTATACAGCTTAATTCTCACATTTCGTTAGACTAGTGGTGAAAATGCGAGCTTGCAATTCTTCGAATCCAAATGCTTTCACTTGTGCTTAATAGCAGTGCTCCCCAACCATTTTATAGCCGCGGACAAGGCAACGTTTGATAATTTTACGGCGCCTCGATGGGGGGGGGGCGTCAATTGTTTATATTGTTACGGTGGCTTCGACCACTTCTCGCCGGTGAGACGGTGAGCCGCGAAGAATAAATTCTAATTTTACTTCATCACGTCGTCCTCCGACGAATCGAAATACCCTTTGTTGATGGCCGCGTATTCTTCGAACGCGTCCATCTCAGCTTCATTTGGAGAACGAAATCCTGCGCGTGTTCCAGTCTGTGTTGGTGCAATATTGGGCTACACAGCCTATTTCTCAGGGTTCGCAAGACCTGTGGTGATAATAAGAGCTTGCAATTCTTCGAATCCAAAAGCTTTCAGTTGTGCTTTACAGCAGTGCTCCCCAAACTTTTTATAGTCTAGAACCGGTCAACGTTTGATAATTTTACCGCGCCCCGTTGAGGGGGGGACGATAATTGTTTATATTTTTGCGGAGGCTCCGGCCCCGTCTCAGCAGTGAGACGGAGAGCCTTGCAGAATAAATTCCAATTTTTCTTTATCAGGTCGTTCTCCGACGAATCGAAATACCCTCCTTTGTGGATGGTTGCGTATTCCTCGAACGCGTCCATCTCAGTTTCGGTTGGAGAACGAGATCCTGCTCATAGATCCATTCTGTGTTGGTGAAATATTGGGTTGCGCAGCTTTATTCTCAGGTTTCGCTAGACCTGTGTTGAAAATGCGAGCTTGCAATTCTTCGAATCCAAAAGCTTGCACTTGTGCTGAACAGCAGTGCTCCCCAACCATTTTATAGCCGCGGACAGGGCAACGTTTGATAATTTTACGGCGCCTCGATGAGGGGGGGGGGCGTCAATTGTTTATATTGTTACGGTGGCTTCGACCACTTCTCGCCGGTTAGACGGTGAGCCTCGCAGAATAAATTCCAATTTTACTTCATCACGTCGTGCTCCGACGAATCGAAATACCCTTTGTGGAAGGTCGCGTATTCTTCGAAAGGGTCCATCTCTGGTTCGATTGGAGAACGCTATCGTGCGCGTGGTTCCACTCGGTGTTGGTGCAATATTGGGCTCCACAGCTTAATTCTCAGGGTTCGCAAGACCTATGGTGATATTAAGAGCTTGCAATTCTACGAATCCAACAGCTCCCATTTGTGCTTTACAGCAGGCTCCCCAAACTTTTTATAGTTGCGAACCGGTCAACGTTTGATAATTTTACCGCGCCACGATGAGGGGCGAGACGTTAATTGTTTATATTTTTGCGGAGGCTTCGGCCCCGTCTCGCCAGTGGGACGGTGAGCCTCGCAGAACAAATTCCAACTTTTCTTTATCACGTCGTCAACCGACGAATCGAAATACCCTTTGTGGATGATCGCGTATTATTCGAACGCGTCCATCTCTGCTTCGGTTGGAGAACGAGATCCTGCGCGAGGATCCACTCTGTGTTGGTGCAATATTGGGCTGCACAGCTTTATTCTCAGGTTCCGCAAGACCTGTGGTGAAAATGCGATCTTGCAATTCTTCGAATCCAAAAGCTTTCACTTGTGCTTAACAGCAGTGGTCCCCAACCATTTTATAGCCGCGGACCGGGCAACGTTTGATAATTTTACCGCGCCCCGTTGAGGGGGGGACGATAATTGTTTATATTTTTGCGGAGGCTTCGGCTCCGTCTCAGCAGTGAGACGAAGAGCCTTGCAGAATAAATTCCAATTTTTCTTTATCAGATCGTTCCCCGACGAATCGAAATACCCTCCTTTGTGGATGGTTGCGTATTCCTCGAACGCGTCCATCTCTGCTTCGGTTGGAGAACGTGATCCTACGCCTGGATCCACTCTGTGTTGGTGCAATATTGGGCTGCACAGCTTAAACTCAGGTTTCGCTAGACCTGTGGTGAAAATGCGAGCTTGCAATTCTTCGAATCCAAAAGCTTTCACTTGTGCTTAACAGCAGTGCTCCCCCACCATTTTATAGCCGCGGACAGGGCAACGTTTGATGATTTTACAGCGCCTCGATGAGGTGGGGGGGGGCGTCAATTGTTTATATTGTTACGGTGGCTTCGACCACTTCTCGCCGGTTAGACGGTGAGCCTCGCAGAATAAATTCCAATTTTACTTCATCACGTCGTTATCCGACGAAACGAAATACCCTTTGTGGATGGTCGCGTATTCTTTGAACGGAACCATCTCTGCTACGGTTGCAGAACGAGGCCCTGCGCGTGGTTCCACTCTATGTCGGTGCAAGTTTGGGTTATACAGCTTAATTCTCGGGGTTCGCAAGACCTATGGTGATATTAAGAGCTTGCAATTCTTCGAATCCAACAGCTCCCATTTGTGCTTTACAGCAGGCTCCCCAAACTTTTTATAGTCGCGAACCGGTCAACGTTTGATAATTTTACGGCGCCACGATGAGGGGCGAGACGTTAATTGTTTATATTTTTGCGGGGGCTTTGGCCCCGTCTCGCCAGTGGGACGGTGAGCCTCGCAGAACAAATTCTTTATCACGGCGTCAATTGTTTATATTGTTGCGGTGGCTTCGACCACTTCTCGCCGGTGAGACGGTGATCCTCGCAGAATAAATTCCAATTTTTCTTTATCAGGTCGTTCTCCGACGGATCGAAATACCCTCCATTGTGAATGGTTGCGTATTCCTCGAACGCGTCCATCTCTGCTTCGATTCGAGAACGATATACTGCGCGTGGATCCATTCTGTGTTGGTGCAATATTGGGCTATACAGCTCATTTCTCAGGGTTCGCAAGACCTGTGGTGAAAATACGAGCTCGCCGGTCAATGATTAGGGGCGAGACGTTAATTATTTATATTTTTGCGGAGGCTTCGGCCCCGTCTCGCCAGTGGGACGGTGAGCCTCGCAGAACAAATTCTTTATCACGGCGTCAATTGTTTATATTGTTGCGGTGGCTTCGACCACTTCTCGCCGGTGAGACGGTGACCCTCGCAGAATAAATTCCAATTTTACTTCATCACGTCGTGCTCCGACGAATCGAAATACCCTTTGTGGATGGTCGCGTATTCTTCGAACGGGTCCATCTCTGCTACGGTTGCAGAACGAGGCCCTGCGCGTGGTTCCACTCTATGTCGGAGCAAGTTTGGGTTATACAGCTTAATTCTCAGGGTTCGCAAGACCTATGGTGATATTAAGAGCTTGCAATTCTTCGAATCCAATAGCTCCCATTTGTGCTTTACAGCAGGCTCCCCAAACTTTTTATAGTCGCGAACCGGTCAACGTTTGATAATTTTACCGCGCCACGATGAGGGGCGAGACGTTAATTGTTTATATTTTTGCGGAGGCTTTGGCCCCGTCTCGCCAGTGGGACGGTGAGCCTCGCAGAACAAATTCCAACTTTTCTTTATGACGTGGTTAACCGACGAATCGAAATACCCTTTGTGGATGATCGCGTATTATTCGAACGCGTCCATCTCTGCTTCGGTTGGAGAACGAGATCCTGCGCGAGGATCACTCTGTGTTGGTGCAATATTGAGTTATACAGCTTAATTCTCACATTTCGTTAGATCAGTGGTGAAAATGCGAGCTTGCAATTCTTCGAATCCAAAGGCTTTCACTTGAGCTTAACAGCAATGCTCCGCAACCATTTTATAGCCACGGACAGGGCAACGTTTGATAATTTTACGGCGCCTCGATGAGGGGGGGGGGCGTCAATTGTTTATATTGTTACGGTGGCTTCGACCACTTCTCGCCGGTGAGACGGTGAGCCGCGCAGAATAAATTCCAATTTTACTTCATCACGTCGTCCTCCGACGAATCGACATACCCTTTGTTGATGGCCGCGTATTCTTCGAACGCGTCCATCTCAGCTTCGGTTGGAGAACGAAATCCTGCGCGGGTTCCACTCTGTGTTGGTGCAATATTGGATTGTACAGCTTAATTCTCACGTTTCGCTGGACCAGTGGTGATAATAACACCTTGCAATTCATCGAATCCAAAAGCTTTCACTTGTGCTTTACAGCAGTGATCCCCAAAATTTTATAATCGCGAACCGGTCAACGTTTGATAATTTTACGGCGCCCCGTTGAGGGGGGGACGATAATTGTTTATATTTTTGCGGAGGCTTCGGCCCCGTCTCAGCAGTGAGACGGAGAGCCTTGCAGAATAAATTCCAATTTTTGTTTATCAGGTCGTTCTCCGAGGACCGAAATACCCTCCTTTGTGGATGGTTGCGGATTCCTCGAACGCGTCCATCTCTGCTTCGGTTGGAGAACGAGATCCTGCGCGTGGTTCCACTCTGTGTTGGTGCAATATTGAGTTATACAGCTTAATTCTCACATTTCGTTAGACCAGTGGTGAAAATGCGAGCTTGCAATTCTTCGAATCCAAAGGCTTTCACTTGAGCTTAACAGCAGTGCTCCGCAACCATTTTATAGCCGCGGACAGGGCAACGTTTGATAATTTTACGGCGCCTCGATGAGGGGGGGGGGCGTCAATTGTTTATATTGTTACGGTGGCTTCGACCACTTCTCGCCGGTGAGACGGTGAGCCGCGCAGAATAAATTCCAATATTACTTCATCACGTCGTCCTCCGACGAATCGAAATACCCTTTGTTGATGGCCGCGTATTCTTCGAACGCGTCCATCTCAGCTTCGGTTGGAGAACGAAATCCTGCGCGGGTTCCACTCTGTGTTGGTGCAATATTGGATTGTACAGCTTAATTCTCACGTTTCGCTGGACCAGTGGTGATAATAACACCTTGCAATTCTTCGAATCCAAAAGCTTTCACTTGTGCTTTACAGCAGTGATCCCCAAAATTTTATAATCGCGAACCGGTCAACGTTTGATAATTTTACGGCGCCCCGTTGAGGGGGGGGCGATAATTGTTTATATTTTTGCGGAGGCTTCGGCCCCGTCTCAGCAGTGAGACGGAGAGCCTTGCAGAATAAATTCCAATTTTTCATTATCAGGTCGTTCTCCGACGAATCGAAATACCCTCCTTTGTGGATGGTTGCGTATTCCTCGAACGCGTCCATCTCAGCTTCGATTGGAGAACGAGATCCTGCGCGTGGATCCATTCTGTGTTGGTGAAATATTGGGTTGCGCAGCTTTATTCTGAGGTTTCGCTACACCTGTGGTGAAAATGCGTGCTTGCAATTCTTCGAATCCAAAATCTTTCACTTGTGCTTAACAGCAGTGCTCCCCATCCATTTGATAGCCGCGGACTGGGCAACGTTTGATAAGTTTACGGCGCCTCGATGAGGGGGGGGGGCGTCAATTGTTTATATTGTTACGGTGGCTTCTACCACTTCTCGCCGGTGAGACGGTGAGCCGCGCAGAATAAATTCCAATTTTACTTCATCACGTCGTCCTCCGACGAATCGAAATACCCTTTGTTGATGGCCGCGTATTCTTCGAACTCGATCTTCTCAGCTTCGGTTGGAGAGCGAAATCCTGCGCGGGTTCCACTCTGTGTTGGTGCAATATTGGATTGTACAGCTTAATTCTCACGTTTCGCTGGACCAGTGGTGATAATAAGAGCTTGCAATTCTTCGAATCCAAAAGGTTTCACTTGTGCTTTACAGCAGTGCTCCCCAAACTTTTTATAATCGCGAACCGGTCAACGTTTGATAATTTTACCGCGCCCTGTTGAGGGGGGGGGACGATAATTGTTTATATTTTTGCGGAGGCTTCGGCCCCGTCTCAGCAGTGAGACGGAGAGCCTTGCAGAATCAATTCCAATTTTTGTTTATCAGGTCGTTCTCCGAGGACCGAAATACCCTCCTTTGTGGATGGTTGCGGATTCCTCGAACGCGTCCATCTCTGCTTCGGTTGGAGAACGAGATCCTGCGCGTGGTTCCACTCTGTGTTGGTGCAATATTGAGTTATACAGCTTAATTCTCACATTTCGTTAGACCAGTGGTGAAAATGCGAGCTTGCAATTCTTCGAATCCAAAGGCTTTCACTTGAGCTTAACAGCAGTGCTCCGCAACCATTTTATAGCCGCGGACAGGACAACGTTTGATAATTTTACGGCGCCTCGATGAGGGGGGGGGGGCGTCAATTGTTTATATTGTTACGGTGGCTTCGACCACTTCTCGCCGGTAGGACGGTGAGCCGCGCAGAATAAATTCCAATTTTACTTCATCACGTCGTCCTCCGACGAATCGAAATACCGTTTGTTGATGGCCGCCTATTCTTCGAACTCGATCTTCTCAGCTTCGGTTGGAGAACGAAATCCTGCGCGGGTTCCACTCTGTGTTGGTGCAATATTGGATTGTACAGCTTAATTCTCACGTTTCGCTGGACCAGTGGTGATAATAAGAGCTTGCAATTCTTCGAATCCAAAAGGTTTCACTTGTGCTTTACAGCAGTGCTCCCCAAAATTTTATAATCGCGAACCGGTCAACGTTTGATAATTTTACGGCGCCCCGTTGAGGGGGGGACGATAATTGTTTATATTTTTGCGGAGGCTTCGGCCCCGTCTCAGCAGTGAGACGGAGAGCCTTGCAGAATAAATTCCAATTTTTCATTATCAGGTCGTTCTCCGACGAATCGAAATACCCTCCTTTGTGGATGGTTGCGTATTCCTCGAACGCGTTCATCTCAGCTTCGGTTGGAGAACGAGATCCTGCGCGTGGATCCATTCTGTGTTGGTGAAATTTTGGGTTGCGCAGCTTTATTCTGAGGTTTCGCTACACCTGTGGTGAAAATGCGTGCTTGCAATTCTTCGAATCCAAAATCTTTCACTTGTGCTTAAGAGCAGTGCTCCCCATCCATTTGATAGCCGCGGACTGGGCAACGTTTGATAAGTTTACGGCGCCTCGATGAGGGGGGGGGGCGTCAATTGTTTATATTGTTACGGTGGCTTCGACCACTTCTCGCCGGTGAGACGGTGAGCCTCGCAGAATAAATTCAAATTTTACTTCATCACGTCGTGCTCCGACGAAACGAAATACCGTTTGTTGATGGCCGCGTATTCTTCGAACTCGATCTTCTCAGCTTCGGTTGGAGAACGAAATCCTGTGCGGGTTCCACTCTGTGTTGGTGCAATATTGGATTGTACAGCTTAATTCTCACGTTTCGCTGGACCAGTGGTGATAATAAGAGCTTGCAATTCTTCGAATCCAAAAGGTTTCACTTGTGCTTTACAGCAGTGTTCCCCAAACTTTTTATAATCGCGAACCGGTCAACGTTTGATAATTTTACCGCGCCCTGTTGAGGGGGGGGGACGATAATTGTTTATATTTTTGCGGAGGCTTCGGCCCCGTCTCAGCAGTGAGACGGAGAGCCTTGCAGAATCAATTCCAATTTTTCTTTATCAGGTCGTTCTCCGACGAATCGAAATACCCTCCTTTGTGGATGGTTGCGTATTCCTCGAACGCGTCCATCTCTGCTTCGGTTGGAGAACGAGATCCTGCGCGTGGTTCCACTCTTTGTTGGTGCAATATTGAGTTATACAGCTTAATTCTCACATTTCGTTAGACCAGTGGTGAAAATGCGAGCTTGCAATTCTTCGAATCCAAAGGCTTTCACTTGAGCTTAACAGCAGTGCTCCGCAACCATTTTATAGCCGCGGACAGGGCAACGTTTGATAATTTTACGGCGCCTCGATGAGGGGGGGGGGGCGTCAATTGTTTATATTGTTACGGTGGCTTCGACCACTTCTCGCCGGTGAGACGGTGAGCCGCGCAGAATAATTTCCAATTTTACTTCATCACGTCGTCCTCCGACGAATCTTAATACCCTTTGTTGATGGCCGCGTATTCTTCGAACTTGATCTTCTCAGCTTCGGTTGGAGAACGAAATCCTGCGCGGGTTCCACTCTGTGTTGGTGCAATATTGGATTGTACAGCTTAATTCTCACGTTTCGCTGGACCAGTGGTGATAATAAGAGCTTGCAATTCTTCGAATCCAAAAGATTTCACTTGTGCTTTACAGCAGTGTTCCCCAAACTTTTTATAGTCGCGAACCGATCAACGTTTGATAATTTTACCGCGCCCCGTTGAGGGGGGGACGATAATTGTTTATATTTTTGCGAAGGCTTCGGCCCCGTCTCAGCAGTGAGACGGAGAGCCTTGCAGATTCAATTCCAATTTTTCTTTATCAGGTCGTTCTCCGACGGATCGAAATACCCTCCATTGTGGATGGTTGCGTATTCCTCGAACGCGTCCATCTCTGCTTCGATTCGAGAACGATATACTGCGCGTGGATCCATTCTGTGTTGGTGCAATATTGGGCTACACAGCTCATTTCTCAGGGTTCGCAAGACCTGTGGTGAAAATACGAGCTCGCCGGTCAATGATTAGGGGCAAGACGTTAATTATTTATATTTTTGCGGAGGCTTCGGCCCCGTCTCGCCAGTGGGACGGTGAGCCTCGCAGAACAAATTCTTTATCACGGCGTCAAATGTTTATATTGTTGCGGTGGCTTCGACCACTTCTCGCCGGTGAGACGGTGACCCTCGCAGAATAAATTCCAATTTTACTTCATCACGTCGTGCTCCGACGAATCGAAATACCCTTTGTGGATGGTCGCGTATTCTTCGAACGGGTCCATCTCTGCTACGGTTGCAGAACGAGATCCTGCGCGTGGTTCCACTCTGTGTTGGTGCAATATTGGGTTATACAGCTTAATTCTCACATTTCGTTAGACTAGTGGTGAAAATGCGAGCTTGCAATTCTTCGAATCCAAATGCTTTCACTTGTGCTTAACAGCAGTGCTCCCCAACCATTTTATAGCCGCGGACAAGGCAACGTTTGATAATTTTACGGCGCCTCGATGGGGGGGGGGCGTCAATTGTTTATATTGTTACGGTGGCTTCGACCACTTCTCGCCGGTGAGACGGTAAGCCGCGCAGAATAAATTCCAATTTTACTTCATCACGTCGACCTCCGACGAATCGAAATACCCTTTGTTGATGGCCGCGTATTCTTCGAACGCGTCCATCTCAGCTTCATTAGGAGAACGAAATCCTGCGCGTGTTCCAGTCTGTGTTGGTGCAATATTGGGCTACACAGCCTATTTCTCAGGGTTCGCAAGACCTGTGGTGATAATAAGAGCTTGCAATTCTTCGAATCCAAAAGCTTTCACTTGTGCTTTACAGCAGTGCTCCCCAAACTTTTTATAGTCTAGAACCGGTCAACGTTTGATAATTTTACCGCGCCCCGTTGAGGGGGGGACGATAATTGTTTATATTTTTGCGGATGCTTCGGCCCCGTCTCAGCAGTGAGACGGAGAGCCTTGTAGAATAAATTCCAATTTTTCTTCATCAGGTCGTTCTCCGACGAATCGAAATACCTTCCTTTGTGGATGGTTGCGTATTCCTCGAACGCGTCCATCTCAGCTTCGGTTGGAGAACGAGATCCTGCGCGTGGATCCACTCTGTGTTGGTGCAATATTGGGTTGTACAGCTTAATTCTCACGTTTCGCTGGACCAGTGGTGATAATAACACCTTGCAATTCTTCGAATCCAAAAGCTTTCACTTGTGCTTTACAGCAGTGCTACCCAAACTTTTTATAATCGCGAACCGGTCAACGTTTGATAATTTTACCGCGCCCCGTTGAGGGGGGGACGATAATTGTTTATATTTTTGCGGAGGCTTCGGCCCCGTCTCAGCAGTGAGACGGAGAGCCTTGTAGAATAAATTCCAATTTTTCTTTATCAGGTCGTTCTCCGGCGAATCGAAATACCCTCCTTTGTGGATGGTTGCGTATTCCTCGAACGCGTCCATCTCTGCTTCGGTTGGAGAACGAGACCCCGCGCGTGGTTCCACTCTGTGTTGGTGCAATATTGGGCTACACAGCTTACTTCTCAGGGTTCGCAAGACCTGTGGTGAAAATACGAGCTCGCCGGTTAATGATTAGGGGCGAGACGTTAATTATATATATTTTTGCGGAGGCTTCGGCCCCGTCTCGCCACTGGGACGGTGAGCCTCGCAGAACAAATTCCAACTTTTCTTTATAACGGCGTCAATTGTATATATTGTTGCGGTGGCTTCAACCACTTCTCGCCGGTGAGACGGTGAGCCTCGCAGAATAATTTCCAATTTTACTTCATCACGTCGTCCTCCGACGAATTGAAATACCCTTTGTGGATGGTCGCATATTCTTCGAACGCGTCCATCTCTGCTTCAGTTGAAGAACGAGATCCCACGCGTGGTTCCACTCTGTGTTGGTGCAAGATTGGGTTGTACAGCTTAATTCTCACGTTTCGCTGGACCAGTGGTGATAATAAGAGCTTGCAATTCTTCGCATCCAAAAGCTTTCACTTGTGCTTTACAGCAGTGCTCCCGAACCTCTTTACAGCCGCGGACCGGCCAACGTTTGATAATTTTACCGCGCCCCGACGAGGGGGAGGGGACGTTAGTTGTTTATATTGGTACGGTGGCATCGGCCACGTCTCGCCGGTGAGACGGTGATCCTCGCAGAATAAATTCCAATTTTCCTTCATCACATCGTCCTCCGACAAATCGAAATACCCTTTGTGGATGGTCGCGTATTCTTCGAACGGGTCCATCTCTGCTACGGTTGCAGAACGAGATCCTGCGCGTGGTTCCACTCTGTGTTGGTGCAATATTGGGTTATACAGCTTAATTCTCACATTTCGTTAGACTAGTGGTGAAAATGCGAGCTTGCAATTCTACGAATCCAAAAGCTTTCACTTGTGCTTAACAGCAGTGCTCCCCAACCATTTTAAAGCCGCGGACAGGGCAACGTTTGATAATTTTACGTCGCCTCGATGGGGGTGGGGCGTCAATTGTTTATATTGTTACGGTGGCTTCGACCACTTCTCGCCGGTGAGACGGTGAGCCGCGCAGAATAAATTCCAATTTTACTTCATCAGGTCGTCCTCCGACGAATCGAAATACCCTTTGTTGATGGCCGCGTATTCTGCGAACGCGTCCATCTCTGCTTCGGTTGGAGAACGAGATCCCGCGCGGGTTCCACTCTGTGTTGGTGCAATATTGGATAGTTCAGCTTAATTCTCACGTTTCGCTGGACCAGTGGTGATAATAACACCTTGCAATTCTTCGAATCCAAAAGCTTTCACTTGTGCTTTACAGCAGTGATCCCCAAAATTTTATAATCGCGAACCGGTCAACGTTTGATAATTTTACCGCGCCCCGTTGAGGGGGGGACGATAATTGTTTATATTTTTGCGGAGGCTTCGACCCCGTCTCAGCAGTGAGACGGAGAGCCTTGCAGAATAAATTCCAATTTTTCATTATCAGGTCGTTCTCCGACGAATCGAAATACCCTCCTTTGTGGATGGTTGCGTATTCCTCGAACGCGTCCATCTCAGCTTCGGTTGGAGAACGAGATCCTGCGCGTGGATCCATTCTGTGTTGGTGAAATATTGGGTTGCGCAACTTTATTCTGAGGTTTCGCTAGACCTGTGGTGAGAATGCGTGCTTGCAATTCTTCGAATCCAAAATCTTTCACTTGTACTTAACAGCAGTGCTCCCCATCCATTTGATAGCCGCGGACTGGGCAACGTTTGATAATTTTACGGCGCCTCGATGAGGGGGGGGGGCGTCAATTGTTTATATTGTTACGGTGGCTTCGACCACTTCTCGCCGGTGAGACGGTGAGCCGCGCAGAATAATTTCCAATTTTACTTCATCACGTCGTCCTCCGACGAATCTAAATACCCTTTGTTGATGGCCGCGTATTCTTCGAACTCGATCTTCTCAGCTTCGGTTGGAGAACGAAATCCTGCGCGGGTTCCACTCTGTGTTGGTGCAATATTGGATTGTACAGCTTAATTCTCACGTTTCGCTGGACCAGTGGTGATAATAAGAGCTTGCAATTCTTCGAATCCAAAAGCTTTCACTTGTGCTTTACAGCAGTGCTCCCCAAACTTTTTATAGTCGCGAACCGGTCAACGTTTGATAATTTTACCGCGCCCCGTTGAGGGGGGGGGGGACGATAATTGTCTATATTTTTGCGGAGGCTTCGGCCCCGTCTCAGCAGTGAGACGTAGAGCCTTGCAGAATAAATTCCAATTTTTCTTTATCAGGTCGTTCTCCGACGAATCGAAATACCCTACTTTGTGGATGGTTGCGTATTCCTCGAACGCGTCCATCTCAGCTTCGGTTGGAGAACGAGATCCCGCGCGTGGTTCCACTCTGTGTTGGTGCAAGATTGGGTTGTACAGCTTAATTCTCACGTTTCGCTGGACCAGTGGTGATAATAACACCTTGCAATTCTTCGAATCCAAAAGCTTTCACTTGTGCTTTACAGCAGTGCTCTCCCAAACTTTTTATAATCGCGAACCGGTCAACGTTTGATAATTTTACCGCGCCCCGTTGAGGGGGGGACGATAATTGTTTATATTTTTGCGGAGGCTTCGGCCCCGTCTCAGCAGTGAGACGGAGAGCCTTGTAGAATAAATTCCAATTTTTCTTTATCAGGTCGTTCTCCGGCGAATCGAAATACCCTCCTTTGTGGATGGTTGCGTATTCCTCGAACGCGTCCATCTCAGCCTCGGTTGGAGAACGAGATCCTGCGCGTGGATCCATTCTGTGTTCGTTAAATATTGGGTTGCGCAGCTTTATTCTGAGGTTTCGCTAGACCTGTGGTGAAAATGCGAGCTTGCAATTCTTCGAATCCAAAATCTTTCACTTGTGCTTAACAGCAGTGCTCCCCATACATTTGATAGCCGCGGACTGGGCAACGTTTGATAATTTTAAGGCGCCTCGATGAGGGGCGAGACGTTAATTGTTTATATTGTTACGGTGGCTTCGACCACTTCTCGCCGGTGAGACGGTGAGCCGCGCAGAGTAAATTCCAATTTTACTTCATCACGTCGTCCTCCGACGAATCGAACTACCCTTTGTGGATGGTCGCGTATTCTGCGAACGCGTCCATCTAAGCTTCATTTGGAGAACGAAATCCTGCGCGTGTTCCAGTCTGTGTTGGTGCAATATTGGGCTACACAGCCTATTTCTCAGGGTTCGCAAGACCTGTGGTGATAATAAGAGCTTGCAATTCTTCGAATCCAAAAGCTTTCACTTGTGCTTTACAGCAGTGCTCCCCAAACTTTTTATAGTCTAGAACCGGTCAACGTTTGATAATTTTACCGCGCCCCGTTGAGGGGGGGACGATAATTGTTTATATTTTTGCGGAGGCTCCGGCCCCGTCTCAGCAGTGAGACGGAGAGCCTTGCAGAATAAATTCCAATTTTTCTTTATCAGGTCGTTCTCCGACGAATCGAAATACCCTCCTTTGTGGATGGTTGCGTATTCCTCGAACGCGTCCATCGCAGTTTCGGTTGGAGAACTAGATCCTGCCCGTGGATCCACTCTGTGTTGGTGCAATATTGGGCTGCACAGCTTTATTCTCAGGTTTCGCTAGACCTGTGTTGAAAATGCGAGCTTGCAATTCTTCGAATCCAAAAGCTTGCACTTGTGCTGAACAGCAGTGCTCCCCAACCATTTTATAGCCGCGGACAGGGCAACGTTTGATAATTTTACGGCGCCTCGATGAGGGGGGGGGGGCGTCAATTGTTTATATTGTTACGGTGGCTTCGACCACTTCTCGCCGGTTAGACGGTGAGCCTCGCAGAATAAATTCCAATTTTACTTCATCACGTCGTGCTCCGACGAATCGAAATACCCTTTGTGGAAGGTCGCGTATTCTTCGAAAGGGTCCATCTCTGGTTCGATTGGAGAACGCTATCGTGCGCGTGGTTCCACTCGGTGTTGGTGCAATATTGGGCTCCACAGCTTAATTCTCAGGGTTCGCAAGACCTATGGTGATATTAAGAGCTTGCAATTCTTCGAATCCAAAAGCTTTCACTTGTGCTTTACAGCAGTGCTCCCCAAACTTTTTATAGTCGCGAACCGGTCAACGTTTGATAATTTTACCGCGCCACGATGAGGTGCGAGACGTTAATTGTTTATATTTTTGCGGAGGCTTCGGCCCCGTCTCGCCAGTGGGACGGTGAGCCTCGCAGAACAAATTCCAACTTTTCTTTATCACGTCGTCAACCGACGAATCGAAATACCCTTTGTGGATGATCGCGTATTATTCGAACGCGTCCATCTCTGCTTCGGTTGGAGAACGAGATCCTGCGCGAGGATCCACTCTGTGTTGGTGCAATATTGGGCTGCACAGCTTTATTCTCAGGTTCCGCAAGACCTGTGGTGAAAATGCGAGCTTGCAATTCTTCGAATCCAAAAGCTTTCACTTGTGCTTAACAGCAGTGGTCCCCAACCATTTTATAGCCGCGGACCGGGCAACGTTTGATAATTTTACCGCGCCCCGTTGAGGGGGGGACGATAATTGTTTATATTTTTGCGGAGGCTTCGGCCCCGTCTCAGCAGTGAGACGAAGAGCCTTGCAGAATAAATTCCAATTTTTCTTTATCAGATCGTTCCCCGACGAATCGAAATACCCTCCTTTGTGGATGGTTGCGTATTCCTCGAACGCGTCCATCTCTGCTTCGGTTGGAGAACGAGATCCTGCGCCTGGATCCACTCTGTGTTGGTGTAATATTGAGTTATACAGCTTAATTCTCACATTTCGTTAGACCAGTGGTGAAAATGCGAGCTTGCAATTCTTCGAATCCAAAGGCTTTCACTTGAGCTTAACAGCAGTGCTCCGCAACCATTTTATAGCCGCGGACAGGGCAACGTTTGATAATTTTACGCCGCCTCGATGAGGGGGGGGGCGTCAATTGTTTATATTGTTACGGTGGCTTCGACCACTTCTCGCCGGTGAGACGGTGAGCCGCGCAGAATAAATTCCAATTTTACTTCATCACGTCGTCCTCCGACGAATCGAAATACCCTTTGTTGATGGCCGCGTATTCTTCGAACGCGTCCATCTCAGCTTCGGTTGGAGAACGAAATCCTGCGCGGGTTCCACTCTGTGTTGGTGCAATATTGGATTGTACAGCTTAATTCTCACGTTTCGCTGGACCAGTGGTGATAATAAGAGCTTGCAATTCTTCGAATCCAAAAGGTTTCACTTGTGCTTTACAGCAGTGCTCCCCAAACTTTTTATAATCGCGAACCGGTCAACTTTTGATAATTTTACCGCGCCCTGTTGAGGGGGGGGGGGACGATAATTGTTTATATTTTTGCGGAGGCTTCGGCCCCGTCTCAGCAGTGAGACGGAGAGCCTTGCAGAATCAATTCCAATTTTTGTTTATCAGGTCGTTCTCCGAGGACCGAAATACCCTCCTTTGTGGATGGTTGCGGATTCCTCGAACGCGTCCATCTCTGCTTCGGTTGGAGAACGAGATCCTGCGCGTGGTTCCACTCTGTGTTGGTGCAATATTGAGTTATACAGCTTAATTCTCACATTTCGTTAGACCAGTGGTGAAAATGCGAGCTTGCAATTCTTCGAATCCAAAGGCTTTCACTTGAGCTTAACAGCAGTGCTCCGCAACCATTTTATAGCCGCGGACAGGGCAACGTTTGATAATTTTACGGCGCCTCGATGAGGGGGGGGGGCGTCAATTGTTTATATTGTTACGGTGGCTTCGACCACTTCTCGCCGGTGAGACGGTGAGCCGCGCAGAATAAATTCCAATTTTACTTCATCACGTCGTCCTCCGACGAATCGAAATACCGTTTGTTGATGGCCGCCTATTCTTCGAACTCGATCTTCTCAGCTTCGGTTGGAGAACGAAATCCTGCGCGGGTTCCACTCTGTGTTGGTGCAATATTGGATTGTACAGCTTAATTCTCACGTTTCACTGGACCAGTGGTGATAATAAGAGCTTGCAATTCTTCGAATCCAAAAGGTTTCACTTGTGCTTTACAGCAGTGCTCCCCAAAATTTTATAATCGCGAACCGGTCAACGTTTGATAATTTTACGGCGCCCCGTTGAGGGGGGGACGATAATTGTTTATATTTTTGCGGAGGCTTCGGCCCCGTCTCAGCAGTGAGACGGAGAGCCTTGCAGAATAAATTCCAATTTTTCATTATCAGGTCGTTCTCCGACGAATCGAAATACCCTCCTTTGTGGATGGTTGCGTATTCCTCGAACGCGTTCATCTCAGCTTCGGTTGGAGAACGAGATCCTGCGCGTGGATCCATTCTGTGTTGGTGAAATATTGGGTTGCGCAGCTTTATTCTGAGGTTTCGCTACACCTGTGGTGAAAATGCGTGCTTGCAATTCTTCGAATCCAAAATCTTTCACTTGTGCTTAACAGCAGTGCTCCCCATCCATTTGATAGCCGCGGACTGGGCAACGTTTGATAAGTTTACGGCGCCTCGATGAGGGGGGGGGGCGTCAATTGTTTATATTGTTACGGTGGCTTCGACCACTTCTCGCCGGTGAGACGGTGAGCCTCGCAGAATAAATTCAAATTTTACTTCATCACGTCGTGCTCCGACGAAACGAAATACCGTTTGTTGATGGCCGCGTATTCTTCGAACTCGATCTTCTCAGCTTCGGTTGGAGAACGAAATCCTGCGCGGGTTCCACTCTGTGTTGGTGCAATATTGGATTGTACAGCTTAATTCTCACGTTTCGCTGGACCAGTGGTGATAATAAGAGCTTGCAATTCTTCGAATCCAAAAGGTTTCACTTGTGCTTTACAGCAGTGCTCCCCAAACTTTTTATAATCGCGAACCGGTCAACGTTTGATAATTTTACCGCGCCCTGTTGAGGGGGGGGGGACGATAATTGTTTATATTTTTGCGGAGGCTTCGGCCCCGTCTCAGCAGTGAGACGGAGAGCCTTGCAGAATCAATTCCAATTTTTGTTTATCAGGTCGTTCTCCGAGGACCGAAATACCCTCCTTTGTGGATGGTTGCGGATTCCTCGAACGCGTCCATCTCTGCTTCGGTTGGAGAACGAGATCCTGCGCGTGGTTCCACTCTTTGTTGGTGCAATATTGAGTTATACAGCTTAATTCTCACATTTCGTTAGACCAGTGGTGAAAATGCGAGCTTGCAATTCTTCGAATCCAAAGGCTTTCACTTGAGCTTAACAGCAGTGCTCCGCAACCATTTTATAGCCGCGGACAGGGCAACGTTTGATAATTTTACGGCGCCTCGATGAGGGGGGGGGCGTCAATTGTTTATATTGTTACGGTGGCTTCGACCACTTCTCGCCGGTGAGACGGTGAGCCGCGCAGAATAAATTCCAATTTTACTTCATCACGTCGTCCTCCGACGAATCGAAATACCCTTTGTTGATGGCGGCGTATTCTTCGAACTCGATCTTCTCAGCTTCGGTTGGAGAACGAAATCCTGCGCGGGTTCCACTCTGTGTTGGTGCAATATTGGATTGTACAGCTTAATTCTCACGTTTCGCTGGACCAGTGGTGATAATAAGAGCTTGCAATTCTTCGAATCCAAAAGCTTTCACTTGTGCTTTACAGCAGTGCTCCCCAAACTTTTTATAGTCGCGAACCGGTCAACGTTTGATAATTTTACCGCGCCCCGTTGAGGGGGGGACGTTAATTGTTTATATTTTTGCGGAGGCTTCGGCCCCGACTCAGCAGTGAGACGTAGAGCCTTGCAGAATAAATTCCAATTTTTCTTTATCAGGTCGTTCTCCGAGGACCGAAATACCCTCCTTTGTGGATGGTTGCGGATTCCTCGAACGCGTCCATCTCTGCTTCGGTTGGAGAACGAGATCCTGCGCGTGGTTCCACTCTGTGTTGGTGCAATATTGAGTTATACAGCTTAATTCTCACATTTCGTTAGACCAGTGGTGAAAATGCGAGCTTGCAATTCTTCGAATCCAAAGGCTTTCACTTGAGCTTAACAGCAGTGCTCCGCAACCATTTTATAGCCGCGGACAGGGCAACGTTTGATAATTTTACGGCGCCTCGATGAGGGGGGGGGCGTCAATTGTTTATATTGTTACGGTGGCTTCGACCACTTCTCGCTGGTGAGACGGTGAGCCGCGCAGAATAAATTCCAATTTTACTTCATCACGTCGTCCTCCGACGAATCGAAATACCCTTTGTTGATGGCCGCGAATTCTTCGAACTCGATCTTCTCAGCTTCGGTTGGAGAACGAAATCCTGCGCGGGTTCCACTCTGTGTTGGTGCAATATTGGATTGTACAGCTTAATTCTCACGTTTCGCTGGACCAGTGGTGATAATAAGAGCTTGCAATTCTTCGAATCCAAAAGCTTTCACTTGTGCTTTACAGCAGTGCTCCCCAAACTTTTTATAGTCGCGAACCGGTCAACGTTTGATAATTTTACCGCGCCCCGTTGAGGGGGGGACGATAATTGTTTATATTTTTGCGAAGGCTTCGGCCCCGTCTCAGCAGTGAGACGGAGAGCCTTGCAGATTCAATTCCAATTTTTCTTTATCAGGTCGTTCTCCGACGGATCGAAATACCCTCCATTGTGGATGGTTGCGTATTCCTCGAACGCGTCCATCTCTGCTTCGATTCGAGAACGATATACTGCGCGTGGATCCATTCTGTGTTGGTGCAATATTGGGCTACACAGCTCATTTCTCAGGGTTCGCAAGACCTGTGGTGAAAATACGAGCTCGCCGGTCAATGATTAGGGGCGAGACGTTAATTATTTATATTTTTGCGGAGGCTTCGGCCCCGTCTCGCCAGTGGGACGGTGAGCCTCGCAGAACAAATTCTTTATCACGGCGTCAAATGTTTATATTGTTGCGGTGGCTTCGACCACTTCTCGCCGGTGAGACGGTGACCCTCGCAGAATAAATTCCAATTTTACTTCATCACGTCGTGCTCCGACGAATCGAAATACCCTTTGTGGATGGTCGCGTATTCTTCGAACGGGTCCATCTCTGCTACGGTTGCAGAACGAGATCCTGCGCGTGGTTCCACTCTGTGTTGGTGCAATATTGGGTTATACAGCTTAATTCTCACATTTCGTTAGACTAGTGGTGAAAATGCGAGCTTGCAATTCTACGAATCCAAAAGCTTTCACTTGTGCTTAACAGCAGTGCTCCCCAACCATTTTAAAGCCGCGGACAGGGCAACGTTTGATAATTTTACGTCGCCTCGATGGGGGTGGGGCGTCAATTGTTTATATTGTTACGGTGGTTTCGACCACTTCTCGCCGGTGAGACGGTGAGCCGCGCAGAATAAATTCCAATTTTACTTCATCAGGTCGTCCTCCGACGAATCGAAATACCCTTTGTTGATGGCCGCGTATTCTGCGAACGCGTCCAACTCTGCTTCGGTTGGAGAACGAGATCCCGCGCGGGTTCCACTCTGTGTTGGTGCAATATTGGATAGTTCAGCTTAATTCTCACGTTTCGCTGGACCAGTGGTGATAATAAGAGCTTGCAATTCTTCGAATCCAAAAGCTTTCACTTGTGCTTTACAGCAGTGCTCCCCAAACTTTTTATAGTCGCGAACCCGTCAACGTTTGATAATTTTACCGCGCCCCGTTGAGGGGGGGACGTTAATTGTTTATATTTTTGCGGAGGCTTCGGCCCCGACTCAGCAGTGAGACGTAGAGCCTTGCAGAATAAATTCCAATTTTTCTTTATCAGGTCGTTCTCCGAGGACTGAAATACCCTCCTTTGTGGATGGTTGCGGATTCCTCGAACGCGTCCATCTCTGCTTCGGTTGGAGAACGAGATCCTGCGCGCGGTTCCACTCTGTGTTGGTGCAATATTGAGTTATACAGCTTAATTCTCACATTTCGTTAGACCAGTGGTGAAAATGCGAGCTTGCAATTCTTCGAATCCAAAGGCTTTCACCTTGAGCTTAACAGCAGTGCTCCGCAACCATTTTATAGCCGCGGACAGGGCAACGTTTGATAATTTTACGGCGCCCCGATGAGGGGGGGGGCGTCAATTGTTTATATTGTTACGGTGGCTTCGACCACTTCTCGCTGGTGAGACGGTGAGCCGCGCAGAATAAATTCCAATTTTACTTCATCACGTCGTCCTCCGACGAATCGAAATACCCTTTGTTGATGGCCGCTTATTCTTCGAACTCGATCTTCTCAGCTTCGGTTGGAGAACGAAATCCTGCGCGGGTTCCACTCTGTGTTGGTGCAATATTGGATTGTACAGCTTAATTCTCACGTTTCGCTGGACCAGTGGTGATAATAAGAGCTTGCAATTCTTCGAATCCAAAAGCTTTCACTTGTGCTTTACAGCAGTGTTCCCCAAACTTTTTATAGTCGCGAACCGATCAACGTTTGATAATTTTACCGCGCCCCGTTGAGGGGGGGACGATAATTGTTTATATTTTTGCGAAGGCTTCGGCCCCGTCTCAGCAGTGAGACGGAGAGCCTTGCAGATTCAATTCCAATTTTTCTTTATCAGGTCGTTCTCCGACGGATCGAAATACCCTCCATTGTGGATGGTTGCGTATTCCTCGAACGCGTCCATCTCTGCTTCGATTCGAGAACGATATACTGCGCGTGGATCCATTCTGTGTTGGTGCAATATTGGGCTACACAGCTCATTTCTCAGGGTTCGCAAGACCTGTGGTGAAAATACGAGCTCGCCGGTCAATGATTAGGGGCGAGACGTTAATTATTTATATTTTTGCGGAGGCTTCGGCCCCGTCTCGCCAGTGGGACGGTGAGCCTCGCAGAACAAATTCTTTATCACGGCGTCAAATGTTTATATTGTTGCGGTGGCTTCGACCACTTCTCGCCGGTGAGACGGTGACCCTCGCAGAATAAATTCCAATTTTACTTCATCACGTCGTGCTCCGACGAATCGAAATACCCTTTGTGGATGGTCGCGTATTCTTCGAACGGGTCCATCTCTGCTACGGTTGCAGAACGAGATCCTGCGCGTGGTTCCACTCTGTGTTGGTGCAATATTGGGTTATACAGCTTAATTCTCACATTTCGTTAGACTAGTGGTGAAAATGCGAGCTTGCAATTCTACGAATCCAAAAGCTTTCACTTGTGCTTTACAGCAGTGATCCCCAAAATTTTATAATCGCGAACCGGTCAACGTTTGATAATTTTACCGCGCCCCGTTGAGGGGGGGACGATAATTGTTTATATTTTTGCGGAGGCTTCGACCCCGTCTCAGCAGTGAGACGGAGAGCCTTGCAGAATAAATTCCAATTTTTCATTATCAGGTCGTTCTCCGACGAATCGAAATACCCTCCTTTGTGGATGGTTGCGTATTCCTCGAACGCGTCCATCTCAGCTTCGGTTGGAGAACGAGATCCTGCGCGTGGATCCATTCTGTGTTGGTGAAATATTGGGTTGCGCAGCTTTATTCTGAGGTTTCGCTAGACCTGTGGTGAGAATGCGTGCTTGCAATTCTTCGAATCCAAAATCTTTCACTTGTACTTAACAGCAGTGCTCCCCATCCATTTGATAGCCGCGGACTGGGCAACGTTTGATAATTTTACGGCGCCTCGATGAGGGGGGGGGGGCGTCAATTGTTTATATTGTTACGGTGGCTTCGACCACTTCTCGCCGGTGAGACGGTGAGCCGCGCAGAATAATTTCCAATTTTACTTCATCACGTCGTCCTCCGACGAATCTAAATACCCTTTGTTGATGGCCGCTTATTCTTCGAACTCGATCTTCTCAGCTTCGGTTGGAGAACGAAATCCTGCGCGGGTTCCACTCTGTGTTGGTGCAATATTGGATTGTACAGCTTAATTCTCACGTTTCGCTGGACCAGTGGTGATAATAAGAGCTTGCAATTCTTCGAATCCAAAAGCTTTCACTTGTGCTTTACAGCAGTGCTCCCCAAACTTTTTATAGTCGCGAACCGGTCAACGTTTGATAATTTTACCGCGCCCCGTTGAGGGGGGGGGGGGACGATGATTGTCTATATTTTTGCGGAGGCTTCGGCCCCGTCTCAGCAGTGAGACGTAGAGCCTTGCAGAATAAATTCCAATTTTTCTTTATCAGGTCGTTCTCCGACGAATCGAAATACCCTACTTTGTGGATGGTTGCGTATTCCTCGAACGCGTCCATCTCAGCTTCGGTTGGAGAACGAGATCCCGCGCGTGGTTCCACTCTGTGTTGGTGCAAGATTGGGTTGTACAGCTTAATTCTCACGTTTCGCTGGACCAGTGGTGATAATAACACCTTGCAATTCTTCGAATCCAAAAGCTTTCACTTGTGGTTTACAGTAGTGCTCTCCCAAACTTTTTATAATCGCGAACCGGTCAACGTTTGATAATTTTACCGCGCCCCGTTGAGGGGGGGACGATAATTGTTTATATTTTTGCGGAGGCTTCGGCCCCGTCTCAGCAGTGAGACGGAGAGCCTTGTAGAATAAATTCCAATTTTTCTTTATCAGGTCGTTCTCCGGCGAATCGAAATACCCTCCTTTGTGGATGGTTGCGTATTCCTCGAACGCGTCCATCTCAGCCTCGGTTGGAGAACGAGATCCTGCGCGTGGATCCATTCTGTGTTCGTTAAATATTGGGTTGCGCAGCTTTATTCTGAGGTTTCGCTAGACCTGTGGTGAAAATGCGAGCTTGCAATTCTTCGAATCCAAAATCTTTCACTTGTGCTTAACAGCAGTGCTCCCCATACATTTGATAGCCGCGGACTGGGCAACGTTTGATAATTTTAAGGCGCCTCGATGAGGGGCGAGACGTTAATTGTTTATATTGTTACGGTGGCTTCGACCACTTCTCGCCGGTGAGACGGTGAGCCGCGCAGAATAAATTCCAATTTTACTTCATCACGTCGTCCTCCGACGAATCGAACTACCCTTTGTGGATGGTCGCGTATTCTGCGAACGTGTCCATCTCTGCTTCGGTTGGAAAACGAGATCCCGCGTGTGGTTCCATTCTGTGTTGGTGCAATATTGGGTTATACAGCTTAATTCTCACATTTCGTTAGACTAGTGGTGAAAATGCGAGCTTGCAATTCTTCGAATCCAAATGCTTTCACTTGTGCTTAATAGCAGTGCTCCCCAACCATTTTATTGCCGCGGACAAGGAAACGTTTGATAATTTTACGGCGCCTCGATGGGGGGGGGCGTCAATTGTTTATATTGTTACGGTGGCTTCGACCACTTCTCGCCGGTGAGACGGTGAGCCGCGCAGAATAAATTCTAATTTTACTTCATCACGTCGTCCTCCGACGAATCGAAATACCCTTTGTTGATGGCCGCGTATTCTTCGAACGCGTCCATCTAAGCTTCATTTGGAGAACGAAATCCTGCGCGTGTTCCAGTCTGTGTTGGTGCAATATTGGGCTACACAGCCTATTTCTCAGGGTTCGCAAGACCTGTGGTGATAATAAGAGCTTGCAATTCTTCGAATCCAAAAGCTTTCACTTGTGCTTTACAGCAGTGCTCCCCAAACTTTTTATAGTCTAGAACCGGTCAACGTTTGATAATTTTACCGCGCCCCGTTGAGGGGGGGACGATAATTGTTTATATTTTTGCGGAGGCTTCGGCCCCGTCTCAGCAGTGAGACGGAGAGCCTTGCAGAATAAATTCCAATTTTTCTTTATCAGGTCGTTCTCCGACGAATCGAAATACCCTCCTTTGTGGATGGTTGCGGATTCCTCGAACGCGTCCATCTCTGCTTCGGTTGGAGAACGAGATCCTGCGCGTGGTTCCACTCTTTGTTGGTGCAATATTGAGTTATACAGCTTAATTCTCACATTTCGTTAGACCAGTGGTGAAAATGCGAGCTTGCAATTCTTCGAATCCAAAGGCTTTCACTTGAGCTTAACAGCAGTGCTCCGCAACCATTTTATAGCCGCGGACAGGGCAACGTTTGATAATTTTACGGCGCCTCGATGAGGGGGGGGGGGCGTCAATTGTTTATATTGTTACGGTGGCTTCGACCACTTCTCGCCGGTGAGACGGTGAGCCTCGCAGAACAAATTCCAACTTTTCTTTATCACGTCGTCAACCGACGAATCGAAATACCCTTTGTGGATGATCGCGTATTATTCGAACGCGTCCATCTCTGCTTCGGTTGGAGAACGAGATCCTGCGCGAGGATCCACTCTGTGTTGGTGCAATATTGGGCTGCACAGCTTTATTCTCAGGTTCCGCAAGACCTGTGGTGAAAATGCGAGCTTGCAATTCTTCGAATCCAAAAGCTTTCACTTGTGCTTAACAGCAGTGGTCCCCAACCATTTTATAGCCGCGGACCGGGCAACGTTTGATAATTTTACCGCGCCCCGTTGAGGGGGGGGTGACGATGATTGTCTATATTTTTGCGGAGGCTTCGGCCCCGTCTCAGCAGTGAGACGTAGAGCCTTGCAGAATAAATTCCAATTTTTCTTTATCAGGTCGTTCTCCGACGAATCGAAATACCCTACTTTGTGGATGGTTGCGTATTCCTCGAACGCGTCCATCTCAGCTTCGGTTGGAGAACGAGATCCCGCGCGTGGTTCCACTCTGTGTTGGTGCAAGATTGGGTTGTACAGCTTAATTCTCACGTTTCGCTGGACCAGTGGTGATAATAACACCTTGCAATTCTTCGAATCCAAAAGCTTTCACTTGTGGTTTACAGTAGTGCTCTCCCAAACTTTTTATAATCGCGAACCGGTCAACGTTTGATAATTTTACCGCGCCCCGTTGAGGGGGGGACGATAATTGTTTATATTTTTGCGGAGGCTTCGGCCCCGTCTCAGCAGTGAGACGGAGAGCCTTGTAGAATAAATTCCAATTTTTCTTTATCAGGTCGTTCTCCGGCGAATCGAAATACCCTCCTTTGTGGATGGTTGCGTATTCCTCGAACGCGTCCATCTCAGCCTCGGTTGGAGAACGAGATCCTGCGCGTGGATCCATTCTGTGTTCGTTAAATATTGGGTTGCGCAGCTTTATTCTGAGGTTTCGCTAGACCTGTGGTGAAAATGCGAGCTTGCAATTCTTCGAATCCAAAATCTTTCACTTGTGCTTAACAGCAGTGCTCCCCATACATTTGATAGCCGCGGACTGGGCAACGTTTGATAATTTTAAGGCGCCTCGATGAGGGGCGAGACGTTAATTGTTTATATTGTTACGGTGGCTTCGACCACTTCTCGCCGGTGAGACGGTGAGCCGCGCAGAGTAAATTCCAATTTTACTTCATCACGTCGTCCTCCGACGAATCGAACTACCCTTTGTGGATGGTCGCGTATTCTGCGAACGCGTCCATCTAAGCTTCATTTGGAGAACGAAATCCTGCGCGTGTTCCAGTCTGTGTTGGTGCAATATTGGGCTACACAGCCTATTTCTCAGGGTTCGCAAGACCTGTGGTGATAATAAGAGCTTGCAATTCTTCGAATCCAAAAGCTTTCACTTGTGCTTTACAGCAGTGCTCCCCAAACTTTTTATAGTCTAGAACCGGTCAACGTTTGATAATTTTACCGCGCCCCGTTGAGGGGGGGACGATAATTGTTTATATTTTTGCGGAGGCTCCGGCCCCGTCTCAGCAGTGAGACGGAGAGCCTTGCAGAATAAATTCCAATTTTTCTTTATCAGGTCGTTCTCCGACGAATCGAAATACCCTCCTTTGTGGATGGTTGCGTATTCCTCGAACGCGTCCATCGCAGTTTCGGTTGGAGAACTAGATCCTGCCCGTGGATCCACTCTGTGTTGGTGCAATATTGGGCTGCACAGCTTTATTCTCAGGTTTCGCTAGACCTGTGTTGAAAATGCGAGCTTGCAATTCTTCGAATCCAAAAGCTTGCACTTGTGCTGAACAGCAGTGCTCCCCAACCATTTTATAGCCGCGGACAGGGCAACGTTTGATAATTTTACGGCGCCTCGATGAGGGGGGGGGGGCGTCAATTGTTTATATTGTTACGGTGGCTTCGACCACTTCTCGCCGGTTAGACGGTGAGCCTCGCAGAATAAATTCCAATTTTACTTCATCACGTCGTGCTCCGACGAATCGAAATACCCTTTGTGGAAGGTCGCGTATTCTTCGAAAGGGTCCATCTCTGGTTCGATTGGAGAACGCTATCGTGCGCGTGGTTCCACTCGGTGTTGGTGCAATATTGGGCTCCACAGCTTAATTCTCAGGGTTCGCAAGACCTATGGTGATATTAAGAGCTTGCAATTCTTCGAATCCAAAAGCTTTCACTTGTGCTTTACAGCAGTGCTCCCCAAACTTTTTATAGTCGCGAACCGGTCAACGTTTGATAATTTTACCGCGCCACGATGAGGTGCGAGACGTTAATTGTTTATATTTTTGCGGAGGCTTCGGCCCCGTCTCGCCAGTGGGACGGTGAGCCTCGCAGAACAAATTCCAACTTTTCTTTATCACGTCGTCAACCGACGAATCGAAATACCCTTTGTGGATGATCGCGTATTATTCGAACGCGTCCATCTCTGCTTCGGTTGGAGAACGAGATCCTGCGCGAGGATCCACTCTGTGTTGGTGCAATATTGGGCTGCACAGCTTTATTCTCAGGTTCCGCAAGACCTGTGGTGAAAATGCGAGCTTGCAATTCTTCGAATCCAAAAGCTTTCACTTGTGCTTAACAGCAGTGGTCCCCAACCATTTTATAGCCGCGGACCGGGCAACGTTTGATAATTTTACCGCGCCCCGTTGAGGGGGGGACGATAATTGTTTATATTTTTGCGGAGGCTTCGGCCCCGTCTCAGCAGTGAGACGAAGAGCCTTGCAGAATAAATTCCAATTTTTCTTTATCAGATCGTTCCCCGACGAATCGAAATACCCTCCTTTGTGGATGGTTGCGTATTCCTCGAACGCGTCCATCTCTGCTTCGGTTGGAGAACGAGATCCTGCGAGTGGATCCACTCTGTGTTGGTGTAATATTGAGTTATACAGCTTAATTCTCACATTTCGTTAGACCAGTGGTGAAAATGCGAGCTTGCAATTCTTCGAATCCAAAGGCTTTCACTTGAGCTTAACAGCAGTGCTCCGCAACCATTTTATAGCCGCGGACAGGGCAACGTTTGATAATTTTACGCCGCCTCGATGAGGGGGGGGGCGTCAATTGTTTATATTGTTACGGTGGCTTCGACCACTTCTCGCCGGTGAGACGGTGAGCCGCGCAGAATAAATTCCAATTTTACTTCATCACGTCGTCCTCCGACGAATCGAAATACCCTTTGTTGATGGCCGCGTATTCTTCGAACGCGTCCATCTCAGCTTCGGTTGGAGAACGAAATCCTGCGCGGGTTCCACTCTG
This sequence comes from Lasioglossum baleicum, assembly GCF_051020765.1. Classification (NCBI taxonomy): domain Eukaryota; kingdom Metazoa; phylum Arthropoda; class Insecta; order Hymenoptera; family Halictidae; genus Lasioglossum; species Lasioglossum baleicum. The sequence goes on along the minus strand of NW_027469200.1, from coordinate 128,133 downwards.
TGTTGGTGCAATATTGGATTGTACAGCTTAATTCTCACGTTTCGCTGGACCAGTGGTGATAATAAGAGCTTGCAATTCTTCGAATCCAAAAGGTTTCACTTGTGCTTTACAGCAGTGCTCCCCAAACTTTTTATAATCGCGAACCGGTCAACTTTTGATAATTTTACCGCGGCCTGTTGAGGGGGGGGGACGATAATTGTTTATATTTTTGCGGAGGCTTCGGCCCCGTCTCAGCAGTGAGACGGAGAGCCTTGCAGAATCAATTCCAATTTTTGTTTATCAGGTCGTTCTCCGAGGACCGAAATACCCTCCTTTGTGGATGGTTGCGGATTCCTCGAACGCGTCCATCTCTGCTTCGGTTGGAGAACGAGATCCTGCGCGTGGTTCCACTCTGTGTTGGTGCAATATTGAGTTATACAGCTTAATTCTCACATTTCGTTAGACCAGTGGTGAAAATGCGAGCTTGCAATTCTTCGAATCCAAAGGCTTTCACTTGAGCTTAACAGCAGTGCTCCGCAACCATTTTATAGCCGCCGACAGGGCAACGTTTGATAATTTTACGGCGCCTCGATGAGGGGGGGGGGGCGTCAATTGTTTATATTGTTACGGTGGCTTCGACCACTTCTCGCCGGTGAGACGGTGAGCCGCGCAGAATAAATTCCAATTTTACTTCATCACGTCGTCCTCCGACGAATCGAAATACCGTTTGTTGATGGCCGCCTATTCTTCGAACTCGATCTTCTCAGCTTCGGTTGGAGAACGAAATCCTGCGCGGGTTCCACTCTGTGTTGGTGCAATATAGGATTGTACAGCTTAATTCTCACGTTTCACTGGACCAGTGGTGATAATAAGAGCTTGCAATTCTTCGAATCCAAAAGGTTTCACTTGTGCTTTACAGCAGTGCTCCCCAAAATTTTATAATCGCGAACCGGTCAGCGTTTGATAATTTTACGGCGCCCCGTTGAGGGGGGGACGATAATTGTTTATATTTTTGCGGAGGCTTCGGCCCCGTCTCAGCAGTGAGACGGAGAGCCTTGCAGAATAAATTCCAATTTTTCATTATCAGGTCGTTCTCCGACGAATCGAAATACCCTCCTTTGTGGATGGTTGCGTATTCCTCGAACGCGTTCATCTCAGCTTCGGTTGGAGAACGAGATCCTGCGCGTGGATCCATTCTGTGTTGGTGAAATATTGGGTTGCGCAGCTTTATTCTGAGGTTTCGCTACACCTGTGGTGAAAATGCGTGCTTGCAATTCTTCGAATCCAAAATCTTTCACTTGTGCTTAACAGCAGTGCTCCCCATCCATTTGATAGCCGCGGACTGGGCAACGTTTGATAAGTTTACGGCGCCTCGATGAGGGGGGGGGGCGTCAATTGTTTATATTGTTACGGTGGCTTCGACCACTTCTCGCCGGTGAGACGGTGAGCCTCGCAGAATAAATTCAAATTTTACTTCATCACGTCGTGCTCCGACGAAACGAAATACCGTTTGTTGATGGCCGCGTATTCTTCGAACTCGATCTTCTCAGCTTCGGTTGGAGAACGAAATCCTGCGCGGGTTCCACTCTGTGTTGGTGCAATATTGGATTGTACAGCTTAATTCTCACGTTTCGCTGGACCAGTGGTGATAATAAGAGCTTGCAATTCTTCGAATCCAAAAGGTTTCACTTGTGCTTTACAGCAGTGCTCCCCAAACTTTTTATAATCGCGAACCGGTCAACGTTTGATAATTTTACCGCGCCCTGTTGAGGGGGGGGGGACGATAATTGTTTATATTTTTGCGGAGGCTTCGGCCCCGTCTCAGCAGTGAGACGGAGAGCCTTGCAGAATCAATTCCAATTTTTGTTTATCAGGTCGTTCTCCGAGGACCGAAATACCCTCCTTTGTGGATGGTTGCGGATTCCTCGAACGCGTCCATCTCTGCTTCGGTTGGAGAACGAGATCCTGCGCGTGGTTCCACTCTTTGTTGGTGCAATATTGAGTTATACAGCTTAATTCTCACATTTCGTTAGACCAGTGGTGAAAATGCGAGCTTGCAATTCTTCGAATCCAAAGGCTTTCACTTGAGCTTAACAGCAGTGCTCCGCAACCATTTTATAGCCGCGGACAGGGCAACGTTTGATAATTTTACGGCGCCTCGATGAGGGGGGGGGCGTCAATTGTTTATATTGTTACGGTGGCTTCGACCACTTCTCGCCGGTGAGACGGTGAGCCGCGCAGAATAAATTTCAATTTTACTTCATCACGTCGTCCTCCGACGAATCGAAATACCCTTTGTTGATGGCCGCGTATTCTTCGAACTCGATCTTCTCAGCTTCGGTTGGAGAACGAAATCCTGCGCGGGTTCCACTCTGTGTTGGTGCAATATTGGATTGTACAGCTTAATTCTCACGTTTCGCTGGACCAGTGGTGATAATAAGAGCTTGCAATTCTTCGAATCCAAAAGCTTTCACTTGTGCTTTACAGCAGTGCTCCCCAAACTTTTTATAGTCGCGAACCGGTCAACGTTTGATAATTTTACCGCGCCCCGTTGAGGGGGGGACGTTAATTGTTTATATTTTTGCGGAGGCTTCGGCCCCGACTCAGCAGTGAGACGTAGAGCCTTGCAGAATAAATTCCAATTTTTCTTTATCAGGTCGTTCTCCGAGGACCGAAATACCCTCCTTTGTGGATGGTTGCGGATTCCTCGAACGCGTCCATCTCTGCTTCGGTTGGAGAACGAGATCCTGCGCGTGGTTCCACTCTGTGTTGGTGCAATATTGAGTTATACAGCTTAATTCTCACATTTCGTTAGACCAGTGGTGAAAATGCGAGCTTGCAATTCTTCGAATCCAAAGGCTTTCACTTGAGCTTAACAGCAGTGCTCCGCAACCATTTTATAGCCGCGGACAGGGCAACGTTTGATAATTTTACGGCGCCTCGATGAGGGGGGGGGGGCGTCAATTGTTTATATTGTTACGGTGGCTTCGACCACTTCTCGCTGGTGAGACGGTGAGCCGCGCAGAATAAATTCCAATTTTACTTCATCACGTCGTCCTCCGACGAATCGAAATACCCTTTGTTGATGGCCGCGTATTCTTCGAACTCGATCTTCTCAGCTTCGGTTGGAGAACGAAATCCTGCGCGGGTTCCACTCTGTGTTGGTGCAATATTGGATTGTACAGCTTAATTCTCACGTTTCGCTGGACCAGTGGTGATAATAAGAGCTTGCAATTCTTCGAATCCAAAAGCTTTCACTTGTGCTTTACAGCAGTGCTCCCCAAACTTTTTATAGTCGCGAACCGGTCAACGTTTGATAATTTTACCGCGCCCCGTTGAGGGGGGGACGTTAATTGTTTATATTTTTGCGGAGGCTTCGGCCCCGACTCAGCAGTGAGACGTAGAGCCTTGCAGAATAAATTCCAATTTTTCTTTATCAGGTCGTTCTCCGAGGACTGAAATACCCTCCTTTGTGGATGGTTGCGGATTCCTCGAACGCGTCCATCTCTGCTTCGGTTGGAGAACGAGATCCTGCGCGCGGTTCCACTCTGTGTTGGTGCAATATTGAGTTATACAGCTTAATTCTCACATTTCGTTAGACCAGTGGTGAAAATGCGAGCTTGCAATTCTTCGAATCCAAAGGCTTTCACTTGAGCTTAACAGCAGTGCTCCGCAACCATTTTATAGCCGCGGACAGGGCAACGTTTGATAATTTTACGGCGCCCCGATGAGGGGGGGGCGTCAATTGTTTATATTGTTACGGTGGCTTCGACCACTTCTCGCTGGTGAGACGGTGAGCCGCGCAGAATAAATTCCAATTTTACTTCATCACGTCGTCCTCCGACGAATCGAAATACCCTTTGTTGATGGCCGCGTATTCTTCGAACTCGATCTTCTCAGCTTCGGTTGGAGAACGAAATCCTGCGCGGGTTCCACTCTGTGTTGGTGCAATATTGGATTGTACAGCTTAATTCTCACGTTTCGCTGGACCAGTGGTGATAATAAGAGCTTGCAATTCTTCGAATCCAAAAGCTTTCACTTGTGCTTTACAGCAGTGTTCCCCAAACTTTTTATAGTCGCGAACCGATCAACGTTTGATAATTTTACCGCGCCCCGTTGAGGGGGGGACGATAATTGTTTATATTTTTGCGAAGGCTTCGGCCCCGTCTCAGCAGTGAGACGGAGAGCCTTGCAGATTCAATTCCAATTTTTCTTTATCAGGTCGTTCTCCGACGGATCGAAATACCCTCCATTGTGGATGGTTGCGTATTCCTCGAACGCGTCCATCTCTGCTTCGATTCGAGAACGATATACTGCGCGTGGATCCATTCTGTGTTGGTGCAATATTGGGCTACACAGCTCATTTCTCAGGGTTCGCAAGACCTGTGGTGAAAATACGAGCTCGCCGGTCAATGATTAGGGGCGAGACGTTAATTATTTATATTTTTGCGGAGGCTTCGGCCCCGTCTCGCCAGTGGGACGGTGAGCCTCGCAGAACAAATTCTTTATCACGGCGTCAAATGTTTATATTGTTGCGGTGGCTTCGACCACTTCTCGCCGGTGAGACGGTGACCCTCGCAGAATAAATTCCAATTTTACTTCATCACGTCGTGCTCCGACGAATCGAAATACCCTTTGTGGATGGTCGCGTATTCTTCGAACGGGTCCATCTCTGCTACGGTTGCAGAACGAGATCCTGCGCGTGGTTCCACTCTGTGTTGGTGCAATATTGGGTTATACAGCTTAATTCTCACATTTCGTTAGACTAGTGGTGAAAATGCGAGCTTGCAATTCTACGAATCCAAAAGCTTTCACTTGTGCTTAACAGCAGTGCTCCCCAACCATTTTAAAGCCGCGGACAGGGCAACGTTTGATAATTTTACGTCGCCTCGATGGGGGTGGGGCGTCAATTGTTTATATTGTTACGGTGGCTTCGACCACTTCTCGCCGGTGAGACGGTGAGCCGCGCAGAATAAATTCCAATTTTACTTCATCAGGTCGTCCTCCGACGAATCGAAATACCCTTTGTTGATGGCCGCGTATTCTGCGAACGCGTCCAACTCTGCTTCGGTTGGAGAACGAGATCCCGCGCGGGTTCCACTCTGTGTTGGTGCAATATTGGATAGTTCAGCTTAATTCTCACGTTTCGCTGGACCAGTGGTGATAATAACACCTTGCAATTCTTCGAATCCAAAAGCTTTCACTTGTGCTTTACAGCAGTGATCCCCAAAATTTTATAATCGCGAACCGGTCAACGTTTGATAATTTTACCGCGCCCCGTTGAGGGGGGGACGATAATTGTTTATATTTTTGCGGAGGCTTCGACCCCGTCTCAGCAGTGAGACGGAGAGCCTTGCAGAATAAATTCCAATTTTTCATTATCAGGTCGTTCTCCGACGAATCGAAATACCCTCCTTTGTGGATGGTTGCGTATTCCTCGAACGCGTCCATCTCAGCTTCGGTTGGAGAACGAGATCCTGCGCGTGGATCCATTCTGTGTTGGTGAAATATTGGGTTGCGCAGCTTTATTCTGAGGTTTCGCTAGACCTGTGGTGAGAATGCGTGCTTGCAATTCTTCGAATCCAAAATCTTTCACTTGTACTTAACAGCAGTGCTCCCCATCCATTTGATAGCCGCGGACTGGGCAACGTTTGATAATTTTACGGCGCCTCGATGAGGGGGGGGGGCGTCAATTGTTTATATTGTTACGGTGGCTTCGACCACTTCTCGCCGGTGAGACGGTGAGCCGCGCAGAATAATTTCCAATTTTACTTCATCACGTCGTCCTCCGACGAATCTAAATACCCTTTGTTGATGGCCGCTTATTCTTCGAACTCGATCTTCTCAGCTTCGGTTGGAGAACGAAATCCTGCGCGGGTTCCACTCTGTGTTGGTGCAATATTGGATTGTACAGCTTAATTCTCACGTTTCGCTGGACCAGTGGTGATAATAAGAGCTTGCAATTCTTCGAATCCAAAAGCTTTCACTTGTGCTTTACAGCAGTGCTCCCCAAACTTTTTATAGTCGCGAACCGGTCAACGTTTGATAATTTTACCGCGCCCCGTTGAGGGGGGGGGGGACGATGATTGTCTATATTTTTGCGGAGGCTTCGGCCCCGTCTCAGCAGTGAGACGTAGAGCCTTGCAGAATAAATTCCAATTTTTCTTTATCAGGTCGTTCTCCGACGAATCGAAATACCCTACTTTGTGGATGGTTGCGTATTCCTCGAACGCGTCCATCTCAGCTTCGGTTGGAGAACGAGATCCCGCGCGTGGTTCCACTCTGTGTTGGTGCAAGATTGGGTTGTACAGCTTAATTCTCACGTTTCGCTGGACCAGTGGTGATAATAACACCTTGCAATTCTTCGAATCCAAAAGCTTTCACTTGTGGTTTACAGTAGTGCTCTCCCAAACTTTTTATAATCGCGAACCGGTCAACGTTTGATAATTTTACCGCGCCCCGTTGAGGGGGGGACGATAATTGTTTATATTTTTGCGGAGGCTTCGGCCCCGTCTCAGCAGTGAGACGGAGAGCCTTGTAGAATAAATTCCAATTTTTCTTTATCAGGTCGTTCTCCGGCGAATCGAAATACCCTCCTTTGTGGATGGTTGCGTATTCCTCGAACGCGTCCATCTCAGCCTCGGTTGGAGAACGAGATCCTGCGCGTGGATCCATTCTGTGTTCGTTAAATATTGGGTTGCGCAGCTTTATTCTGAGGTTTCGCTAGACCTGTGGTGAAAATGCGAGCTTGCAATTCTTCGAATCCAAAATCTTTCACTTGTGCTTAACAGCAGTGCTCCCCATACATTTGATAGCCGCGGACTGGGCAACGTTTGATAATTTTAAGGCGCCTCGATGAGGGGCGAGACGTTAATTGTTTATATTGTTACGGTGGCTTCGACCACTTCTCGACGGTGAGACGGTGAGCCGCGCAGAATAAATTCCAATTTTACTTCATCACGTCGTCCTCCGACGAATCGAACTACCCTTTGTGGATGGTCGCGTATTCTGCGAACGTGTCCATCTCTGCTTCGGTTGGAAAACGAGATCCCGCGTGTGGTTCCATTCTGTGTTGGTGCAATATTGGGTTATACAGCTTAATTCTCACATTTCGTTAGACTAGTGGTGAAAATGCGAGCTTGCAATTCTTCGAATCCAAATGCTTTCACTTGTGCTTAATAGCAGTGCTCCCCAACCATTTTATTGCCGCGGACAAGGAAACGTTTGATAATTTTACGGCGCCTCGATGGGGGGGGGGCGTCAATTGTTTATATTGTTACGGTGGCTTCGACCACTTCTCGCCGGTGAGACGGTGAGCCGCGCAGAATAAATTCTAATTTTACTTCATCACGTCGTCCTCCGACGAATCGAAATACCCTTTGTTGATGGCCGCGTATTCTTCGAACGCGTCCATCTAAGCTTCATTTGGAGAACGAAATCCTGCGCGTGTTCCAGTCTGTGTTGGTGCAATATTGGGCTACACAGCCTATTTCTCAGGGTTCGCAAGACCTGTGGTGATAATAAGAGCTTGCAATTCTTCGAATCCAAAAGCTTTCACTTGTGCTTTACAGCAGTGCTCCCCAAACTTTTTATAGTCTAGAACCGGTCAACGTTTGATAATTTTACCGCGCCCCGTTGAGGGGGGGACGATAATTGTTTATATTTTTGCGGAGGCTTCGGCCCCGTCTCAGCAGTGAGACGGAGAGCCTTGCAGAATAAATTCCAATTTTTCTTTATCAGGTCGTTCTCCGACGAATCGAAATACCCTCCTTTGTGGATGGTTGCGGATTCCTCGAACGCGTCCATCTCTGCTTCGGTTGGAGAACGAGATCCTGCGCGTGGTTCCACTCTTTGTTGGTGCAATATTGAGTTATACAGCTTAATTCTCACATTTCGTTAGACCAGTGGTGAAAATGCGAGCTTCCAATTCTTCGAATCCAAAGGCTTTCACTTGAGCTTAACAGCAGTGCTCCGCAACCATTTTATAGCCGCGGACAGGGCAACGTTTGATAATTTTACGGCGCCTCGATGACGGGGGGGGGGCGTCAATTGTTTATATTGTTACGGTGGCTTCGACCACTTCTCGCCGGTGAGACGGTGAGCCTCGCAGAACAAATTCCAACTTTTCTTTATCACGTCGTCAACCGACGAATCGAAATACCCTTTGTGGATGATCGCGTATTATTCGAACGCGTCCATCTCTGCTTCGGTTGGAGAACGAGATCCTGCGCGAGGATCCACTCTGTGTTGGTGCAATATTGGGCTGCACAGCTTTATTCTCAGGTTCCGCAAGACCTGTGGTGAAAATGCGAGCTTGCAATTCTTCGAATCCAAAAGCTTTCACTTGTGCTTAACAGCAGTGGTCCCCAACCATTTTATAGCCGCGGACCGGGCAACGTTTGATAATTTTACCGCGCCCCGTTGAGGGGGGGACGATAATTGTTTATATTTTTGCGGAGGCTTCGGCCCCGTCTCAGCAGTGAGACGAAGAGCCTTGCAGAATAAATTCCAATTTTTCTTTATCAGATCGTTCCCCGACGAATCGAAATACCCTCCTTTGTGGATGGTTGCGTATTCCTCGAACGCGTCCATCTCTGCTTCGGTTGGAGAACGAGATCCTGCGAGTGGATCCACTCTGTGTTGGTGTAATATTGAGTTATACAGCTTAATTCTCACATTTCGTTAGACCAGTGGTGAAAATGCGAGCTTGCAATTCTTCGAATCCAAAGGCTTTCACTTGAGCTTAACAGCAGTGCTCCGCAACCATTTTATAGCCGCGGACAGGGCAACGTTTGATAATTTTACGCCGCCTCGATGAGGGGGGGGCGTCAATTGTTTATATTGTTACGGTGGCTTCGACCACTTCTCGCCGGTGAGACGGTGAGCCGCGCAGAATAAATTCCAATTTTACTTCATCACGTCGTCCTCCGACGAATCGAAATACCCTTTGTTGATGGCCGCGTATTCTTCGAACGCGTCCATCTCAGCTTCGGTTGGAGAACGAAATCCTGCGCGGGTTCCACTCTGTGTTGGTGCAATATTGGATTGTACAGCTTAATTCTCACGTTTCGCTGGACCAGTGGTGATAATAAGAGCTTGCAATTCTTCGAATCCAAAAGGTTTCACTTGTGCTTTACAGCAGTGCTCCCCAAACTTTTTATAATCGCGAACCGGTCAACTTTTGATAATTTTACCGCGGCCTGTTGAGGGGGGGGGGGACGATAATTGTTTATATTTTTGCGGAGGCTTCGGCCCCGTCTCAGCAGTGAGACGGAGAGCCTTGCAGAATCAATTCCAATTTTTGTTTATCAGGTCGTTCTCCGAGGACCGAAATACCCTCCTTTGTGGATGGTTGCGGATTCCTCGAACGCGTCCATCTCTGCTTCGGTTGGAGAACGAGATCCTGCGCGTGGTTCCACTCTGTGTTGGTGCAATATTGAGTTATACATCTTAATTCTCACATTTCGTTAGACCAGTGGTGAAAATGCGAGCTTGCAATTCTTCGAATCCAAAGGCTTTCACTTGAGCTTAACAGCAGTGCTCCGCAACCATTTTATAGCCGCCGACAGGGCAACGTTTGATAATTTTACGGCGCCTCGATGAGGGGGGGGGGCGTCAATTGTTTATATTGTTACGGTGGCTTCGACCACTTCTCGCCGGTGAGACGGTGAGCCGCGCAGAATAAATTCCAATTTTACTTCATCACGTCGTCCTCCGACGAATCGAAATACCGTTTGTTGATGGCCGCCTATTCTTCGAACTCGATCTTCTCAGCTTCGGTTGGAGAACGAAATCCTGCGCGGGTTCCACTCTGTGTTGGTGCAATATAGGATTGTACAGCTTAATTCTCACGTTTCACTGGACCAGTGGTGATAATAAGAGCTTGCAATTCTTCGAATCCAAAAGGTTTCACTTGTGCTTTACAGCAGTGCTCCCCAAAATTTTATAATCGCGAACCGGTCAACGTTTGATAATTTTACGGCGCCCCGTTGAGGGGGGGACGATAATTGTTTATATTTTTGCGGAGGCTTCGGCCGCGTCTCAGCAGTGAGACGGAGAGCCTTGCAGAATAAATTCCAATTTTTCATTATCAGGTCGTTCTCCGACGAATCGAAATACCCTCCTTTGTGGATGGTTGCGTATTCCTCGAACGCGTTCATCTCAGCTTCGGTTGGAGAACGAGATCCTGCGCGTGGATCCATTCTGTGTTGGTGAAATATTGGGTTGCGCAGCTTTATTCTGAGGTTTCGCTACACCTGTGGTGAAAATGCGTGCTTGCAATTCTTCGAATCCAAAATCTTTCACTTGTGCTTAACAGCAGTGCTCCCCATCCATTTGATAGCCGCGGACTGGGCAACGTTTGATAAGTTTACGGCGCCTCGATGAGGGGGGGGGGCGTCAATTGTTTATATTGTTACGGTGGCTTCGACCACTTCTCGCCGGTGAGACGGTGAGCCTCGCAGAATAAATTCAAATTTTACTTCATCACGTCGTGCTCCGACGAAACGAAATACCGTTTGTTGATGGCCGCGTATTCTTCGAACTCGATCTTCTCAGCTTCGGTTGGAGAACGAAATCCTGCGCGGGTTCCACTCTGTGTTGGTGCAATATTGGATTGTACAGCTTAATTCTCACGTTTCGCTGGACCAGTGGTGATAATAAGAGCTTGCAATTCTTCGAATCCAAAAGGTTTCACTTGTGCTTTACAGCAGTGCTCCCCAAACTTTTTATAATCGCGAACCGGTCAACGTTTGATAATTTTACCGCGCCCTGTTGAGGGGGGGGGGGACGATAATTGTTTATATTTTTGCGGAGGCTTCGGCCCCGTCTCAGCAGTGAGACGGAGAGCCTTGCAGAATCAATTCCAATTTTTGTTTATCAGGTCGTTCTCCGAGGACCGAAATACCCTCCTTTGTGGATGGTTGCGGATTCCTCGAACGCGTCCATCTCTGCTTCGGTTGGAGAACGAGATCCTGCGCGTGGTTCCACTCTTTGTTGGTGCAATATTGAGTTATACAGCTTAATTCTCACATTTCGTTAGACCAGTGGTGAAAATGCGAGCTTGCAATTCTTCGAATCCAAAGGCTTTCACTTGAGCTTAACAGCAGTGCTCCGCAACCATTTTATAGCCGCGGACAGGGCAACGTTTGATAATTTTACGGCGCCTCGATGAGGGGGGGGGCGTCAATTGTTTATATTGTTACGGTGGCTTCGACCACTTCTCGCCGGTGAGACGGTGAGCCGCGCAGAATAAATTTCAATTTTACTTCATCACGTCGTCCTCCGACGAATCGAAATACCCTTTGTTGATGGCCGCGTATTCTTCGAACTCGATCTTCTCAGCTTCGGTTGGAGAACGAAATCCTGCGCGGGTTCCACTCTGTGTTGGTGCAATATTGGATTGTACAGCTTAATTCTCACGTTTCGCTGGACCAGTGGTGATAATAAGAGCTTGCAATTCTTCGAATCCAAAAGCTTTCACTTGTGCTTTACAGCAGTGCTCCCCAAACTTTTTATAGTCGCGAACCGGTCAACGTTTGATAATTTTACCGCGCCCCGTTGAGGGGGGGACGTTAATTGTTTATATTTTTGCGGAGGCTTCGGCCCCGACTCAGCAGTGAGACGTAGAGCCTTGCAGAATAAATTCCAATTTTTCTTTATCAGGTCGTTCTCCGAGGACCGAAATACCCTCCTTTGTGGATGGTTGCGGATTCCTCGAACGCGTCCATCTCTGCTTCGGTTGGAGAACGAGATCCTGCGCGTGGTTCCACTCTGTGTTGGTGCAATATTGAGTTATACAGCTTAATTCTCACATTTCGTTAGACCAGTGGTGAAAATGCGAGCTTGCAATTCTTCGAATCCAAAGGCTTTCACTTGAGCTTAACAGCAGTGCTCCGCAACCATTTTATAGCCGCGGACAGGGCAACGTTTGATAATTTTACGGCGCCTCGATGAGGGGGGGGGGGCGTCAATTGTTTATATTGTTACGGTGGCTTCGACCACTTCTCGCTGGTGAGACGGTGAGCCGCGCAGAATAAATTCCAATTTTACTTCATCACGTCGTCCTCCGACGAATCGAAATACCCTTTGTTGATGGCCGCGTATTCTTCGAACTCGATCTTCTCAGCTTCGGTTGGAGAACGAAATCCTGCGCGGGTTCCACTCTGTGTTGGTGCAATATTGGATTGTACAGCTTAATTCTCACGTTTCGCTGGACCAGTGGTGATAATAAGAGCTTGCAATTCTTCGAATCCAAAAGCTTTCACTTGTGCTTTACAGCAGTGCTCCCCAAACTTTTTATAGTCGCGAACCGGTCAACGTTTGATAATTTTACCGCGCCCCGTTGAGGGGGGGACGTTAATTGTTTATATTTTTGCGGAGGCTTCGGCCCCGACTCAGCAGTGAGACGTAGAGCCTTGCAGAATAAATTCCAATTTTTCTTTATCAGGTCGTTCTCCGAGGACTGAAATACCCTCCTTTGTGGATGGTTGCGGATTCCTCGAACGCGTCCATCTCTGCTTCGGTTGGAGAACGAGATCCTGCGCGCGGTTCCACTCTGTGTTGGTGCAATATTGAGTTATACAGCTTAATTCTCACATTTCGTTAGACCAGTGGTGAAAATGCGAGCTTGCAATTCTTCGAATCCAAAGGCTTTCACTTGAGCTTAACAGCAGTGCTCCGCAACCATTTTATAGCCGCGGACAGGGCAACGTTTGATAATTTTACGGCGCCCCGATGAGGGGGGGGCGTCAATTGTTTATATTGTTACGGTGGCTTCGACCACTTCTCGCTGGTGAGACGGTGAGCCGCGCAGAATAAATTCCAATTTTACTTCATCACGTCGTCCTCCGACGAATCGAAATACCCTTTGTTGATGGCCGCGTATTCTTCGAACTCGATCTTCTCAGCTTCGGTTGGAGAACGAAATCCTGCGCGGGTTCCACTCTGTGTTGGTGCAATATTGGATTGTACAGCTTAATTCTCACGTTTCGCTGGACCAGTGGTGATAATAAGAGCTTGCAATTCTTCGAATCCAAAAGCTTTCACTTGTGCTTTACAGCAGTGTTCCCCAAACTTTTTATAGTCGCGAACCGATCAACGTTTGATAATTTTACCGCGCCCCGTTGAGGGGGGGACGATAATTGTTTATATTTTTGCGAAGGCTTCGGCCCCGTCTCAGCAGTGAGACGGAGAGCCTTGCAGATTCAATTCCAATTTTTCTTTATCAGGTCGTTCTCCGACGGATCGAAATACCCTCCATTGTGGATGGTTGCGTATTCCTCGAACGCGTCCATCTCTGCTTCGATTCGAGAACGATATACTGCGCGTGGATCCATTCTGTGTTGGTGCAATATTGGGCTACACAGCTCATTTCTCAGGGTTCGCAAGACCTGTGGTGAAAATACGAGCTCGCCGGTCAATGATTAGGGGCGAGACGTTAATTATTTATATTTTTGCGGAGGCTTCGGCCCCGTCTCGCCAGTGGGACGGTGAGCCTCGCAGAACAAATTCTTTATCACGGCGTCAAATGTTTATATTGTTGCGGTGGCTTCGACCACTTCTCGCCGGTGAGACGGTGACCCTCGCAGAATAAATTCCAATTTTACTTCATCACGTCGTGCTCCGACGAATCGAAATACCCTTTGTGGATGGTCGCGTATTCTTCGAACGGGTCCATCTCTGCTACGGTTGCAGAACGAGATCCTGCGCGTGGTTCCACTCTGTGTTGGTGCAATATTGGGTTATACAGCTTAATTCTCACATTTCGTTAGACTAGTGGTGAAAATGCGAGCTTGCAATTCTACGAATCCAAAAGCTTTCACTTGTGCTTAACAGCAGTGCTCCCCAACCATTTTAAAGCCGCGGACAGGGCAACGTTTGATAATTTTACGTCGCCTCGATGGGGGTGGGGCGTCAATTGTTTATATTGTTACGGTGGCTTCGACCACTTCTCGCCGGTGAGACGGTGAGCCGCGCAGAATAAATTCCAATTTTACTTCATCAGGTCGTCCTCCGACGAATCGAAATACCCTTTGTTGATGGCCGCGTATTCTGCGAACGCGTCCAACTCTGCTTCGGTTGGAGAACGAGATCCCGCGCGGGTTCCACTCTGTGTTGGTGCAATATTGGATAGTTCAGCTTAATTCTCACGTTTCGCTGGACCAGTGGTGATAATAACACCTTGCAATTCTTCGAATCCAAAAGCTTTCACTTGTGCTTTACAGCAGTGATCCCCAAAATTTTATAATCGCGAACCGGTCAACGTTTGATAATTTTACCGCGCCCCGTTGAGGGGGGGACGATAATTGTTTATATTTTTGCGGAGGCTTCGACCCCGTCTCAGCAGTGAGACGGAGAGCCTTGCAGAATAAATTCCAATTTTTCATTATCAGGTCGTTCTCCGACGAATCGAAATACCCTCCTTTGTGGATGGTTGCGTATTCCTCGAACGCGTCCATCTCAGCTTCGGTTGGAGAACGAGATCCTGCGCGTGGATCCATTCTGTGTTGGTGAAATATTGGGTTGCGCAGCTTTATTCTGAGGTTTCGCTAGACCTGTGGTGAGAATGCGTGCTTGCAATTCTTCGAATCCAAAATCTTTCACTTGTACTTAACAGCAGTGCTCCCCATCCATTTGATAGCCGCGGACTGGGCAACGTTTGATAATTTTACGGCGCCTCGATGAGGGGGGGGGGGCGTCAATTGTTTATATTGTTACGGTGGCTTCGACCACTTCTCGCCGGTGAGACGGTGAGCCGCGCAGAATAATTTCCAATTTTACTTCATCACGTCGTCCTCCGACGAATCTAAATACCCTTTGTTGATGGCCGCTTATTCTTCGAACTCGATCTTCTCAGCTTCGGTTGGAGAACGAAATCCTGCGCGGGTTCCACTCTGTGTTGGTGCAATATTGGATTGTACAGCTTAATTCTCACGTTTCGCTGGACCAGTGGTGATAATAAGAGCTTGCAATTCTTCGAATCCAAAAGCTTTCACTTGTGCTTTACAGCAGTGCTCCCCAAACTTTTTATAGTCGCGAACCGGTCAACGTTTGATAATTTTACCGCGCCCCGTTGAGGGGGGGGGGGACGATGATTGTCTATATTTTTGCGGAGGCTTCGGCCCCGTCTCAGCAGTGAGACGTAGAGCCTTGCAGAATAAATTCCAATTTTTCTTTATCAGGTCGTTCTCCGACGAATCGAAATACCCTACTTTGTGGATGGTTGCGTATTCCTCGAACGCGTCCATCTCAGCTTCGGTTGGAGAACGAGATCCCGCGCGTGGTTCCACTCTGTGTTGGTGCAAGATTGGGTTGTACAGCTTAATTCTCACGTTTCGCTGGACCAGTGGTGATAATAACACCTTGCAATTCTTCGAATCCAAAAGCTTTCACTTGTGGTTTACAGTAGTGCTCTCCCAAACTTTTTATAATCGCGAACCGGTCAACGTTTGATAATTTTACCGCGCCCCGTTGAGGGGGGGACGATAATTGTTTATATTTTTGCGGAGGCTTCGGCCCCGTCTCAGCAGTGAGACGGAGAGCCTTGTAGAATAAATTCCAATTTTTCTTTATCAGGTCGTTCTCCGGCGAATCGAAATACCCTCCTTTGTGGATGGTTGCGTATTCCTCGAACGCGTCCATCTCAGCCTCGGTTGGAGAACGAGATCCTGCGCGTGGATCCATTCTGTGTTCGTTAAATATTGGGTTGCGCAGCTTTATTCTGAGGTTTCGCTAGACCTGTGGTGAAAATGCGAGCTTGCAATTCTTCGAATCCAAAATCTTTCACTTGTGCTTAACAGCAGTGCTCCCCATACATTTGATAGCCGCGGACTGGGCAACGTTTGATAATTTTAAGGCGCCTCGATGAGGGGCGAGACGTTAATTGTTTATATTGTTACGGTGGCTTCGACCACTTCTCGACGGTGAGACGGTGAGCCGCGCAGAATAAATTCCAATTTTACTTCATCACGTCGTCCTCCGACGAATCGAACTACCCTTTGTGGATGGTCGCGTATTCTGCGAACGTGTCCATCTCTGCTTCGGTTGGAAAACGAGATCCCGCGTGTGGTTCCATTCTGTGTTGGTGCAATATTGGGTTATACAGCTTAATTCTCACATTTCGTTAGACTAGTGGTGAAAATGCGAGCTTGCAATTCTTCGAATCCAAATGCTTTCACTTGTGCTTAATAGCAGTGCTCCCCAACCATTTTATTGCCGCGGACAAGGAAACGTTTGATAATTTTACGGCGCCTCGATGGGGGGGGGGCGTCAATTGTTTATATTGTTACGGTGGCTTCGACCACTTCTCGCCGGTGAGACGGTGAGCCGCGCAGAATAAATTCTAATTTTACTTCATCACGTCGTCCTCCGACGAATCGAAATACCCTTTGTTGATGGCCGCGTATTCTTCGAACGCGTCCATCTAAGCTTCATTTGGAGAACGAAATCCTGCGCGTGTTCCAGTCTGTGTTGGTGCAATATTGGGCTACACAGCCTATTTCTCAGGGTTCGCAAGACCTGTGGTGATAATAAGAGCTTGCAATTCTTCGAATCCAAAAGCTTTCACTTGTGCTTTACAGCAGTGCTCCCCAAACTTTTTATAGTCTAGAACCGGTCAACGTTTGATAATTTTACCGCGCCCCGTTGAGGGGGGGACGATAATTGTTTATATTTTTGCGGAGGCTTCGGCCCCGTCTCAGCAGTGAGACGGAGAGCCTTGCAGAATAAATTCCAATTTTTCTTTATCAGGTCGTTCTCCGACGAATCGAAATACCCTCCTTTGTGGATGGTTGCGGATTCCTCGAACGCGTCCATCTCTGCTTCGGTTGGAGAACGAGATCCTGCGCGTGGTTCCACTCTTTGTTGGTGCAATATTGAGTTATACAGCTTAATTCTCACATTTCGTTAGACCAGTGGTGAAAATGCGAGCTTCCAATTCTTCGAATCCAAAGGCTTTCACTTGAGCTTAACAGCAGTGCTCCGCAACCATTTTATAGCCGCGGACAGGGCAACGTTTGATAATTTTACGGCGCCTCGATGACGGGGGGGGGGGCGTCAATTGTTTATATTGTTACGGTGGCTTCGACCACTTCTCGCCGGTGAGACGGTGAGCCTCGCAGAACAAATTCCAACTTTTCTTTATCACGTCGTCAACCGACGAATCGAAATACCCTTTGTGGATGATCGCGTATTATTCGAACGCGTCCATCTCTGCTTCGGTTGGAGAACGAGATCCTGCGCGAGGATCCACTCTGTGTTGGTGCAATATTGGGCTGCACAGCTTTATTCTCAGGTTCCGCAAGACCTGTGGTGAAAATGCGAGCTTGCAATTCTTCGAATCCAAAAGCTTTCACTTGTGCTTAACAGCAGTGGTCCCCAACCATTTTATAGCCGCGGACCGGGCAACGTTTGATAATTTTACCGCGCCCCGTTGAGGGGGGGGGGGGGGACGATGATTGTCTATATTTTTGCGGAGGCTTCGGCCCCGTCTCAGCAGTGAGACGTAGAGCCTTGCAGAATAAATTCCAATTTTTCTTTATCAGGTCGTTCTCCGACGAATCGAAATACCCTACTTTGTGGATGGTTGCGTATTCCTCGAACGCGTCCATCTCAGCTTCGGTTGGAGAACGAGATCCCGCGCGTGGTTCCACTCTGTGTTGGTGCAAGATTGGGTTGTACAGCTTAATTCTCACGTTTCGCTGGACCAGTGGTGATAATAACACCTTGCAATTCTTCGAATCCAAAAGCTTTCACTTGTGGTTTACAGTAGTGCTCTCCCAAACTTTTTATAATCGCGAACCGGTCAACGTTTGATAATTTTACCGCGCCCCGTTGAGGGGGGGACGATAATTGTTTATATTTTTGCGGAGGCTTCGGCCCCGTCTCAGCAGTGAGACGGAGAGCCTTGTAGAATAAATTCCAATTTTTCTTTATCAGGTCGTTCTCCGGCGAATCGAAATACCCTCCTTTGTGGATGGTTGCGTATTCCTCGAACGCGTCCATCTCAGCCTCGGTTGGAGAACGAGATCCTGCGCGTGGATCCATTCTGTGTTCGTTAAATATTGGGTTGCGCAGCTTTATTCTGAGGTTTCGCTAGACCTGTGGTGAAAATGCGAGCTTGCAATTCTTCGAATCCAAAATCTTTCACTTGTGCTTAACAGCAGTGCTCCCCATACATTTGATAGCCGCGGACTGGGCAACGTTTGATAATTTTAAGGCGCCTCGATGAGGGGCGAGACGTTAATTGTTTATATTGTTACGGTGGCTTCGACCACTTCTCGCCGGTGAGACGGTGAGCCGCGCAGAATAAATTCCAATTTTACTTCATCACGTCGTCCTCCGACGAATCGAACTACCCTTTGTGGATGGTCGCGTATTCTGCGAACGTGTCCATCTCTGCTTCGGTTGGAAAACGAGATCCCGCGTGTGGTTCCATTCTGTGTTGGTGCAATATTGGGTTATACAGCTTAATTCTCACATTTCGTTAGACTAGTGGTGAAAATGCGAGCTTGCAATTCTTCGAATCCAAATGCTTTCACTTGTGCTTAATAGCAGTGCTCCCCAACCATTTTATTGCCGCGGACAAGGAAACGTTTGATAATTTTACGGCGCCTCGATGGGGGGGGGCGTCAATTGTTTATATTGTTACGGTGGCTTCGACCACTTCTCGCCGGTGAGACGGTGAGCCGCGCAGAATAAATTCTAATTTTACTTCATCACGTCGTCCTCCGACGAATCGAAATACCCTTTGTTGATGGCCGCGTATTCTTCGAACGCGTCCATCTAAGCTTCATTTGGAGAACGAAATCCTGCGCGTGTTCCAGTCTGTGTTGGTGCAATATTGGGCTACACAGCCTATTTCTCAGGGTTCGCAAGACCTGTGGTGATAATAAGAGCTTGCAATTCTTCGAATCCAAAAGCTTTCACTTGTGCTTTACAGCAGTGCTCCCCAAACTTTTTATAGTCTAGAACCGGTCAACGTTTGATAATTTTACCGCGCCCCGTTGAGGGGGGGACGATAATTGTTTATATTTTTGCGGAGGCTTCGGCCCCGTCTCAGCAGTGAGACGGAGAGCCTTGCAGAATAAATTCCAATTTTTCTTTATCAGGTCGTTCTCCGACGAATCGAAATACCCTCCTTTGTGGATGGTTGCGGATTCCTCGAACGCGTCCATCTCTGCTTCGGTTGGAGAACGAGATCCTGCGCGTGGTTCCACTCTTTGTTGGTGCAATATTGAGTTATACAGCTTAATTCTCACATTTCGTTAGACCAGTGGTGAAAATGCGAGCTTGCAATTCTTCGAATCCAAAGGCTTTCACTTGAGCTTAACAGCAGTGCTCCGCAACCATTTTATAGCCGCGGACAGGGCAACGTTTGATAATTTTACGGCGCCTCGATGAGGGGGGGGGGGCGTCAATTGTTTATATTGTTACGGTGGCTCTGACCACTTCTCGCCGGTGAGACGGTGAGCCGCGCAGAATAAATTCCAATTTTACTTCATCACGTCGTCCTCCGACGAATCGAACTACCCTTTGTGGATGGTCGCGTATTCTGCGAACGTGTCCATCTCTGCTTCGGTTGGAAAACGAGATCCCGCGTGTGGTTCCATTCTGTGTTGGTGCAATATTGGGTTATACAGCTTAATTCTCACATTTCGTTAGACTAGTGGTGAAAATGCGAGCTTGCAATTCTTCGAATCCAAATGCTTTCACTTGTGCTTAATAGCAGTGCTCCCCAACCATTTTAAAGCCGCGGACAGGGCAACGTTTGATAATTTTACGTCGCCTCGATGGGGGTGGGGCGTCAATTGTTTATATTGTTACGGTGGCTTCGACCACTTCTCGCCGGTGAGACGGTGAGCCGCGCAGAATAAATTCCAATTTTACTTCATCAGGTCGTCCTCCGACGAATCGAAATACCCTTTGTTGATGGCCGCGTATTCTGCGAACGCGTCCATCTCTGCTTCGGTTGGAGAACGAGATCCCGCGCGGGTTCCACTCTGTGTTGGTGCAATATTGGATAGTTCAGCTTAATTCTCACGTTTCGCTGGACCAGTGGTGATAATAACACCTTGCAATTCTTCGAATCCAAAAGCTTTCACTTGTGCTTTACAGCAGTGATCCCCAAAATTTTTATAATCGCGAACCGGTCAACGTTTGATAATTTTACCGCGCCCCGTTGAGGGGGGGACGATAATTGTTTATATTTTTGCGGAGGCTTCGGCCCCGTCTCAGCAGTGAGACGGAGAGCCTTGTAGAATAAATTCCAATTTTTCTTTATCAGGTCGTTCTCCGGCGAATCGAAATACCCTCCTTTGTGGATGGTTGCGTATTCCTCGAACGCGTCCATCTCAGCCTCGGTTGGAGAACGAGATCCTGCGCGTGGATCCATTCTGTGTTCGTTAAATATTGGGTTGCGCAGCTTTATTCTGAGGTTTCGCTAGACCTGTGGTGAAAATGCGAGCTTGCAATTCTTCGAATCCAAAATCTTTCACTTGTGCTTAACAGCAGTGCTCCCCATACATTTGATAGCCGCGGACTGGGCAACGTTTGATAATTTTAAGGCGCCTCGATGAGGGGCGAGACGTTAATTGTTTATATTGTTACGGTGGCTTCGACCACTTCTCGCCGGTGAGACGGTGAGCCGCGCAGAATAAATTCCAATTTTACTTCATCACGTCGTCCTCCGACGAATCGAACTACCCTTTGTGGATGGTCGCGTATTCTGCGAACGTGTCCATCTCTGCTTCGGTTGGAAAACGAGATCCCGCGTGTGGTTCCATTCTGTGTTGGTGCAATATTGGGTTATACAGCTTAATTCTCACATTTCGTTAGACTAGTGGTGAAAATGCGAGCTTGCAATTCTTCGAATCCAAATGCTTTCACTTGTGCTTAATAGCAGTGCTCCCCAACCATTTTATTGCCGCGGACAAGGAAACGTTTGATAATTTTACGGCGCCTCGATGGGGGGGGGGCGTCAATTGTTTATATTGTTACGGTGGCTTCGACCACTTCTCGCCGGTGAGACGGTGAGCCGCGCAGAATAAATTCTAATTTTACTTCATCACGTCGTCCTCCGACGAATCGAAATACCCTTTGTTGATGGCCGCGTATTCTTCG
The DNA here is from genome assembly GCF_051020765.1 of Lasioglossum baleicum. NCBI lineage: Eukaryota > Metazoa > Arthropoda > Insecta > Hymenoptera > Halictidae > Lasioglossum > Lasioglossum baleicum. Next base: position 107,034 of record NW_027469200.1, on the reverse strand, counting down.
AACGCGTCCATCTAAGCTTCATTTGGAGAACGAAATCCTGCGCGTGTTCCAGTCTGTGTTGGTGCAATATTGGGCTACACAGCCTATTTCTCAGGGTTCGCAAGACCTGTGGTGATAATAAGAGCTTGCAATTCTTCGAATCCAAAAGCTTTCACTTGTGCTTTACAGCAGTGCTCCCCAAACTTTTTATAGTCTAGAACCGGTCAACGTTTGATAATTTTACCGCGCCCCGTTGAGGGGGGGACGATAATTGTTTATATTTTTGCGGAGGCTCCGGCCCCGTCTCAGCAGTGAGACGGAGAGCCTTGCAGAATAAATTCCAATTTTTCTTTATCAGGTCGTTCTCCGACGAATCGAAATACCCTCCTTTGTGGATGGTTGCGTATTCCTCGAACGCGTCCATCGCAGTTTCGGTTGGAGAACTAGATCCTGCCCGTGGATCCACTCTGTGTTGGTGCAATATTGGGCTGCACAGCTTTATTCTCAGGTTTCGCTAGACCTGTGTTGAAAATGCGAGCTTGCAATTCTTCGAATCCAAAAGCTTGCACTTGTGCTGAACAGCAGTGCTCCCCAACCATTTTATAGCCGCGGACAGGGCAACGTTTGATAATTTTACGGCGCCTCGATGAGGGGGGGGGGCGTCAATTGTTTATATTGTTACGGTTGCTTCGACCACTTCTCGCCGGTTAGACGGTGAGCCTCGCAGAATAAATTCCAATTTTACTTCATCACGTCGTGCTCCGACGAATCGAAATACCCTTTGTGGAAGGTCGCGTATTCTTCGAAAGGGTCCATCTCTGGTTCGATTGGAGAACGCTATCGTGCGCGTGGTTCCACTCGGTGTTGGTGCAATATTGGGCTCCACAGCTTAATGCTCAGGGTTCGCAAGACCTATGGTGATATTAAGAGCTTGCAATTCTTCGAATCCAAAAGCTTTCACTTGTGCTTTACAGCAGTGCTCCCCAAACTTTTTATAGTCGCGAACCGGTCAACGTTTGATAATTTTACCGCGCCACGATGAGGTGCGAGACGTTAATTGTTTATATTTTTGCGGAGGCTTCGGCCCCGTCTCGCCAGTGGGACGGTGAGCCTCGCAGAACAAATTCCAACTTTTCTTTATCACGTCGTCAACCGACGAATCGAAATACCCTTTGTGGATGATCGCGTATTATTCGAACGCGTCCATCTCTGCTTCGGTTGGAGAACGAGATCCTGCGCGAGGATCCACTCTGTGTTGGTGCAATATTGGGCTGCACAGCTTTATTCTCAGGTTCCGCAAGACCTGTGGTGAAAATGCGAGCTTGCAATTCTTCGAATCCAAAAGCTTTCACTTGTGCTTAACAGCAGTGGTCCCCAACCATTTTATAGCCGCGGACCGGGCAACGTTTGATAATTTTACCGCGCCCCGTTGAGGGGGGGACGATAATTGTTTATATTTTTGCGGAGGCTTCGGCCCCGTCTCAGCAGTGAGACGAAGAGCCTTGCAGAATAAATTCCAATTTTTCTTTATCAGATCGTTCCCCGACGAATCGAAATACCCTCCTTTGTGGATGGTTGCGTATTCCTCGAACGCGTCCATCTCTGCTTCGGTTGGAGAACGAGATCCTGCGCCTGGATCCACTCTGTGTTGGTGTAATATTGAGTTATACAGCTTAATTCTCACATTTCGTTAGACCAGTGGTGAAAATGCGAGCTGCAATTCTTCGAATCCAAAGGCTTTCACTTGAGCTTAACAGCAGTGCTCCGCAACCATTTTATAGCCGCGGACAGGGCAACGTTTGATAATTTTACGGCGCCTCGATGAGGGGGGGGGGCGTCAATTGTTTATATTGTTACGGTGGCTTCGACCACTTCTCGCCGGTGAGACGGTGAGCCGCGCAGAATAAATTCCAATTTTACTTCATCACGTCGTGCTCCGACGAATCGAAATAACCTTTGTGGATGGTCGCGTATTCTTCGAACGGATCCGTCTCTGTTTCGATTGGAGAACGCTATCGTGCGCGTGGTTCCACTCGGTGTTGGTGCAATATTGGGTTATACAGCTTAATTCTCACATTTCGTTAGACCAGTGGTTATAATATGAGCTCGCAATTCTTCGAATCCAAAAGCTTTCACTTGTGCTTTACAGCAGTGCTCCGCAACCATTTTATAGCCGCGGACAGGGCAACGTTTGATAATTTTACGGCGCCTCGATGAGGGGGGGGGGCGTCAATTGTTTATATTGTTACGGTGGCTTCGACCACTTCTCGCCGGTGAGACGGTGAGCCGCGCAGAATAAATTCCAATTTTACTTCATCACGTCGTCCTCCGACGAATCGAAATACCGTTTGTTGATGGCCGCCTATTCTTCGAACTCGATCTTCTCAGCTTCGGTTGGAGAACGAAATCCTGCGCGGGTTCCACTCTGTGTTGGTGCAATATTGGATTGTACAGCTTAATTCTCACGTTTCACTGGACCAGTGGTGATAATAAGAGCTTGCAATTCTTCGAATCCAAAAGGTTTCACTTGTGCTTTACAGCAGTGCTCCCCAAAATTTTATAATCGCGAACCGGTCAACGTTTGATAATTTTACGGCGCCCCGTTGAGGGGGGGACGATAATTGTTTATATTTTTGCGGAGGCTTCGGCCCCGTCTCAGCAGTGAGACGGAGAGCCTTGCAGAATAAATTCCAATTTTTCATTATCAGGTCGTTCTCCGACGAATCGAAATACCCTCCTTTGTGGATGGTTGCGTATTCCTCGAACGCGTTCATCTCAGCTTCGGTTGGAGAACGAGATCCTGCGCGTGGATCCATTCTGTGTTGGTGAAATATTGGGTTGCGCAGCTTTATTCTGAGGTTTCGCTACACCTGTGGTGAAAATGCGTGCTTGCAATTCTTCGAATCCAAAATCTTTCACTTGTGCTTAACAGCAGTGCTCCCCATCCATTTGATAGCCGCGGACTGGGCAACGTTTGATAAGTTTACGGCGCCTCGATGAGGGGGGGGGGGCGTCAATTGTTTATATTGTTACAGTGGCTTCGACCACTTCTCGCCGGTGAGACGGTGAGCCTCGCAGAATAAATTCAAATTTTACTTCATCACGTCGTGCTCCGACGAAACGAAATACCGTTTGTTGATGGCCGCGTATTCTTCGAACTCGATCTTCTCAGCTTCGGTTGGAGAACGAAATCCTGCGCGGGTTCCACTCTGTGTTGGTGCAATATTGGATTGTACAGCTTAATTCTCACGTTTCGCTGGACCAGTGGTGATAATAAGAGCTTGCAATTCTTCGAATCCAAAAGGTTTCACTTGTGCTTTACAGCAGTGCTCCCCAAACTTTTTATAATCGCGAACCGGTCAACGTTTAATAATTTTACCGCGCCCTGTTGAGGGGGGGGGGGGACGATAATTGTTTATATTTTTGCGGAGGCTTCGGCCCCGTCTCAGCAGTGAGACGGAGAGCCTTGCAGAATCAATTCCAATTTTTGTTTATCAGGTCGTTCTCCGAGGACCGAAATACCCTCCTTTGTGGATGGTTGCGGTTTCCTCGAACGCGTCCATCTCTGCTTCGGTTGGAGAACGAGATCCTGCGCGTGGTTCCACTCTTTGTTGGTGCAATATTGAGTTATACAGCTTAATTCTCACATTTCGTTAGACCAGTGGTGAAAATGCGAGCTTGCAATTCTTCGAATCCAAAGGCTTTCACTTGAGCTTAACAGCAGTGCTCCGCAACCATTTTATAGCCGCGGACAGGGCAACGTTTGATAATTTTACGGCGCCTCGATGAGGGGGGGGGGGCGTCAATTGTTTATATTGTTACGGTGGCTTCGACCACTTCTCGCCGGTGAGACGGTGAGCCGCGCAGAATAAATTCCAATTTTACTTCATCACGTCGTCCTCCGACGAATCGAAATACCCTTTGTTGATGGCCGCGTATTCTTCGAACTCGATCTTCTCAGCTTCGGTTGGAGAACGAAATCCTGCGCGGGTTCCACTCTGTGTTGGTGCAATATTGGATTGTACAGCTTAATTCTCACGTTTCGCTGGACCAGTGGTGATAATAAGAGCTTGCAATTCTTCGAATCCAAAAGCTTTCACTTGTGCTTTACAGCAGTGCTCCCCAAACTTTTTATAGTCGCGAACCGGTCAACGTTTGATAATTTTACCGCGCCCCGTTGAGGGGGGGACGTTAATTGTTTATATTTTTGCGGAGGCTTCGGCCCCGACTCAGCAGTGAGACGTAGAGCCTTGCAGAATAAATTCCAATTTTTCTTTATCAGGTCGTTCTCCGAGGACCGAAATACCCTCCTTTGTGGATGGTTGCGGATTCCTCGAACGCGTCCATCTCTGCTTCGGTTGGAGAACGAGATCCTGCGCGTGGTTCCACTCTGTGTTGGTGCAATATTGAGTTATACAGCTTAATTCTCACATTTCGTTAGACCAGTGGTGAAAATGCGAGCTTGCAATTCTTCGAATCCAAAGGCTTTCACTTGAGCTTAACAGCAGTGCTCCGCAACCATTTTATAGCCGCGGACAGGGCAACGTTTGATAATTTTACGGCGCCTCGATGAGGGGGGGGGCGTCAATTGTTTATATTGTTACGGTGGCTTCGACCACTTCTCGCTGGTGAGACGGTGAGCCGCGCAGAATAAATTCCAATTTTACTTCATCACGTCGTCCTCCGACGAATCGAAATACCCTTTGTTGATGGCCGCGTATTCTTCGAACTCGATCTTCTCAGCTTCGGTTGGAGAACGAAATCCTGCGCGGGTTCCACTCTGTGTTGGTGCAATATTGGATTGTACAGCTTAATTCTCACGTTTCCCTGGACCAGTGGTGATAATAAGAGCTTGCAATTCTTCGAATCCAAAAGCTTTCACTTGTGCTTTACAGCAGTGCTCCCCAAACTTTTTATAGTCGCGAACCGGTCAACGTTTGATAATTTTACCGCGCCCCGTTGAGGGGGGGACGTTAATTGTTTATATTTTTGCGGAGGCTTCGGCCCCGACTCAGCAGTGAGACGTAGAGCCTTGCAGAATAAATTCCAATTTTTCTTTATCAGGTCGTTCTCCGAGGACCGAAATACCCTCCTTTGTGGATGGTTGCGGATTCCTCGAACGCGTCCATCTCTGCTTCGGTTGGAGAACGAGATCCTGCGCGTGGTTCCACTCTGTGTTGGTGCAATATTGAGTTATACAGCTTAATTCTCACATTTCGTTAGACCAGTGGTGAAAATGCGAGCTTGCAATTCTTCGAATCCAAAGGCTTTCACTTGAGCTTAACAGCAGTGCTCCGCAACCATTCTATAGCCGCGGACAGGGCAACGTTTGATAATTTTACGGCGCCTCGATGAGGGGGGGGGGGCGTCAATTGTTTATATTGTTACGGTGGCTTCGACCACTTCTCGCTGGTGAGACGGTGAGCCGCGCAGAATAAATTCCAATTTTACTTCATCACGTCGTCCTCCGACGAATCGAAATACCCTTTGTTGATGGCCGCGTATTCTTCGAACTCGATCTTCTCAGCTTCGGTTGGAGAACGAAATCCTGCGCGGGTTCCACTCTGTGTTGGTGCAATATTGGATTGTACAGCTTAATTCTCACGTTTCGCTGGACCAGTGGTGATAATAAGAGCTTGCAATTCTTCGAATCCAAAAGCTTTCACTTGTGCTTTACAGCAGTGTTCCCCAAACTTTTTATAGTCGCGAACCGATCAACGTTTGATAATTTTACCGCGTCCCGTTGAGGGGGGGACGATAATTGTTTATATTTTTGCGAAGGCTTCGGCCCCGTCTCAGCAGTGAGACGGAGAGCCTTGCAGATTCAATTCCAATTTTTCTTTATCAGGTCGTTCTCCGACGGATCGAAATACCCTCCATTGTGGATGGTTGCGTATTCCTCGAACGCGTCCATCTCTGCTTCGATTCGAGAACGATATACTGCGCGTGGATCCATTCTGTGTTGGTGCAATATTGGGCTACACAGCTCATTTCTCAGGGTTCGCAAGACCTGTGGTGAAAATACGAGCTCGCCGGTCAATGATTAGGGGCGAGACGTTAATTATTTATATTTTTGCGGAGGCTTCGGCCCCGTCTCGCCAGTGGGACGGTGAGCCTCGCAGAACAAATTCTTTATCACGGCGTCAAATGCTTATATTGTTGCGGTGGCTTCGACCACTTCTCGCCGGTGAGACGGTGAGCCGCGCAGAATAAATTCCAATTTTACTTCATCACGTCGACCTCCGACGAATCGAAATATCCTTTGTTGATGGCCGCGTATTCTTCGAACGCGTCCATCTCAGCTTCATTAGGAGAACGAAATCCTGCGCGTGTTCCAGTCTGTGTTGGTGCAATATCGGGCTACACAGCCTATTTCTCAGGGTTCGCAAGACCTGTGGTGATAATAAGAGCTTGCAATTCTTCGAATCCAAAAGCTTTCACTTGTGCTTTACAGCAGTGCTCCCCAAACTTTTTATAGTCTAGAACCGGTCAACGTTTGATAATTTTACCGCGCCCCGTTGAGGGGGGGACGATAATTGTTTATATTTTTGCGGATGCTTCGGCCCCGTCTCAGCAGTGAGACGGAGAGCCTTGTAGAATAAATTCCAATTTTTCTTCATCAGGTCGTTCTCCGACGAATCGAAATACCTTCCTTTGTGGATGGTTGCGTATTCCTCGAACGCGTCCATCTCAGCTTCGGTTGGAGAACGAGATCCTGCGCGTGGATCCACTCTGTGTTGGTGCAATATTGGGTTGTACAGCTTAATTCTCACGTTTCGCTGGACCAGTGGTGATAATAACACCTTGCAATTCTTCGAATCCAAAAGCTTTCACTTGTGCTTTACAGCAGTGCTACCCAAACTTTTTATAATCGCGAACCGGTCAACGTTTGATAATTTTACCGCGCCCCGTTGAGGGGGGGACGATAATTGTTTATATTTTTGCGGAGGTTTCGGCCCCGTCTCAGCAGTGAGACGGAGAGCCTTGTAGAATAAATTCCAATTTTTCTTTATCAGGTCGTTCTCCGGCGAATCGAAATACCCTCCTTTGTGGATGGTTGCGTATTCCTCGAACGCGTCCATCTCTGCTTCGGTTGGAGAACGAGACCCCGCGCGTGGTTCCACTCTGTGTTGGTGCAATATTGGGCTACACAGCTTACTTCTCAGGGTTCGCAAGACCTGTGGTGAAAATACGAGCTCGCCGGTTAATGATTAGGGGCGAGACGTTAATTATATATATTTTTGCGGAGGCTTCGGCCCCGTCTCGCCACTGGGACGGTGAGCCTCGCAGAACAAATTCCAACTTTTCTTTATAACGGCGTCAATTGTATATATTGTTGCGGTGGCTTCGACCACTTCTCGCCGGTGAGACGGTGAGCCGCGCAGAATAATTTCCAATTTTACTTCATCACGTCGTCCTCCGACGAATCTAAATACCCTTTGTTGATGGCCGCGTATTCTTCGAACTCGATCTTCTCAGCTTCGGTTGGAGAACGAAATCCTGCGCGGGTTCCACTCTGTGTTGGTGCAATATTGGATTGTACAGCTTAATTCTCACGTTTCGCTGGACCAGTGGTGATAATAAGAGCTTGCAATTCTTCGAATCCAAAAGCTTTCACTTGTGCTTTACAGCAGTGCTCCCCAAACTTTTTATAGTCGCGAACCGGTCAACGTTTGATAATTTTACCGCGCCCCGTTGAGGGGGGGGGACGATAATTGTCTATATTTTTGCGGAGGCTTCGGCCCCGTCTCAGCAGTGAGACGTAGAGCCTTGCAGAATAAATTCCAATTTTTCTTTATCAGGTCGTTCTCCGACGAATCGAAATACCCTACTTTGTGGATGGTTGCGTATTCCTCGAACGCGTCCATCTCAGCTTCGGTTGGAGAACGAGATCCCGCGCGTGGTTCCACTCTGTGTTGGTGCAAGATTGGGTTGTACAGCTTAATTCTCACGTTTCGCTGGACCAGTGGTGATAATAACACCTTGCAATTCTTCGAATCCAAAAGCTTTCACTTGTGCTTTACAGCAGTGCTCTCCCAAACTTTTTATAATCGCGAACCGGTCAACGTTTGATAATTTTACCGCGCCCCGTTGAGGGGGGGACGATAATTGTTTATATTTTTGCGGAGGCTTCGGCCCCGTCTCAGCAGTGAGACGGAGAGCCTTGTAGAATAAATTCCAATTTTTCTTTATCAGGTCGTTCTCCGGCGAATCGAAATACCCTCCTTTGTGGATGGTTGCGTATTCCTCGAACGCGTCCATCTCAGCCTCGGTTGGAGAACGAGATCCTGCGCGTGGATCCATTCTGTGTTGGTGAAATATTGGGTTGCGCAGCTTTATTCTGAGGTTTCGCTAGACCTGTGGTGAAAATGCGTGCTTGCAATTCTTCGAATCCAAAATCTTTCACTTGTGCTTAACAGCAGTGCTCCCCATCCATTTGATAGCCGCGGACTGGGCAACGTTTGATAATTTTACGGCGCCTCGATGAGGGGGGGGGGGGCGTCAATTGTTTATATTGTTACGGCGGCTTCGACCACTTCTCGCCGGTGGGACGGTGAGCCGCGCAGAATAATTTCCAATTTTACTTCATCACGTCGTCCTCCGACGAATCGAAATACCCTTTGTTGATGGCCGCGTATTCTTCGAACTCGATCTTCTCAGCTTCGGTTGGAGAACGAAATCCTGCGCGGGTTCCACTCTGTGTTGGTGCAATATTGGATTGTACAGCTTAATTCTCACGTTTCGCTGGACCAGTGGTGATAATAAGAGCTTGCAATTCTTCGAATCCAAAAGCTTTCACTTGTGCTTTACAGCAGTGCTCCCCAAACTTTTTATAGTCGCGAACCGATCAACGTTTGATAATTTTACCGCGCCCCGTTGAGGGGGGGACGATAATTGTTTATATTTTTGCGAAGGCTTCGGCCCCGTCTCAGCAGTGAGACGGAGAGCCTTGCAGATTCAATTCCAATTTTTCTTTATCAGGTCGTTCTCCGACGGATCGAAATACCCTCCATTGTGGATGGTTGCGTATTCCTCGAACGCGTCCATCTCTGCTTCGATTCGAGAACGATATACTGCGCGTGGATCCATTCTGTGTTGGTGCAATATTGGGCTACACAGCTCATTTCTCAGGGTTCGCAAGACCTGTGGTGAAAATACGAGCTCGCCGGTCAATGATTAGGGGCGAGACGTTAATTATTTATATTTTTGCGGAGGCTTCGGCCCCGTCTCGCCAGTGGGACGGTGAGCCTCGCAGAACAAATTCTTTATCACGGCGTCAAATGTTTATATTGTTGCGGTGGCTTCGACCACTTCTCGCCGGTGAGACGGTGACCCTCGCAGAATAAATTCCAATTTTACTCCATCACGTCGTGCTCCGACGAATCGAAATACCCTTTGTGGATGGTCGCGTATTCTTCGAACGGGTCCATCTCTGCTACGGTTGCAGAACGAGATCCTGCGCGTGGTTCCACTCTGTGTTGGTGCAATATTGGGTTATACAGCTTAATTCTCACATTTCGTTAGACTAGTGGTGAAAATGCGAGCTTGCAATTCTTCGAATCCAAATGCTTTCACTTGTGCTTAACAGCAGTGCTCCCCAACCATTTTATAGCCGCGGACAAGGCAACGTTTGATAATTTTACGGCGCCTCGATGGGGGGGGGGGGCGTCAATTGTTTATATTGTTACGGTGGCTTCGACCACTTCTCGCCGGTGAGACGGTGAGCCGCGCAGAATAAATTCCAATTTTACTTCATCACGTCGACCTCCGACGAATCGAAATACCCTTTGTTGATGGCCGCGTATTCTTCGAACGCGTCCATCTCAGCTTCATTAGGAGAACGAAATCCTGCGCGTGTTCCAGTCTGTGTTGGTGCAATATTGGGCTACACAGCCTATTTCTCAGGGTTCGCAAGACCTGTGGTGATAATAAGAGCTTGCAATTCTTCGAATCCAAAAGCTTTCACTTGTGCTTTACAGCAGTGCTCCCCAAACTTTTTATAGTCTAGAACCGGTCAACGTTTGATAATTTTACCGCGCCCCGTTGAGGGGGGGACGATAATTGTTTATATTTTTGCGGAGGCTTCGGCCCCGTCTCAGCAGTGAGACGGAGAGCCTTGTAGAATAAATTCCAATTTTTCTTCATCAGGTCGTTCTCCGACGAATCGAAATACCTTCCTTTGTGGATGGTTGCGTATTCCTCGAACGCGTCCATCTCAGCTTCGGTTGGAGAACGAGATCCTGCGCGTGGATCCACTCTGTGTTGGTGCAATATTGGGTTGTACAGCTTAATTCTCACGTTTCGCTGGACCAGTGGTGATAATAACACCTTGCAATTCTTCGAATCCAAAAGCTTTCACTTGTGCTTTACAGCAGTGCTACCCAAACTTTTTATAATCGCGAACCGGTCAACGTTTGATAATTTTACCGCGTCCCGTTGAGGGGGGGACGATAATTGTTTATATTTTTGCGGAGGCTTCGGCCCCGTCTCAGCAGTGAGACGGAGAGCCTTGCAGAATAAATTCCAATTTTTCATTATCAGGTCGTTCTCCGACGAATCGAAATACCCTCCTTTGTGGATGGTTGCGTATTCCTCGAACGCGTCCATCTCAGCTTCGGTTGGAGAACGAGATCCTGCGCGTGGATCCATTCTGTGTTGGTGAAATATTGGGTTGCGCAGCTCATTTCTCAGGGTTCGCAAGACCTGTGGTGAAAATACGAGCTCGCCGGTCAATGATTAGGGGCGAGACGTTAATTATTTATATTTTTGCGGAGGCTTCGGCCCCGTCTCGCCAGTGGGACGGTGAGCCTCGCAGAACAAATTCTTTATCACGGCGTCAAATGTTTATATTGTTGCGGTGGCTTCGACCACTTCTCGCCGGTGAGACGGTGACCCTCGCAGAATAAATTCCAATTTTACTTCATCACGTCGTGCTCCGACGAATCGAAATACCCTTTGTGGATGGTCGCGTATTCTTCGAACGGGTCCATCTCTGCTACGGTTGCAGAACGAGATCCTGCGCGTGGTTCCACTCTGTGTTGGTGCAATATTGGGTTATACAGCTTAATTCTCACATTTCGTTAGACTAGTGGTGAAAATGCGAGCTTGCAATTCTTCGAATCCAAAAGCTTTCACTTGTGCTTTACAGCAGTGCTACCCAAACTTTTTATAATCGCGAACCGGTCAACGTTTGATAATTTTACCGCGCCCCGTTGAGGGGGGGACGATAATTGTTTATATTTTTGCGGAGGCTTCGGCCCCGTCTCAGCAGTGAGACGGAGAGCCTTGCAGAATAAATTCCAATTTTTCATTATCAGGTCGTTCTCCGACGAATCGAAATACCCTCCTTTGTGGATGGTTGCGTATTCCTCGAACGCGTCCATCTCAGCTTCGGTTGGAGAACGAGATCCTGCGCGTGGATCCATTCTGTGTTGGTGAAATATTGGGTTGCGCAGCTTTATTCTGAGGTTTCGCTAGACCTGTGGTGAGAATGCGTGCTTGCAATTCTTCGAATCCAAAATCTTTCACTTGTACTTAACAGCAGTGCTCCCCATCCATTTGATAGCCGCGGACTGGGCAACGTTTGATAATTTTACGGCTCCTCGATGAGGGGGGGGGGGCGTCAATTGTTTATATTGTTACGGTGGCTTCGACCACTTCTCGCCGGTGAGACGGTGAGCCGCGCAGAATAATTTCCAATTTTACTTCATCACGTCGTCCTCCGACGAATCTAAATACCCTTTGTTGATGGCCGCGTATTCTTCGAACTCGATCTTCTCAGCTTCGGTTGGAGAACAAAATCCTGCGCGGGTTCCACTCTGTGTTGGTGCAATATTGGATTGTACAGCTTAATTCTCACGTTTCGCTGGACCAGTGGTGATAATAACACCTTGCAATTCTTCGAATCCAAAAGCTTTCACTTGTGCTTTACAGCAGTGCTCTCCCAAACTTTTTATAATCGCGAACCGGTCAACGTTTGATAATTTTACCGCGCCCCGTTCAGGGGGGGACGATAATTGTTTATATTTTTGCGGAGGCTTCGGCCCCGTCTCAGCAGTGAGACGGAGAGCCTTGTAGAATAAATTCCACTTTTTCTTTATCAGGTCGTTCTCCGACGAATCGAAATACCCTACTTTGTGGATGGTTGCGTATTCCTCGAACGCGTCCATCTCAGCTTCGGTTGGAGAACGAGATCCCGCGCGTGGTTCCACTCTGTGTTGGTGCAAGATTGGGTTGTACAGCTTAATTCTCACGTTTCGCTGGACCAGTGGTGATAATAACACCTTGCAATTCTTCGAATCCAAAAGCTTTCACTTGTGCTTTACAGCAGTGCTCTCCCAAACTTTTTATAATCGCGAACCGGTCAACGTTTGATAATTTTACCGCGCCCCGTTCAGGGGGGGACGATAATTGTTTATATTTTTGAGGAGGCTTCGGCCCCGTCTCAGCAGTGAGACGGAGAGCCTTGTAGAATAAATTCCACTTTTTCTTTATCAGGTCGTTCTCCGGCGAATCGAAATACCCTCCTTTGTGGATGGTTGCGTATTCCTCGAACGCGTCCATCTCAGCCTCGGTTGGAGAACGAGATCCTGCGCGTGGATCCATTCTGTGTTCGTTAAATATTGGGTTGCGCAGCTTTATTCTGAGGTTTCGCTAGACCTGTGGTGAAAATGCGAGCTTGCAATTCTTCGAATCCAAAATCTTTCACTTGTGCTTAACAGCAGTGCTCCCCATACATTTGATAGCCGCGGACTGGGCAACGTTTGATAATTTTAAGGCGCCTCGATGAGGGGCGAGACGTTAATTGTTTATATTGTTACGGTGGCTTCGACCACTTCTCGCCGGTGAGACGGTGAGCCGCGCAGAATAAATTCCAATTTTACTTCATCACGTCGTCCTCCGACGAATCGAAATACCCTTTGTGGATGGTCGCGTATTCTGCGAACGTGTCCATCTCTGCTTCGGTTGGAAAACGAGATCCCGCGTGTGGTTCCATTCTGTGTTGGTGCAATATTGGGTTATACAGCTTAATTCTCACATTTCGTTAGACTAGTGGTGAAAATGCGAGCTTGCAATTCTTCGAATCCAAATGCTTTCACTTGTGCTTAATAGCAGTGCTCCCCAACCATTTTATTGCCGCGGACAAGGAAACGTTTGATAATTTTACGGCGCCTCGATGGGGGGGGGGCGTCAATTGTTTATATTGTTACGGTGGCTTCGACCACTTCTCGCCGGTGAGACGGTGAGCCGCGCAGAATAAATTCTAATTTTACTTCATCACGTCGTCCTCCGACGAATCGAAATACCCTTTGTTGATGGCCGCGTATTCTTCGAACGCGTCCATCTAAGCTTCATTTGGAGAACGAAATCCTGCGCGTGTTCCAGTCTGTGTTGGTGCAATATTGGGCTACACAGCCTATTTCTCAGGGTTCGCAAGACCTGTGGTGATAATGAGAGCTTGCAATTCTTCGAATCCAAAAGCTTTCACTTGTGCTTTACAGCAGTGCTCCCCAAACTTTTTATAGTCTAGAACCGGTCAACGTTTGATAATTTTACCGCGCCCCGTTGAGGGGGGGACGATAATTGTTTATATTTTTGCGGAGGCTCCGGCCCCGTCTCAGCAGTGAGACGGAGAGCCTTGCAGAATAAATTCCAATTTTTCTTTATCAGGTCGTTCTCCGACGAATCGAAACACCCTCCTTTGTGGATGGTTGCGTATTCCTCGAACGCGTCCATCTCAGTTTCGGTTGGAGAACTAGATCCTGCCCGTGGATCCACTCTGTGTTGGTGCAATATTGGGCTGCACAGCTTTATTCTCAGGTTTCGCTAGACCTGTGTTGAAAATGCGAGCTTGCAATTCTTCGAATCCAAAAGCTTGCACTTGTGCTGAACAGCAGTGCTCCCCAACCATTTTATAGCCGCGGACAGGGCAACGTTTGATAATTTTACGGCGCCTCGATGAGGGGGGGGGGCGTCAATTGTTTATATTGTTACGGTGGCTTCGACCACTTCTCGCCGATTAGACGGTGAGCCTCGCAGAATAAATTCCAATTTTACTTCATCACGTCGTGCTCCGACGAATCGAAATACCCTTTGTGGAAGGTCGCGTATTCTTCGAAAGGGTCCATCTCTGGTTCGATTGGAGAACGCTATCGTGCGCGTGGTTCCACTCGGTGTTGGTGCAATATTGGGCTCCACAGCTTAATTCTCAGGGTTCGCAAGACCTATGGTGATATTAAGAGCTTGCAATTCTTCGAATCCAAAAGCTTTCACTTGTGCTTTACAGCAGTGCTCACCAAACTTTTTATAGTCGCGAACCGGTCAACGTTTGATAATTTTACCGCGCCACGATGAGGGGCGAGACGTTAATTGTTTATATTTTTGCGGAGGCTTCGGCCCCGTCTCGCCAGTGGGACGGTGAACCTCGCAGAACAAATTCCAACTTTTCTTTATCACGTCGTCAACCGACGAATCGAAATACCCTTTGTGGATGATCGCGTATTATTCGAACGCGTCCATCTCTGCTTCGGTTGGAGAACGAGATCCTGCGCGAGGATCCACTCTGTGTTGGTGCAATATTGGGCTGCACAGCTTTATTCTCAGGTTCCGCAAGACCTGTGGTGAAAATGCGAGCTTGCAATTCTTCGAATCCAAAAGCTTTCACTTGTGCTTAACAGCAGTGGTCCCCAACCATTTTATAGCCGCGGACCGGGCAACGTTTGATAATTTTACCGCGCCCCGTTGAGGGGGGGACGATAATTGTTTATATTTTTGCGGAGGCTTCGGCCCCGTCTCAGCAGTGAGACGAAGAGCCTTGCAGAATAAATTCCAATTTTTCATTATCAGGTCGTTCTCCGACGAATCGAAATACCCTCCTTTGTGGATGGTTGCGTATTCCTCGAACGCGTCCATCTCAGCTTCGGTTGGAGAACGAGATCCTGCGCGTGGATCCATTCTGTGTTGGTGAAATATTGGGTTGCGCAGCTCATTTCTCAGGGTTCGCAAGACCTGTGGTGAAAATACGAGCTCGCCGGTCAATGATTAGGGGCGAGACGTTAATTATTTATATTTTTGCGGAGGCTTCGGCCCCGTCTCGCCAGTGGGACGGTGAGCCTCGCAGAACAAATTCTTTATCACGGCGTCAAATGTTTATATTGTTGCGGTGGCTTCGACCACTTCTCGCCGGTGAGACGGTGACCCTCGCAGAATAAATTCCAATTTTACTTCATCACGTCGTGCTCCGACGAATCGAAATACCCTTTGTGGATGGTCGCGTATTCTTCGAACGGGTCCATCTCTGCTACGGTTGCAGAACGAGATCCTGCGCGTGGTTCCACTCTGTGTTGGTGCAATATTGGGTTATACAGCTTAATTCTCACATTTCGTTAGACTAGTGGTGAAAATGCGAGCTTGCAATTCTTCGAATCCAAAAGCTTTCACTTGTGCTTTACAGCAGTGCTACCCAAACTTTTTATAATCGCGAACCGGTCAACGTTTGATAATTTTACCGCGCCCCGTTGAGGGGGGGACGATAATTGTTTATATTTTTGCGGAGGCTTCGGCCCCGTCTCAGCAGTGAGACGGAGAGCCTTGCAGAATAAATTCCAATTTTTCATTATCAGGTCGTTCTCCGACGAATCGAAATACCCTCCTTTGTGGATGGTTGCGTATTCCTCGAACGCGTCCATCTCAGCTTCGGTTGGAGAACGAGATCCTGCGCGTGGATCCATTCTGTGTTGGTGAAATATTGGGTTGCGCAGCTTTATTCTGAGGTTTCGCTAGACCTGTGGTGAGAATGCGTGCTTGCAATTCTTCGAATCCAAAATCTTTCACTTGTACTTAACAGCAGTGCTCCCCATCCATTTGATAGCCGCGGACTGGGCAACGTTTGATAATTTTACGGCTCCTCGATGAGGGGGGGGGGGCGTCAATTGTTTATATTGTTACGGTGGCTTCGACCACTTCTCGCCGGTGAGACGGTGAGCCGCGCAGAATAATTTCCAATTTTACTTCATCACGTCGTCCTCCGACGAATCTAAATACCCTTTGTTGATGGCCGCGTATTCTTCGAACTCGATCTTCTCAGCTTCGGTTGGAGAACAAAATCCTGCGCGGGTTCCACTCTGTGTTGGTGCAATATTGGATTGTACAGCTTAATTCTCACGTTTCGCTGGACCAGTGGTGATAATAAGAGCTTGCAATTCTTCGAATCCAAAAGCTTTCACTTGTGCTTTACAGCAGTGCTCCCCAAACTTTTTATAGTCGCGAACCGGTCAACGTTTGATAATTTTACCGCTCCCCGTTGAGGGGGGGGACGAGAATTGTTTATATTTTTGCGGAGGCTTCGGCCCCGACTCAGCAGTGAGACGTAGAGCCTTGCAGAATAAATTCCAATTTTTCTTTATCAGGTCGTTCTCCGAGGACCGAAATACCCTCCTTTGTGGATGGTTGCGGATTCCTCGAACGCGTCCATCTCTGCTTCGGTTGGAGAACGAGATCCTGCGCGTGGTTCCACTCTGTGTTGGTGCAATATTGAGTTATACAGCTTAATTCTCACATTTCGTTAGACCAGTGGTGAAAATACGAGCTTGCAATTCTTCGAATCCAAAGGCTTTCACTTGAGCTTAACAGCAGTGCTCCGCAACCATTTTATAGCCGCGGACAGGGCAACGTTTGATAATTTTACGGCGCCTCGATGAGGGGGGGGGGGCGTCAATTGTTTATATTGTTACGGTGGCTTCGACCACTTCTCGCCGGTGAGACGGTGAGCCGCGCAGAATAAATTCCAATTTTACTTCATCACGTCGTCCTCCGACGAATCGAACTACCCTTTGTTGATGGCCGCGTATTCTTCGAACGCGTCCATCTCAGCTTCGGTTGGAGAACGAAATCCTGCGCGGGTTCCACTCTGTGTTGGTGCAATATTGGATTGTACAGCTTAATTCTCACGTTTCGCTGGACCAGTGGTGATAATAACACCTTGCAATTCTTCGAATCCAAAAGCTTTCACTTGTGCTTTACAGCAGTGCTCTCCCAAACTTTTTATAATCGCGAACCGGTCAACGTTTGATAATTTTACCGCGCCCCGTTCAGGGGGGGGACGATAATTGTTTATATTTTTGCGGAGGCTTCGGCCCCGTCTCAGCAGTGAGACGGAGAGCCTTGTAGAATAAATTCCACTTTTTCTTTATCAGGTCGTTCTCCGACGAATCGAAATACCCTACTTTGTGGATGGTTGCGTATTCCTCGAACGCGTCCATCTCAGCTTCGGTTGGAGAACGAGATCCCGCGCGTGGTTCCACTCTGTGTTGGTGCAAGATTGGGTTGTACAGCTTAATTCTCACGTTTCGCTGGACCAGTGGTGATAATAACACCTTGCAATTCTTCGAATCCAAAAGCTTTCACTTGTGCTTTACAGCAGTGCTCTCCCAAACTTTTTATAATCGCGAACCGGTCAACGTTTGATAATTTTACCGCGCCCCGTTCAGGGGGGGACGATAATTGTTTATATTTTTGAGGAGGCTTCGGCCCCGTCTCAGCAGTGAGACGGAGAGCCTTGTAGAATAAATTCCACTTTTTCTTTATCAGGTCGTTCTCCGGCGAATCGAAATACCCTCCTTTGTGGATGGTTGCGTATTCCTCGAACGCGTCCATCTCAGCCTCGGTTGGAGAACGAGATCCTGCGCGTGGATCCATTCTGTGTTCGTTAAATATTGGGTTGCGCAGCTTTATTCTGAGGTTTCGCTAGACCTGTGGTGAAAATGCGAGCTTGCAATTCTTCGAATCCAAAATCTTTCACTTGTGCTTAACAGCAGTGCTCCCCATACATTTGATAGCCGCGGACTGGGCAACGTTTGATAATTTTAAGGCGCCTCGATGAGGGGCGAGACGTTAATTGTTTATATTGTTACGGTGGCTTCGACCACTTCTCGCCGGTGAGACGGTGAGCCGCGCAGAATAAATTCCAATTTTACTTCATCACGTCGTCCTCCGACGAATCGAAATACCCTTTGTGGATGGTCGCGTATTCTGCGAACGTGTCCATCTCTGCTTCGGTTGGAAAACGAGATCCCGCGTGTGGTTCCATTCTGTGTTGGTGCAATATTGGGTTATACAGCTTAATTCTCACATTTCGTTAGACTAGTGGTGAAAATGCGAGCTTGCAATTCTTCGAATCCAAATGCTTTCACTTGTGCTTAATAGCAGTGCTCCCCAACCATTTTATTGCCGCGGACAAGGAAACGTTTGATAATTTTACGGCGCCTCGATGGGGGGGGGCGTCAATTGTTTATATTGTTACGGTGGCTTCGACCACTTCTCGCCGGTGAGACGGTGAGCCGCGCAGAATAAATTCTAATTTTACTTCATCACGTCGTCCTCCGACGAATCGAAATACCCTTTGTTGATGGCCGCGTATTCTTCGAACGCGTCCATCTAAGCTTCATTTGGAGAACGAAATCCTGCGCGTGTTCCAGTCTGTGTTGGTGCAATATTGGGCTACACAGCCTATTTCTCAGGGTTCGCAAGACCTGTGGTGATAATGAGAGCTTGCAATTCTTCGAATCCAAAAGCTTTCACTTGTGCTTTACAGCAGTGCTCCCCAAACTTTTTATAGTCTAGAACCGGTCAACGTTTGATAATTTTACCGCGCCCCGTTGAGGGGGGGACGATAATTGTTTATATTTTTGCGGAGGCTCCGGCCCCGTCTCAGCAGTGAGACGGAGAGCCTTGCAGAATAAATTCCAATTTTTCTTTATCAGGTCGTTCTCCGACGAATCGAAACACCCTCCTTTGTGGATGGTTGCGTATTCCTCGAACGCGTCCATCTCAGTTTCGGTTGGAGAACTAGATCCTGCCCGTGGATCCACTCTGTGTTGGTGCAATATTGGGCTGCACAGCTTTATTCTCAGGTTTCGCTAGACCTGTGTTGAAAATGCGAGCTTGCAATTCTTCGAATCCAAAAGCTTGCACTTGTGCTGAACAGCAGTGCTCCCCAACCATTTTATAGCCGCGGACAGGGCAACGTTTGATAATTTTACGGCGCCTCGATGAGGGGGGGGGGCGTCAATTGTTTATATTGTTACGGTGGCTTCGACCACTTCTCGCCGATTAGACGGTGAGCCTCGCAGAATAAATTCCAATTTTACTTCATCACGTCGTGCTCCGACGAATCGAAATACCCTTTGTGGAAGGTCGCGTATTCTTCGAAAGGGTCCATCTCTGGTTCGATTGGAGAACGCTATCGTGCGCGTGGTTCCACTCGGTGTTGGTGCAATATTGGGCTCCACAGCTTAATTCTCAGGGTTCGCAAGACCTATGGTGATATTAAGAGCTTGCAATTCTTCGAATCCAAAAGCTTTCACTTGTGCTTTACAGCAGTGCTCACCAAACTTTTTATAGTCGCGAACCGGTCAACGTTTGATAATTTTACCGCGCCACGATGAGGGGCGAGACGTTAATTGTTTATATTTTTGCGGAGGCTTCGGCCCCGTCTCGCCAGTGGGACGGTGAACCTCGCAGAACAAATTCCAACTTTTCTTTATCACGTCGTCAACCGACGAATCGAAATACCCTTTGTGGATGATCGCGTATTATTCGAACGCGTCCATCTCTGCTTCGGTTGGAGAACGAGATCCTGCGCGAGGATCCACTCTGTGTTGGTGCAATATTGGGCTGCACAGCTTTATTCTCAGGTTCCGCAAGACCTGTGGTGAAAATGCGAGCTTGCAATTCTTCGAATCCAAAAGCTTTCACTTGTGCTTAACAGCAGTGGTCCCCAACCATTTTATAGCCGCGGACCGGGCAACGTTTGATAATTTTACCGCGCCCCGTTGAGGGGGGGACGATAATTGTTTATATTTTTGCGGAGGCTTCGGCCCCGTCTCAGCAGTGAGACGAAGAGCCTTGCAGAATAAATTCCAATTTTTCTTTATCAGATCGTTCCCCGACGAATCGAAATACCCTCCTTTGTGGATGGTTGCGTATTCCTCGAACGCGTCCATCTCTGCTTCGGTTGGAGAACGAGATCCTGCGCCTGGATCCACTCTGTGTTGGTGCAATATTGAGTTATACAGCTTAATTCTCACATTTCGTTAGACCAGTGGTGAAAATGCGAGCTTGCAATTCTTCGAATCCAAAGGCTTTCACTTGAGCTTAACAGCAGTGCTCCGCAACCATTTTATAGCCGCGGACAGGGCAACGTTTGATAATTTTACGGCGCCTCGATGAGGGGGGGGGGCGTCAATTGTTTATATTGTTACGGTGGCTTCGACCACTTCTCGCCGGTGAGACGGTGAGCCGCGCAGAATAAATTCCAATTTTACTTCATCACGTCGTCCTCCGACGAATCGAAATACCCTTTGTTGATGGCCGCGTATTCTTCGAACGCGTCCATCTCAGCTTCGGTTGGAGAACGAAATCCTGCGCGGGTTCCACTCTGTGTTGGTGCAATATTGGATTGTACAGCTTAATTCTCAGGGTTCGCAAGACCTGTGGTGAAAATACGTGCTCGCCGGGCAATGATTAGGGGCGAGACGTTAATTATTTATATTTTTGCGGAGGCTTCGGCCCCGTCTCGCAAGTGGGACGGTGAGCCTCGCAGAACAAATTCTTTATCACGGCGTCAATTGTTTATATTGTTGCGGTGGCTTCGACCACTTCTCGCCGGTGAGACGGTGACCCTCGCAGAATAAATTCCAATTTTACTTCATCACGTCGTGCTCCGACGAATCGAAATACCCTTTGTGGATGGTCGCGTATTCTTCGAACGGGTCCATCTCTGCTACGGTTGCAGAACGAGATCCTGCGCGTGGTTCCACTCTGTGTTGGTGCAATATTGGGTTGCGCAGCTTTATTCTGAGGTTTCGCTAGACCTGTGGTGAGAATGCGTGCTTGCAATTCTTCGAATCCAAAATCTTTCACTTGTGCTTAACAGCAGTGCTCCCCATCCATTTGATAGCCGCGGACTGGGCAACGTTTGATAATTTTACGGCGCCTCGATGAGGGGGGGGGGCGTCAATTGTTTATATTGTTCCGGTGGCTTCGACCACTTCTCGCCGGTGAGACGGTGAGCCGCGCAGAATAATTTCCAATTTTACTTCATCACGTCGTCCTCCGACGAATCGAAATACCCTTTGTTGATGGCCGCGTATTCTTCGAACACGATCTTCTCAGCTTCGGTTGGAGAACGAAATCCTGCGCGGGTTCCACTCTGTGTTGGTGCAATATTGGATTGTACAGCTCAATTCTCACGTTTCGCTGGACCAGTGGTGATAATAAGAGCTTGCAATTCTTCGAATCCAAAAGCTTTCACTTGTGCTTTACAGCAGTGATCCCCAAAATTTTATAATCGCGAACCGGTCAACGTTTGATAATTTTACCGCGCCCCGTTGAGGGGGGGACGATAATTGTTTATATTTTTGCGGAGGCTTCGGCCCCGTCTCAGCAGTGAGACGGAGAGCCTTGTAGAATAAATTCCAATTTTTCTTCATCAGGTCGTTCTCCGACGAATCGAAATACCTTCCTTTGTGGATGGTTGCGTATTCCTCGAACGCGTCCATCTCAGCTTCGGTTGGAGAACGAGATCCTGCGCGTGGATCCACTCTGTGTTGGTGCAATATTGGGTTGTACAGCTTAATTCTCACGTTTCGCTGGACCAGTGGTGATAATAACACCTTGCAATTCTTCGAATCCAAAAGCTTTCACTTGTGCTTTACAGCAGTGCTACCCAAACTTTTTATAATCGCGAACCGGTCAACGTTTGATAATTTTACCGCGCCCCGTTGAGGGGGGGACGATAATTGTTTATATTTTTGCGGAGGCTTCGGCCCCGTCTCAGCAGTGAGACGGAGAGCCTTGCAGAATAAATTCCAATTTTTCATTATCAGGTCGTTCTCCGACGAATCGAAATACCCTCCTTTGTGGATGGTTGCGTATTCCTCGAACGCGTCCATCTCAGCCTCGGTTGGAGAACGAGATCCTGCGCGTGGATCCATTCTGTGTTCGTTAAATATTGGGTTGCGCAGCTTTATTCTGAGGTTTCGCTAGACCTGTGGTGAAAATGCGAGCTTGCAATTCTTCGAATCCAAAATCTTTCACTTGTGCTTAACAGCAGTGCTCCCCATACATTTGATAGCCGCGGACTGGGCAACGTTTGATAATTTTACGGCGCCTCGATGAGGGGGGGGGGGCGTCAATTGTTTATATTGTTACGGTGGCTTCGACCACTTCTCGCCGGTGAGACGGTGAGCCGCGCAGAATAAATTCCAATTTTACTTCATCACGTCGTCCTCCGACGAATCGAAATACCCTTTGTGGATGGTCGCGTATTCTGCGAACGTGTCCATCTCTGCTTCGGTTGGAAAACGAGATCCCGCGTGTGGTTCCATTCTGTGTTGGTGCAATATTGGGTTATACAGCTTAATTCTCACATTTCGTTAGACTAGTGGTGAAAATGCGAGCTTGCAATTCTTCGAATCCAAATGCTTTCACTTGTGCTTAATAGCAGTGCTCCCCAACCATTTTATTGCCGCGGACAAGGAAACGTTTGATAATTTTACGGCGCCTCGATGGGGGGGGGGGGGCGTCAATTGTTTATATTGTTACGGTGGCTTCGACCACTTCTCGCCGGTGAGACGGTGAGCCGCGCAGAATAAATTCCAATTTTACTTCATCACGTCGTCCTCCGACGAATCGAAATACCCTTTGTTGATGGCCGCGTATTCTTCGAACACGATCTTCTCAGCTTCGGTTGGAGAACGAAATCCTGCGCGTGTTCCAGTCTGTGTTGGTGCAATATTGGGCTACACAGCCTATTTCTCAGGGTTCGCAAGACCTGTGGTGATAATAAGAGCTTGCAATTCTTCGAATCCAAAAGCTTTCACTTGTGCTTGACAGCAGTGCTCCCCAAACTTTTTATAGTCTAGAACCGGTCAACGTTTGATAATTTTACCGCGCCACGATGAGGGGCGAGACGTTAATTGTTTATATTTTTGCGGAGGCTTCGGCCCCGTCTCGCCAGTGGGACGGTGAGCCTCGCAGAACAAATTCCAACTTTTCTTTATCACGTCGTCAACCGACGAATCGAAATACCCTTTGTGGATGATCGCGTATTATTCGAACGCGTCCATCTCTGCTTCGGTTGGAGAACGAGATCCTGCGCGAGGATCCACTCTGTTATGGTGCAATATTGGGCTGCACAGCTTTATTCTCAGGTTCCGCAAGACCTGTGGTGAAAATGCGAGCTTGCAATTCTTCGAATCCAAAAGCTTTCACTTGTGCTTAACAGCAGTGGTCCCCAACCATTTTATAGCCGCGGACCGGGCAACGTTTGATAATTTTACCGCGCCCCGTTGAGGGGGGGACGATAATTGTTTATATTTTTGCGGAGGCTTCGGCCCCGTCTCAGCAGTGAGACGAAGAGCCTTGCAGAATAAATTCCAATTTTTCTTTATCAGATCGTTCCCCGACGAATCGAAATACCCTCCTTTGTGGATGGTTGCGTATTCCTCGAACGCGTCCATCTCTGCTTCGGTTGGAGAACGAGATCCTGCGCCTGGATCCACTCTGTGTTGGTGCAATATTGAGTTATACAGCTTAATTCTCACATTTCGTTAGACCAGTGGTGAAAATGCGAGCTTGCAATTCTTCGAATCCAAAGGCTTTCACTTGAGCTTAACAGCAGTGCTCCGCAACCATTTTATAGCCGCGGACAGGGCAACGTTTGATAATTTTACGGCGCCTCGATGAGGGGGGGGGGCGTCAATTGTTTATATTGTTACGGTGGCTTCGACCACTTCTCGCCGGTGAGACGGTGAGCCGCGCAGAATAAATTCCAATTTTACTTCATCACGTCGTCCTCCGACGAATCGAAATACCCTTTGTTGATGGCCGCGTATTCTTCGAACGCGTCCATCTCAGCTTCGGTTGGAGAACGAAATCCTGCGCGGGTTCCACTCTGTGTTGGTGCAATATTGGATTGTACAGCTTAATTCTCAGGGTTCGCAAGACCTGTGGTGAAAATACGTGCTCGCCGGGCAATGATTAGGGGCGAGACGTTAATTATTTATATTTTTGCGGAGGCTTCGGCCCCGTCTCGCAAGTGGGACGGTGAGCCTCGCAGAACAAATTCTTTATCACGGCGTCAATTGTTTATATTGTTGCGGTGGCTTCGACCACTTCTCGCCGGTGAGACGGTGACCCTCGCAGAATAAATTCCAATTTTACTTCATCACGTCGTGCTCCGACGAATCGAAATACCCTTTGTGGATGGTCGCGTATTCTTCGAACGGGTCCATCTCTGCTACGGTTGCAGAACGAGATCCTGCGCGTGGTTCCACTCTGTGTTGGTGCAATATTGGGTTGCGCAGCTTTATTCTGAGGTTTCGCTAGACCTGTGGTGAGAATGCGTGCTTGCAATTCTTCGAATCCAAAATCTTTCACTTGTGCTTAACAGCAGTGCTCCCCATCCATTTGATAGCCGCGGACTGGGCAACGTTTGATAATTTTACGGCGCCTCGATGAGGGGGGGGGCGTCAATTGTTTATATTGTTCCGGTGGCTTCGACCACTTCTCGCCGGTGAGACGGTGAGCCGCGCAGAATAATTTCCAATTTTACTTCATCACGTCGTCCTCCGACGAATCGAAATACCCTTTGTTGATGGCCGCGTATTCTTCGAACACGATCTTCTCAGCTTCGGTTGGAGAACGAAATCCTGCGCGGGTTCCACTCTGTGTTGGTGCAATATTGGATTGTACAGCTCAATTCTCACGTTTCGCTGGACCAGTGGTGATAATAAGAGCTTGCAATTCTTCGAATCCAAAAGCTTTCACTTGTGCTTTACAGCAGTGATCCCCAAAATTTTATAATCGCGAACCGGTCAACGTTTGATAATTTTACCGCGCCCCGTTGAGGGGGGGACGATAATTGTTTATATTTTTGCGGAGGCTTCGGCCCCGTCTCAGCAGTGAGACGGAGAGCCTTGTAGAATAAATTCCAATTTTTCTTCATCAGGTCGTTCTCCGACGAATCGAAATACCTTCCTTTGTGGATGGTTGCGTATTCCTCGAACGCGTCCATCTCAGCTTCGGTTGGAGAACGAGATCCTGCGCGTGGATCCACTCTGTGTTGGTGCAATATTGGGTTGTACAGCTTAATTCTCACGTTTCGCTGGACCAGTGGTGATAATAACACCTTGCAATTCTTCGAATCCAAAAGCTTTCACTTGTGCTTTACAGCAGTGCTACCCAAACTTTTTATAATCGCGAACCGGTCAACGTTTGATAATTTTACCGCGCCCCGTTGAGGGGGGGACGATAATTGTTTATATTTTTGCGGAGGCTTCGGCCCCGTCTCAGCAGTGAGACGGAGAGCCTTGCAGAATAAATTCCAATTTTTCATTATCAGGTCGTTCTCCGACGAATCGAAATACCCTCCTTTGTGGATGGTTGCGTATTCCTCGAACGCGTCCATCTCAGCCTCGGTTGGAGAACGAGATCCTGCGCGTGGATCCATTCTGTGTTCGTTAAATATTGGGTTGCGCAGCTTTATTCTGAGGTTTCGCTAGACCTGTGGTGAAAATGCGAGCTTGCAATTCTTCGAATCCAAAATCTTTCACTTGTGCTTAACAGCAGTGCTCCCCATACATTTGATAGCCGCGGACTGGGCAACGTTTGATAATTTTACGGCGCCTCGATGAGGGGGGGGGGCGTCAATTGTTTATATTGTTACGGTGGCTTCGACCACTTCTCGCCGGTGAGACGGTGAGCCGCGCAGAATAAATTCCAATTTTACTTCATCACGTCGTCCTCCGACGAATCGAAATACCCTTTGTGGATGGTCGCGTATTCTGCGAACGTGTCCATCTCTGCTTCGGTTGGAAAACGAGATCCCGCGTGTGGTTCCATTCTGTGTTGGTGCAATATTGGGTTATACAGCTTAATTCTCACATTTCGTTAGACTAGTGGTGAAAATGCGAGCTTGCAATTCTTCGAATCCAAATGCTTTCACTTGTGCTTAATAGCAGTGCTCCCCAACCATTTTATTGCCGCGGACAAGGAAACGTTTGATAATTTTACGGCGCCTCGATGGGGGGGGGGGGCGTCAATTGTTTATATTGTTACGGTGGCTTCGACCACTTCTCGCCGGTGAGACGGTGAGCCGCGCAGAATAAATTCCAATTTTACTTCATCACGTCGTCCTCCGACGAATCGAAATACCCTTTGTTGATGGCCGCGTATTCTTCGAACACGATCTTCTCAGCTTCGGTTGGAGAACGAAATCCTGCGCGTGTTCCAGTCTGTGTTGGTGCAATATTGGGCTACACAGCCTATTTCTCAGGGTTCGCAAGACCTGTGGTGATAATAAGAGCTTGCAATTCTTCGAATCCAAAAGCTTTCACTTGTGCTTGACAGCAGTGCTCCCCAAACTTTTTATAGTCTAGAACCGGTCAACGTTTGATAATTTTACCGCGCCACGATGAGGGGCGAGACGTTAATTGTTTATATTTTTGCGGAGGCTTCGGCCCCGTCTCGCCAGTGGGACGGTGAGCCTCGCAGAACAAATTCCAACTTTTCTTTATCACGTCGTCAACCGACGAATCGAAATACCCTTTGTGGATGATCGCGTATTATTCGAACGCGTCCATCTCTGCTTCGGTTGGAGAACGAGATCCTGCGCGAGGATCCACTCTGTTATGGTGCAATATTGGGCTGCACAGCTTTATTCTCAGGTTCCGCAAGACCTGTGGTGAAAATGCGAGCTTGCAATTCTTCGAATCCAAAAGCTTTCACTTGTGCTTAACAGCAGTGGTCCCCAACCATTTTATAGCCGCGGACCGGGCAACGTTTGATAATTTTACCGCGCCCCGTTGAGGGGGGGACGATAATTGTTTATATTTTTGCGGAGGCTTCGGCCCCGTCTCAGCAGTGAGACGAAGAGCCTTGCAGAATAAATTCCAATTTTTCTTTATCAGATCGTTCCCCGACGAATCGAAATACCCTCCTTTGTGGATGGTTGCGTATTCCTCGAACGCGTCCATCTCTGCTTCGGTTGGAGAACGAGATCCTGCGCCTGGATCCACTCTGTGTTGGTGCAATATTGAGTTATACAGCTTAATTCTCACATTTCGTTAGACCAGTGGTGAAAATGCGAGCTTGCAATTCTTCGAATCCAAAGGCTTTCACTTGAGCTTAACAGCAGTGCTCCGCAACCATTTTATAGCCGCGGACAGGGCAACGTTTGATAATTTTATGGCGCCTCGATGAGGGGGGGGGCGTCAATTGTTTATATTGTTACGGTGGCTTCGACCACTTCTCGCCGGTGAGACGGTGAGCCGCGCAGAATAAATTCCAATTTTACTTCATCACGTCGTCCTCCGACGAATCGAAATACCCTTTGTTGATGGCCGCGTATTCTTCGAACGCGTCCATCTCAGCTTCGGTTGGAGAACGAAATCCTGCGCGGGTTCCACTCTGTGTTGGTGCAATATTGGATTGTACAGCTTAATTCTCACGTTTCGCTGGACCAGTGGTGATAATAACACCTTGCAATTCTTCGAGTCCAAAAGCTTTCACTTGTTCTTTACAGCAGTGATCCCCAAAATTTTATAATCGCAAACCGGTCAACGTTTGATAATTTTACCGCGCCCCGTTGAGGGGGGGACGTTAATTGTTTATATTTTTGCGGAGGCTTCGGCCCCGTCTCAGCAGTGAGACGGAGAGCCTTGCAGAATAAATTCCAATTTTTCATTATCAGGTCGTTCTCCGACGAATCGAAATACCCTCCTTTGTGGATGGTTGCGTATTCCTCGAACGCGTCCATCTCAGCTTCGGTTGGAGAACGAGATCCTGCGGGTGGATCCATTCTGTGTTGGGGAAATATTGGGTTGCGCAGCTTTATTCTGAGGTTTCGCAAGACCTGTGGTCAAAATGCGTGCTTGCAATTCTTCGAATCCAAAATCTTTCACTTGTGCTTAACAGCAGTGCTCCCCATCCATTTGATAGCCGCGGACTGGGCAACGTTTGATAATTTTACGGCGCCTCGATGAGGGGGGGGCGTCAATTGTTTATATTGTTACGGCGGCTTCGACCACTTCTCGCCGGTGAGACGGTGAGCCGCGCAGAATAATTTCCAATTTTACTTCATCACGTCGTCCTCCGACGAATCGAAATACCCTTTGTTGATGGCCGCGTATTCTTCGAACTCGATCTTCTCAGCTTCGGTTGGAGAACGAAATCCTGCGCGGGTTCCACTCTGTGTTGGTGCAATATTGGATTGTACAGCTTAATTCTCACGTTTCGCTGGACCAGTGGTGATAATAAGAGCTTGCAATTCTTCGAATCCAAAAGCTTTCACTTGTGCTTTACAGCAGTGCTCCCCAAACTTTTTATAGTCGCGAACCGATCAACGTTTGATAATTTTACCGCGCCCCGTTGAGGGGGGGACGATAATTGTTTATATTTTTGCGAAGGCTTCGGCCCCGTCTCAGCAGTGAGACGGAGAGCCTTGCAGAATAAATTCCAATTTTTCTTTATCAGGTCGTTCTCCGACGAATCGAAATACCCTCCTTTGTGGATGGTTGCGTATTCCTCGAACGCGTCCATCTCAGTTTCGGTTGGAGAACTAGATCCTGCCCGTGGATCCGCTCTGTGTTGGTGCAATATTGGGCTGCACAACTTTATTCTCAGGTTTCGCTAGACCTGTGTTGAAAATGCGAGCTTGCAATTCTTCGAATCCAAAAGCTTGCACTTGTGCTGAACAGCAGGGCTCCCCAACCATTTTATAGCCGCGGACAGGGCAACGTTTGATAATTTTACGGCGCCTCGATGAGGGGGGGGGGCGTCAATTGTTTATATTGTTACGGTAGCTTCGACCACTCCTCGCCGGTTAGACGGTGAGCCTCGCAGAATAAATTCCAATTTTACTTCATCACGTCGTGCTCCGACGAATCGAAATACCCTTTGTGGAAGGTCGCGTATTCTTCGAAAGGGTCCATCTCTGGTTCGATTGGAGAACGCTATCGTGCGCGTGGTTCCACTCGGTGTTGGTGCAATATTGGGCTCCACAGCTTAATTCTCAGGGTTCGCAAGACCTATGGTGATATTAAGAGCTTGCCATTCTTCGAATCCAAAAGCTTTCACTTGTGCTTTACAGCAGTGCTCCCCAAACTTTTTATAGTCGCGAACCGGTCAACGTTTGATAATTTTACCGCGCCACGATGAGGGGCGAGACGTTAATTGTTTATATTTTTGCGGAGGCTTCGGCCCCGTCTCGCCAGTGGGACGGTGAGCCTCGCAGAACAAATTCCAACTTTTCTTTATCACGTCGTCAACCGACGAATCGAAATACCCTTTGTGGATGATCGCGTATTATTCGAACGCGTCCATCTCTGCTTCGGTTGGAGAACGAGATCCTGCGCGAGGATCCACTCTGTGTTGGTGCAATATTGGGCTGCACAGCTTTATTCTCAGGTTCCGCAAGACCTGTGGTGAAAATGCGAGCTTGCAATTCTTCGAATCCAAAAGCTTTCACTTGTGCTTAACAGCAGTGGTCCCCAACCATTTTATAGCCGCGGACCGGGCAACGTTTGATAATTTTACCGCGCCCCGTTGAGGGGGGACGATAATTGTTTATATTTTTGCGGAGGCTTCGGCCCCGTCTCAGCAGTGAGACGAAGAGCCTTGCATAATAAATTCCAATTTTTCTTTATCAGATCGTTCCCCGACGAATCGAAATACCCTCCTTTGTGGATGGTTGCGTATTCCTCGAACGCGTCCATCTCTGCTTCGGTTGGAGAACGAGATCCTGCGCCTGGATCCACTCTGTGTTGGTGCAATATTGGGCTGCACAGCTTAAACTCAGGTTTCGCTAGACCTGTGGTGAAAATGCGAGCTTGCAATTCTTCGAATCCAAAAGCTTTCACTTGTGCTTAACAGCAGTGCTCCCCAACAATTTTATAGCCGCGGACAGGGCAACGTTTGATGATTTTACGGCGCCTCGATGAGGTGGGGGGGGGGCGTCAATTGTTTATATTGTTACGGTGGCTTCGACCACTTCTCGCCGGTTAGACGGTGAGCCTCGCAGAATAAATTCCAATTTTACTTCATCACGTCGTGCTCCGACGAAACGAAATACCGTTTGTTGATGGCCGCGTATTCTTCGAACTCGATCTTCTCAGCTTCGGTTGGAGAACGAAATCCTGCGCGGGTTCCACTCTGTGTTCGTTAAATATTGGGTTGCGCAGCTTTATTCTGAGGTTTCGCTAGACCTGTGGTGAAAATGCGAGCTTGCAATTCTTCGAATCCAAAATCTTTCACTTGTGCTTAACAGCAGTGCTCCCCATACATTTGATAGCCGCGGACTGGGCAACGTTTGATAATTTTAAGGCGCCTCGATGAGGGGCGAGACGTTAATTGTTTATATTGTTACGGTGGCTTCGACCACTTCTCGCCGGTGAGACGGTGAGCCGCGCAGAATAAATTCCAATTTTACTTCATCACGTCGTCCTCCGACGAATCGAAATACCCTTTGTGGATGGTCGCGTATTCTGCGAACGTGTCCATCTCTGCTTCGGTTGGAAAACGAGATCCCGCGTGTGGTTCCATTCTGTGTTGGTGCAATATTGGGTTATACAGCTTAATTCTCACATTTCGTTAGACTAGTGGTGAAAATGCGAGCTTGCAATTCTTCGAATCCAAATGCTTTCACTTGTGCTTAATAGCAGTGCTCCCCAACCATTTTATTGCCGCGGACAAGGAAACGTTTGATAATTTTACGGCGCCTCGATGGGGGGGGGGGGCGTCAATTGTTTATATTGTTACGGTGGCTTCGACCACTTCTCGCCGGTGAGACGGTGAGCCGCGCAGAAAAAATTCTAATTTTACTTCATCACGTCGTCCTCCGACGAATCGAAATACCCTTTGTTGATGGCCGCGTATTCTTCGAACGCGTCCATCTAAGCTTCATTTGGAGAACGAAATCCTGCGCGTGTTCCCGTCTGTGTTGGTGCAATATTGGGCTACACAGCCTATTTCTCAGGATTCGCAAGACCTGTGGTGATAATAAGAGCTTGCAATTCTTCGAATCCAAAAGCTTTCACTTGTGCTTTACAGCAGTGGTCCCCAACCATTTTATAGCCGCGGACCGGGCAACGTTTGATGATTTTACGGTGCCTCGATGAGGTGGGGGGGGGGGCGTCAATTGTTTATATTGTTACGGTGGCTTCGACCACTTCTCGCCGGTTAGACGGTGAGCCTCGCAGAATAAATTCCAATTTTACTTCATCACGTCGTCCTCCGACGAATCGAAATACCCTTTGTTGATGGCCGCGTATTCTTCGAACGCGTCCATCTCAGCTTCGGTTGGAGAACGAAATCCTGCGCGGGTTCCACTCTGTGTTGGTGCAATATTGGATTGTACAGCTTAATTCTCACGTTTCGCTGGACCAGTGGTGATAATAACACCTTGCAATTCTTCGAATCCAAAAGCTTTCACTTGTGCTTTACAGCAGTGATCCCCAAAATTTTATAATTGCGAACCGGTCAACGTTTGATAATTTTACCGCGCCCCGTTGAGGGGGGGACGATAACTGTTTATATTTTTGCGGAGGCTTCGGCCCCGTCTCAGCAGTGAGACGGAGAGCCTTGCAGAATAAATTCCAATTTTTCATTATCAGGTCGTTTCCGACGAATCGAAATACCCTCCTTTGTGGATGGTTGCGTATTCCTCGAACGCGTCCATCTCAGCTTCGGTTGGAGAACGAGATCCTGCGCGTGGATCCATTCTGTGTTGGTGAAATATTGGGTTGCGCAGCTTTATTCTGAGGTTTCGCTAGACCTGTGGTGAAAATGCGTGCTTGCAATTCTTCGAATCCAAAATCTTTCACTTGTGCTTAACAGCAGTGCTCCCCATCCATTTGATAGCCGCGGACTGGGCAACGTTTGATAATTTTACGGCGCCTCGATGAGGGGGGGGGGCGTCAATTGTTTATATTGTTACGGTGGCTTCGACCACTTCTCGCCGGTGAGACGGTGAGCCGCGCAGAATAATTTCCAATTTTACTTCATCACGTCGTCCTCCGACGAATCGAAATACCCTTTGTTGATGGCCGCGTATTCTTCGAACTCGATCTTCTCAGCTTCGGTTGGAGAACGAAATCCTGCGCGGGTTCCACTCTGTGTTGGTGCAATATTGGATTGTACAGCTTAATTCTCACGTTTCGCTGGACCAGTGGTGATAATAAGAGCTTGCAATTCTTCGAATCCAAAAGCTTTCACTTGTGCTTTACAGCAGTGCTCCCCAAACTTTTTATAGTCGCGAACCGGTCAACGTTTGATAATTTTACCGCGCCCCGTTGAGGGGGGGGACGATAATTGTTTATATTTTTGCGGAGGCTTCGGCCCTGACTCAGCAGTGAGACGTAGAGCCTTGCAGAATAAATTCCAATTTTTCTTTATCAGGTCGTTCTCCGAGGACCGAAATACCCTCCTTTGTGGATGGTTGCGGATTCCTCGAACGCGTCCATCTCTGCTTCGGTTGGAGAACGAGATCCTGCGCGTGGTTCCACTCTGTGTTGGTGCAATATTGAGTTATACAGCTTAATTCTCACATTTCGTTAGACCAGTGGTGAAAATGCGAGCTTGCAATTCTTCGAATCCAAAGGCTTTCACTTGAGCTTAACAGCAGTGCTCCGCAACCATTTTATAGCCGCGGACAGGGCAACGTTTGATAATTTTACGGCGCCTCGATGAGGGGGGGGGGGGCGTCAATGGTTTATATTGTTACGGTGGCTTCGACCACTTCTCGCCGGTGAGACGGTGAGCCGCGCAGAATAAATTCCAATTTTACTTCATCACGTCGTCCTCCGACGAATCGAACTACCCTTTGTTGATGGCCGCGTATTCTTCGAACGCGTCCATCTCAGCTTCGGTTGGAGAACGAAATCCTGCGCGGGTTCCACTCTGTGTTGGTGCAATATTGGATTGTACAGCTTAATTCTCACGTTTCGCTGGACCAGTGGTGATAATAAGAGCTTGCAATTCTTCGAATCCAAAAGCTTTCACTTGTGCTTTACAGCAGTGCTCCCCAAACTTTTTATAGTCGCGAACCGGTCAACGTTTGATAATTTTACCGCGCCCCGTTGAGGGGGGGGACGATAATTGTTTATATTTTTGCGGAGGCTTCGGCCCTGACTCAGCAGTGAGACGTAGAGCCTTGCAGAATAAATTCCAATTTTTCTTTATCAGGTCGTTCTCCGAGGACCGAAATACCCTCCTTTGTGGATGGTTGCGGATTCCTCGAACGCGTCCATCTCTGCTTCGGTTGGAGAACGAGATCCTGCGCGTGGTTCCACTCTGTGTTGGTGCAATATTGAGTTATACAGCTTAATTCTCACATTTCGTTAGACCAGTGGTGAAAATGCGAGCTTGCAATTCTTCGAATCCAAAGGCTTTCACTTGAGCTTAACAGCAGTGCTCCGCAACCATTTTATAGCCGCGGACAGGGCAACGTTTGATAATTTTACGGCGCCTCGATGAGGGGGGGGGGGGCGTCAATGGTTTATATTGTTACGGTGGCTTCGACCACTTCTCGCCGGTGAGACGGTGAGCCGCGCAGAATAAATTCCAATTTTACTTCATCACGTCGTCCTCCGACGAATCGAACTACCCTTTGTTGATGGCCGCGTATTCTTCGAACGCGTCCATCTCAGCTTCGGTTGGAGAACGAAATCCTGCGCGGGTTCCACTCTGTGTTGGTGCAATATTGGATTGTACAGCTTAATTCTCACGTTTCGCTGGACCAGTGGTGATAATAACACCTTGCAATTCTTCGAATCCAAAAGCTTTCACTTGTGCTTTACAGCAGTGATCCCCAAAATTTTATAATCGCAAACCGGTCAACGTTTGATAATTTTACCGCGCCCCGTTGAGGGGGGGACGATAATTGTTTATATTTTTGCGGAGGCTTCGGCCCCGTCTCAGCAGTGAGACGGAGAGCCTTGCAGAATAAATTCCAATTTTTCATTATCAGGTCGTTCTCCGACGAATCGAAATACCCTCCTTTGTGGATGGTTGCGTATTCCTCGAACGCGTCCATCTCAGCTTCGGTTGGAGAACGAGATCCTGCGCGTGGATCCATTCTGTGTTGGTGAAATATTGGGTTGCGCAGCTTTATTCTGAGGTTTCGCTAGACCTGTGGTGAAAATGCGTGCTTGCAATTCTTCGAATCCAAAATCTTTCACTTGTGCTTAACAGCAGTGCTCCCCATCCATTTGATAGCCGCGGACTGGGCAACGTTTGATAATTTTACGGCGCCTCGATGAGGGGGGGGGCGTCAATTGTTTATATTGTTACGGTGGCTTCGACCACTTCTCGCCGGTGAGACGGTGAGCCGCGCAGAATAATTTCCAATTTTACTTCATCACGTCGTCCTCCGACGAATCGAAATACCCTTTGTTGATGGCCGCGTATTCTTCGAACTCGATCTTCTCAGCTTCGGTTGGAGAACGAAATCCTGCGCGGGTTCCACTCTGTGTTGGTGCAATATTGGATTGTACAGCTCAATTCTCACGTTCCGCTGGACCAGTGGTGATAATAAGAGCTTGCAATTCTTCGAATCCAAAAGCTTTCACTTGTGCTTTACAGCAGTGCTCCCCAAACTTTTTATAGTCGCGAACCGGTCAACGTTTGATAATTTTACCGCGCCCCGTTGAGGGGGGGGGACGATAATTGTTTATATTTTTGCGGAGGCTTCGGCCCCGTCTCAGCAGTGAGACGTAGAGCCTTGCAGAATAAATTCCAATTTTTCTTTATCAGGTCGTTCTCCGACGAATCGAAATACCCTACTTTGTGGATGGTTGCGTATTCCTCGAACGCGTCCATCTCAGCTTCGGTTGGAGAACGAGATCCCGCGCGTGGTTCCACTCTGTGTTGGTGCAAGATTGGGTTGTACAGCTTAATTCTCACGTTTAGCTGGACCAGTGGTGATAATAACACCTTGCAATTCTTCGAATCCAAAAGCTTTCACTTGTGCTTTACAGCAGTGCTACCCAAACTTTTTATAATCGCGAACCGGTCAACGTTTGATAATTTTACCGCGCCCCGTTGAGGGGGGGACGATAATTATTTATATTTTTGCGGAGGCTTCGGCCCCGTCTCAGCAGTGAGACGGAGAGCCTTGTAGAATAAATTCCAATTTTTCTTTATCAGGTCGTTCTCCGGCGAATCGAAATACCCTCCTTTGTGGATGGTTGCGTATTCCTCGAACGCGTCCATCTCAGCCTCGGTTGGAGAACGAGATCCTGCGCATGGATCCATTCTGTGTTCGTTAAATATTGGGTTGCGCAGCTTTATTCTGAGGTTTCGCTAGACCTGTGGTGAAAATGCGAGCTTGCAATTCTTCGAATCCAAAATCTTTCACTTGTGCTGAACAGCAGTGCTCCCCATACATTTGATAGCCGCGGACTGGGCAACGTTTGATAATTTTAAGGCGCCTCGATGAGGGGGGGGGCGTCAATTGTTTATATTGTTACGGTGGCTTCGACCACTTCTCGCCGGTGAGACGGTGAGCCGCGCAGAATAAATTCCAATTTTACTTCATCACGTCGTCCTCCGACGAATCGAAATACCCTTTGTGGATGGTCGCGTATTCTGCGAACGCGTCCATCTCTGCTTCGGTTGGAAAACGAGATCCCGCGTGTGGTTCCATTCTGTGTTGGTGCAAGATTGGGTTGTACAGCTTAATTCTCACGTTTCGCTGGACCAGTGGTGATAATAAGAGCTTGCAATTCTTCGCATCCAAAAGCTTTCACTTGTGCTTTACAGCAGTGCTCCCGAACCTCTTTACTGCCGCGGACCGGCCAACGTTTGATAATTTTACCGCGCCCCGACGAGGGGGAGGGGACGTTAGTTGTTTATATTGGTACGGTGGCATCGGCCACGTCTCGCCGGTGAGACGGTGATCCTCGCAGAATAAATTCCAATTTTACTTCATCACGTCGTCCTCCGACGAATCGAAATACCCTTTGTGGATGGTCGCGTATTCTTCGAACGCGTCCATCTCTGCTTCGGTTGGAGAACGAGACCCCGCGCGTGGTTCCACTCTGTGTTGGTGCAATATTGGGCTACACAGCTTATTTCTCAGGATTCGCAAGACCTGTGGTGAAAATACGAGCTCGCCGGTTAATGATTAGGGGCGAGACGTTAATTATTTATATTTTTGCGGAGGCTTCGACCCCGTCTCGCCACTGGGACGGTGAGCCTCGCAGAACAAATTCCAACTTTTCTTTATAACGGCGTCAATTGTGTATATTGTTGCGGTGGCTTCGACCACTTCTCGCCGGTGAGACGGTGAGCCTCGCAGAATAATTTCCAATTTTTTACTTCATCACGTCGTCCTCCGACGAATCGAAATACCCTTTATGGATGGTCGCGTATTCTTCGAACGGGTCCATCTCTGCTACGGTTGCAGAACGAGATCCTGCGCGTGGTTCCACTCTGTGTTGGTGCAATATTGGATTGTACAGCTTAATTCTCACGTTTCGCTGGACCAGTGGTGATAATAACACCTTGCAATTCTTCGAATCCAAAAGCTTTCACTTGTGCTTTACAGCAGTGATCCCCAAAATTTTATAATCGCAAACCGGTCAACGTTTGATAATTTTACCGCGCCCCGTTGAGGGGGGGACGATAATTGTTTATATTTTTGCGGAGGCTTCGGCCCCGTCTCAGCAGTGAGACGGAGAGCCTTGCAGAATAAATTCCAATTTTTCATTATCAGGTCGTTCTCCGACGAATCGAAATACCCTACTTTGTGGATGGATGCGTATTCCTCGAACGCGTCCATCGCATCTTCGGTTGGAGAACGAGATCCCGCGCGTGGTTCCACTCTGTGTTGGTGCAAGATTGGGTTGTACAGCTTAATTCACACGTTTCGCTGGACCAGTGGTGATAATAAGAGCTTGTAATTCTTCGAATCCAAAAGCTTCCACTTGTGCTTTACAGCACTGCTCCCCAAAATTTTTATAGTCGAGAACCGGTCAACGTTTCATAATTTTACCGCGTCCCGTTGAGGGGGGGACTATAATTGTTTATATTTTTGCCTCGCAGAATAATTTTCAATTTTACTTCATCACGTCGTCCTCCGACGAATCGAAATACCCTTTGTGGATGGTCGCGTATTCTTCGAACGCGTCCATCTCTGCTTCGGTTGGAGAACGAGACCCCGCGCGTGGTTCCATTCTGTGTTGGTGCAAGATTGGGTTGTACAGCTTAATTCACACGTTTCGCTGGACCAGTGGTGATAATAAGAGCTTGTAATTCTTCGAATCCAAAAGCTTCCACTTGTGCTTTACAGCACTGCTCCCCAAAATTTTATAATCGCGAACCGGTCAACGTTTGATAATTTTACCGCGCCCCGTTGAGGGGGGGACGATAATTGTTTATATTTTTGCGGAGGCTTCGGCCCCGTCTCAGCAGTGAGACGGAGAGCCTTGCAGAATAAATTCCAATTTTTCTTTATCAGGTCGTTCTCCGACGAATCGAAATACCCTCCTTTGTGGATGGTTGCGTATTCCTCGAACGCGTCCATCTCAGTTTCGGTTGGAGAACTAGATCCTGCCCGTGGATCCACTCTGTGTTGGTGCAATATTGGGCTGCACAGCTTTATTCTCAGGTTTCGCTAGACCTGTGTTGAAAATGCGAGCTTGCAATTCTTCGAATCCAAAAGCTTGCACTTGTGCTGAACAGCAGTGCTGCCCAACCATTTTATAGCCGCGGACAGGGCAACGTTTGATAATTTTACGGCGCCTCGATGAGGGGGGGGGGCGTCAATTGTTTATATTGTTACGGTGGCTTCGACCACTTCTCGCCGGTTAGACGGTGAGCCTCGCAGAATAAATTCCAAATTTTACTTCATCACGTCGTGCTCCGACGAATCGAAATACCCTTTGTGGAAGGTCGCGTATTCTTCGAAAGGGTCCATCTCTGGTTCGATTGGAGAACGCTATCGTGCGCGTGGTTCCACTCGGTGTTGGTGCAATATTGGGCTCCACAGCTTAATTCTCAGGGTTCGCAAGACCTATGGTGATATTAAGAGCTTGCAATTCTTCGAATCCAAAAGCTTTCACTTGTGCTTTACAGCAGTGCTCCCCAAACTTTTTATAGTCGCGAACCGGTCAACGTTTGATAATTTTACCGCGCCCCGTTGAGGGGGGGGGGACGATAATTGTTTATATTTTTGCGGAGGCTTCGGCCCCGTCTCAGCAGTGAGACGTAGAGCCTTGCAGAATAAATTCCAATTTTTCTTTATCAGGTCGTTCTCCGACGAATCGAAATACCCTACTTTGTGGATGGTTGCGTATTCCTCGAACGCGTCCATCTCAGCTTCGGTTGGAGAACGAGATCCCGCGCGTGGTTCCACTCTGTGTTGGTGCAAGATTGGGTTGTACAGCTTAATTCTCACGTTTAGCTGGACCAGTGGTGATAATAACACCTTGCAATTCTTCGAATCCAAAAGCTTTCACTTGTGCTTTACAGCAGTGCTACCCAAACTTTTTATAATCGCGAACCGGTCAACGTTTGATAATTTTACCGCGCCCCGTTGAGGGGGGGACGATAATTATTTATATTTTTGCGGAGGCTTCGGCCCCGTCTCAGCAGTGAGACGGAGAGCCTTGTAGAATAAATTCCAATTTTTCTTTATCAGGTCGTTCTCCGGCGAATCGAAATACCCTCCTTTGTGGATGGTTGCGTATTCCTCGAACGCGTCCATCTCAGCCTCGGTTGGAGAACGAGATCCTGCGCATGGATCCATTCTGTGTTCGTTAAATATTGGGTTGCGCAGCTTTATTCTGAGGTTTCGCTAGACCTGTGGTGAAAATGCGAGCTTGCAATTCTTCGAATCCAAAATCTTTCACTTGTGCTTAACAGCAGTGCTCCCCATACATTTGATAGCCGCGGACTGGGCAACGTTTGATAATTTTAAGGCGCCTCGATGAGGGGGGGGCGTCAATTGTTTATATTGTTACGGTGGCTTCGACCACTTCTCGCCGGTGAGACGGTGAGCCGCGCAGAATAAATTCCAATTTTACTTCATCACGTCGTCCTCCGACGAATCGAAATACCCTTTGTGGATGGTCGCGTATTCTGCGAACGCGTCCATCTCTGCTTCGGTTGGAAAACGAGATCCCGCGTGTGGTTCCATTCTGTGTTGGTGCAAGATTGGGTTGTACAGCTTAATTCTCACGTTTCGCTGGACCAGTGGTGATAATAAGAGCTTGCAATTCTTCGCATCCAAAAGCTTTCACTTGTGCTTTACAGCAGTGCTCCCGAACCTCTTTACTGCCGCGGACCGGCCAACGTTTGATAATTTTACCGCGCCCCGACGAGGGGGAGGGGACGTTAGTTGTTTATATTGGTACGGTGGCATCGGCCACGTCTCGCCGGTGAGACGGTGATCCTCGCAGAATAAATTCCAATTTTACTTCATCACGTCGTCCTCCGACGAATCGAAATACCCTTTGTGGATGGTCGCGTATTCTTCGAACGCGTCCATCTCTGCTTCGGTTGGAGAACGAGACCCCGCGCGTGGTTCCACTCTGTGTTGGTGCAATATTGGGCTACACAGCTTATTTCTCAGGATTCGCAAGACCTGTGGTGAAAATACGAGCTCGCCGGTTAATGATTAGGGGCGAGACGTTAATTATTTATATTTTTGCGGAGGCTTCGACCCCGTCTCGCCACTGGGACGGTGAGCCTCGCAGAACAAATTCCAACTTTTCTTTATAACGGCGTCAATTGTGTATATTGTTGCGGTGGCTTCGACCACTTCTCGCCGGTGAGACGGTGAGCCTCGCAGAATAATTTCCAATTTTTTACTTCATCACGTCGTCCTCCGACGAATCGAAATACCCTTTATGGATGGTCGCGTATTCTTCGAACGGGTCCATCTCTGCTACGGTTGCAGAACGAGATCCTGCGCGTGGTTCCACTCTGTGTTGGTGCAATATTGGATTGTACAGCTTAATTCTCACGTTTCGCTGGACCAGTGGTGATAATAACACCTTGCAATTCTTCGAATCCAAAAGCTTTCACTTGTGCTTTACAGCAGTGATCCCCAAAATTTTATAATCGCAAACCGGTCAACGTTTGATAATTTTACCGCGCCCCGTTGAGGGGGGGACGATAATTGTTTATATTTTTGCGGAGGCTTCGGCCCCGTCTCAGCAGTGAGACGGAGAGCCTTGCAGAATAAATTCCAATTTTTCATTATCAGGTCGTTCTCCGACGAATCGAAATACCCTACTTTGTGGATGGATGCGTATTCCTCGAACGCGTCCATCGCAGCTTCGGTTGGAGAACGAGATCCCGCGCGTGGTTCCACTCTGTGTTGGTGCAAGATTGGGTTGTACAGCTTAATTCACACGTTTCGCTGGACCAGTGGTGATAATAAGAGCTTGTAATTCTTCGAATCCAAAAGCTTCCACTTGTGCTTTACAGCACTGCTCCCCAAAATTTTTATAGTCGAGAACCGGTCAACGTTTCATAATTTTACCGCGTCCCGTTGAGGGGGGGACTATAATTGTTTATATTTTTGCCTCGCAGAATAATTTTCAATTTTACTTCATCACGTCGTCCTCCGACGAATCGAAATACCCTTTGTGGATGGTCGCGTATTCTTCGAACGCGTCCATCTCTGCTTCGGTTGGAGAACGAGACCCCGCGCGTGGTTCCATTCTGTGTTGGTGCAAGATTGGGTTGTACAGCTTAATTCACACGTTTCGCTGGACCAGTGGTGATAATAAGAGCTTGTAATTCTTCGAATCCAAAAGCTTCCACTTGTGCTTTACAGCACTGCTCCCCAAAATTTTATAATCGCGAACCGGTCAACGTTTGATAATTTTACCGCGCCCCGTTGAGGGGGGGACGATAATTGTTTATATTTTTGCGGAGGCTTCGGCCCCGTCTCAGCAGTGAGACGGAGAGCCTTGCAGAATAAATTCCAATTTTTCTTTATCAGGTCGTTCTCCGACGAATCGAAATACCCTCCTTTGTGGATGGTTGCGTATTCCTCGAACGCGTCCATCTCAGTTTCGGTTGGAGAACTAGATCCTGCCCGTGGATCCACTCTGTGTTGGTGCAATATTGGGCTGCACAGCTTTATTCTCAGGTTTCGCTAGACCTGTGTTGAAAATGCGAGCTTGCAATTCTTCGAATCCAAAAGCTTGCACTTGTGCTGAACAGCAGTGCTGCCCAACCATTTTATAGCCGCGGACAGGGCAACGTTTGATAATTTTACGGCGCCTCGATGAGGGGGGGGGGCGTCAATTGTTTATATTGTTACGGTGGCTTCGACCACTTCTCGCCGGTTAGACGGTGAGCCTCGCAGAATAAATTCCAAATTTTACTTCATCACGTCGTGCTCCGACGAATCGAAATACCCTTTGTGGAAGGTCGCGTATTCTTCGAAAGGGTCCATCTCTGGTTCGATTGGAGAACGCTATCGTGCGCGTGGTTCCACTCGGTGTTGGTGCAATATTGGGCTCCACAGCTTAATTCTCAGGGTTCGCAAGACCTATGGTGATATTAAGAGCTTGCAATTCTTCGAATCCAAAAGCTTTCACTTGTGCTTTACAGCAGTGCTCCCCAAACTTTTTATAGTCGCGAACCGGTCAACGTTTGATAATTTTACCGCGCCACGATGAGGGGCGAGACGTTAATTGTTTATATTTTTGCGGAGGCTTCGGCCCCGTCTCGCCAGTGGGACGGTGAGCCTCGCAGAACAAATTCCAACTTTTCTTTATCACGTCGTCAACCGACGAATCGAAATACCCT
Source organism: Lasioglossum baleicum (assembly GCF_051020765.1). Lineage (NCBI taxonomy): Eukaryota > Metazoa > Arthropoda > Insecta > Hymenoptera > Halictidae > Lasioglossum > Lasioglossum baleicum. The sequence goes on along the minus strand of NW_027469200.1, from coordinate 65,226 downwards.
TTGTGGATGATCGCGTATTATTCGAACGCGTCCATCTCTGCTTCGGTTGGAGAACGAGATCCTGCGCGAGGATCCACTCTGTGTTGGTGCAATATTGGGCTGCACAGCTTTATTCTCAGGTTCCGCAAGACCTGTGGTGAAAATGCGAGCTTGCAATTCTTCGAATCCAAAAGCTTTCACTTGTGCTTAACAGCAGTGGTCCCCAACCATTTTATAGCCGCGGACCGGGCAACGTTTGATAATTTTACCGCGCCCCGTTGAGGGGGGGACGATAATTGTTTATATTTTTGCGGAGGCTTCGGCCCCGTCTCAGCAGTGAGACGAAGAGCCTTGCAGAATAAATTCCAATTTTTCTTTATCAGATCGTTCCCCGACGAATCGAAATACCCTCCTTTGTGGATGGTTGCGTATTCCTCGAACGCGTCCATCTCTGCTTCGGTTGGAGAACGAGATCCTGCGCCTGGATCCACTCTGTGTTGGTGCAATATTGAGTTATACAGCTTAATTCTCACATTTCGTTAGACCAGTGGTGAAAATGCGAGCTTGCAATTCTTCGAATCCAAAGGCTTTCACTTGAGCTTAACAGCAGTGCTCCGCAACCATTTTATAGCCGTGGACAGGGCAACGTTTGATAATTTTACGGCGCCTCGATGAGGGGGGGGCGTCAATTGTTTATATTGTTACGGTGGCTTCGACCACTTCTCGCCGGTGAGACGGTGAGCCGCGCAGAATAAATTCCAATTTTACTTCATCACGTCGTCCTCCGACGAATCGAAATACCCTTTGTTGATGGCCGCGTATTCTTCGAACGCGTCCATCTCAGCTTCGGTTGGAGAACGAAATCCTGCGCGGGTTCCACTCTGTGTTGGTGCAATATTGGATTGTACAGCTTAATTCTCACGTTTCGCTGGACCAGTGGTGATAATAACACCTTGCAATTCTTCGAATCCAAAAGCTTTCACTTGTTCTTTACAGCAGTGATCCCCAAAATTTTATAATCGCAAACCGGTCAACGTTTGATAATTTTACCGCGCCCCGTTGAGGGGGGGACGTTAATTGTTTATATTTTTGCGGAGGCTTCGGCCCCGTCTCAGCAGTGAGACGGAGAGCCTTGCAGAATAAATTCCAATTTTTCATTATCAGGTCGTTCTCCGACGAATCGAAATACCCTCCTTTGTGGATGGTTGCGTATTCCTCGAACGCGTCCATCTCTGCTTCGATTCGAGAACGATATACTGCGCGTGGATCCATTCTGTGTTGGTGCAATATTGGGCTATACAGCTCATTTCTCAGGGTTCGCAAGACCTGTGGTGAAAATACGAGCTCGCCGGGCAATGATTAGGGGCGAGACGTTAATTATTTATATTTTTGCGGAGGCTTCGGCCCCGTCTCGCAAGTGGGACGGTGAGCCTCGCAGAACAAATTCTTTATCACGGCGTCAATTGTTTATATTGTTGCGGTGGCTTCGACCACTTCTCGCCGGTGAGACGGTGACCCTCGCAGAATAAATTCCAATTTTACTTCATCACGTCGTGCTCGGACGAATCGAAATACCCTTTGTGGATGGTCGCGTATTCTTCGAACGGGTCCATCTCTGCTACGGTTGCAGAACGAGATCCTGCGCGTGGTTCCACTCTGTGTTGGTGCAATATTGGGTTTCGCAGCTTTATTCTGAGGTTTCGCTAGACCTGTGGTGAGAATGCGTGCTTGCAATTCTTCGAATCCAAAAGCTTGCACTTGTGCTGAACAGCAGGGCTCCCCAACCATTTTATAGCCGCGGACAGGGCAACGTTTGATAATTTTACGGCGCCTCGATGAGGGGGGGGGGGCGTCAATTGTTTATATTGTTACGGTAGCTTCGACCACTCCTCGCCGGTTAGACGGTGAGCCTCGCAGAATAAATTCCAATTTTACTTCATCACGTCGTGCTCCGACGAATCGAAATACCCTTTGTGGAAGGTCGCGTATTCTTCGAAAGGGTCCATCTCTGGTTCGATTGGAGAACGCTATCGTGCGCGTGGTTCCACTCGGTGTTGGTGCAATATTGGGCTCCACAGCTTAATTCTCAGGGTTCGCAAGACCTATGGTGATATTAAGAGCTTGCAATTCTTCGAATCCAAAAGCTTTCACTTGTGCTTTACAGCAGTGCTCCCCAAACTTTTTATAGTCGCGAACCGGTCAACGTTTGATAATTTTACCGCGCCACGATGAGGGGCGAGACGTTAATTGTTTATATTTTTGCGGAGGCTTCGGCCCCGTCTCGCCAGTGGGACGGTGAGCCTCGCAGAACAAATTCCAACTTTTCTTTATCACGTCGTCAACCGACGAATCGAAATACCCTTTGTGGATGATCGCGTATTATTCGAACGCGTCCATCTCTGCTTCGGTTGGAGAACGAGATCCTGCGCGAGGATCCACTCTGTGTTGGTGCAATATTGGGCTGCACAGCTTTATTCTCAGGTTCCGCAAGACCTGTGGTGAAAATGCGAGCTTGCAATTCTTCGAATCCAAAAGCTTTCACTTGTGCTTAACAGCAGTGGTCCCCAACCATTTTATAGCCGCGGACCGGGCAACGTTTGATAATTTTACCGCGCCCCGTTGAGGGGGGGACGATAATTGTTTATATTTTTGCGGAGGCTTCGGCCCCGTCTCAGCAGTGAGACGAAGAGCCTTGCAGAATAAATTCCAATTTTTCTTTATCAGATCGTTCCCCGACGAATCGAAATACCCTCCTTTGTGGATGGTTGCGTATTCCTCGAACGCGTCCATCTCTGCTTCGGTTGGAGAACGAGATCCTGCGCCTGGATCCACTCTGTGTTGGTGCAATATTGAGTTATACAGCTTAATTCTCACATTTCGTTAGACCAGTGGTGAAAATGCGAGCTTGCAATTCTTCGAATCCAAAGGCTTTCACTTGAGCTTAACAGCAGTGCTCCGCAACCATTTTATAGCCGTGGACAGGGCAACGTTTGATAATTTTACGGCGCCTCGATGAGGGGGGGGCGTCAATTGTTTATATTGTTACGGTGGCTTCGACCACTTCTCGCCGGTGAGACGGTGAGCCGCGCAGAATAAATTCCAATTTTACTTCATCACGTCGTCCTCCGACGAATCGAAATACCCTTTGTTGATGGCCGCGTATTCTTCGAACGCGTCCATCTCAGCTTCGGTTGGAGAACGAAATCCTGCGCGGGTTCCACTCTGTGTTGGTGCAATATTGGATTGTACAGCTTAATTCTCACGTTTCGCTGGACCAGTGGTGATAATAACACCTTGCAATTCTTCGAATCCAAAAGCTTTCACTTGTTCTTTACAGCAGTGATCCCCAAAATTTTATAATCGCAAACCGGTCAACGTTTGATAATTTTACCGCGCCCCGTTGAGGGGGGGACGTTAATTGTTTATATTTTTGCGGAGGCTTCGGCCCCGTCTCAGCAGTGAGACGGAGAGCCTTGCAGAATAAATTCCAATTTTTCATTATCAGGTCGTTCTCCGACGAATCGAAATACCCTCCTTTGTGGATGGTTGCGTATTCCTCGAACGCGTCCATCTCTGCTTCGATTCGAGAACGATATACTGCGCGTGGATCCATTCTGTGTTGGTGCAATATTGGGCTATACAGCTCATTTCTCAGGGTTCGCAAGACCTGTGGTGAAAATACGAGCTCGCCGGGCAATGATTAGGGGCGAGACGTTAATTATTTATATTTTTGCGGAGGCTTCGGCCCCGTCTCGCAAGTGGGACGGTGAGCCTCGCAGAACAAATTCTTTATCACGGCGTCAATTGTTTATATTGTTGCGGTGGCTTCGACCACTTCTCGCCGGTGAGACGGTGACCCTCGCAGAATAAATTCCAATTTTACTTCATCACGTCGTGCTCGGACGAATCGAAATACCCTTTGTGGATGGTCGCGTATTCTTCGAACGGGTCCATCTCTGCTACGGTTGCAGAACGAGATCCTGCGCGTGGTTCCACTCTGTGTTGGTGCAATATTGGGTTTCGCAGCTTTATTCTGAGGTTTCGCTAGACCTGTGGTGAGAATGCGTGCTTGCAATTCTTCGAATCCAAAAGCTTGCACTTGTGCTGAACAGCAGGGCTCCCCAACCATTTTATAGCCGCGGACAGGGCAACGTTTGATAATTTTACGGCGCCTCGATGAGGGGGGGGGGCGTCAATTGTTTATATTGTTACGGTAGCTTCGACCACTCCTCGCCGGTTAGACGGTGAGCCTCGCAGAATAAATTCCAATTTTACTTCATCACGTCGTGCTCCGACGAATCGAAATACCCTTTGTGGAAGGTCGCGTATTCTTCGAAAGGGTCCATCTCTGGTTCGATTGGAGAACGCTATCGTGCGCGTGGTTCCACTCGGTGTTGGTGCAATATTGGGCTCCACAGCTTAATTCTCAGGGTTCGCAAGACCTATGGTGATATTAAGAGCTTGCAATTCTTCGAATCCAAAAGCTTTCACTTGTGCTTTACAGCAGTGCTCCCCAAACTTTTTATAGTCGCGAACCGGTCAACGTTTGATAATTTTACCGCGCCACGATGAGGGGCGAGACGTTAATTGTTTATATTTTTGCGGAGGCTTCGGCCCCGTCTCGCCAGTGGGACGGTGAGCCTCGCAGAACAAATTCCAACTTTTCTTTATCACGTCGTCAACCGACGAATCGAAATACCCTTTGTGGATGATCGCGTATTATTCGAACGCGTCCATCTCTGCTTCGGTTGGAGAACGAGATCCTGCGCCTGGATCCACTCTGTGTTGGTGCAATATTGGGCTGCACAGCTTAAACTCAGGTTTCGCTAGACCTGTGGTGAAAATGCGAGCTTGCAATTCTTCGAATCCAAAAGCTTTCACTTGTGCTTAACAGCAGTGCTCCCCAACAATTTTATAGCCGCGGACAGGGCAACGTTTGATGATTTTACGGCGCCTCGATGAGGTGGGGGGGGGGGGCGTCAATTGTTTATATTGTTACGGTGGCTTCGACCACTTCTCGCCGGTTAGACGGTGAGCCTCGCAGAATAAATTCCAATTTTACTTCATCACGTCGTGCTCCGACGAAACGAAATACCGTTTGTTGATGGCCGCGTATTCTTCGAACTCGATCTTCTCAGCTTCGGTTGGAGAACGAAATCCTGCGCGGGTTCCACTCTGTGTTCGTTAAATATTGGGTTGCGCAGCTTTATTCTGAGGTTTCGCTAGACCTGTGGTGAAAATGCGAGCTTGCAATTCTTCGAATCCAAAATCTTTCACTTGTGCTTAACAGCAGTGCTCCCCATACATTTGATAGCCGCAGACTGGGCATCGTTTGATAATTTTAAGGCGCCTCGATGAGGGGCGAGACGTTAATTGTTTATATTGTTACGGTGGCTTCGACCACTTCTCGCCGGTGAGACGGTGAGCCGCGCAGAATATATTCCAATTTTACTTCATCACGTCGTCCTCCGACGAATCGAAATACCCTTTGTGGATGGTCGCGTATTCTGCGAACGTGTCCATCTCTGCTTCGGTTGGAAAACGAGATCCCGCGTGTGGTTCCATTCTGTGTTGGTGCAATATTGGGTTATACAGCTTAATTCTCACATTTCGTTAGACTAGTGGTGAAAATGCGAGCTTGCAATTCTTCGAATCCAAATGCTTTCACTTGTGCTTAATAGCAGTGCTCCCCAACCATTTTATTGCCGCGGACAAGGAAACGTTTGATAATTTTACGGCGCCTCGATGGGGGGGGGGCGTCAATTGTTTATATTGTTACGGTTTCTTCGACCACTTCTCGCCGGTGAGACGGTGAGCCGCGCAGAATAAATTCTAATTTTACTTCATCACGTCGTCCTCCGACGAATCGAAATACCCTTTGTTGATGGCCGCGTATTCTTCGAACGCGTCCATCTAAGCTTCATTTGGAGAACGAAATCCTGCGCGTGTTCCCGTCTGTGTTGGTGCAATATTGGGCTACACAGCCTATTTCTCAGGGTTCGCAAGACCTGTGGTGATAATAAGAGCTTGCAATTCTTCGAATCCAAAAGCTTTCACTTGTGCTTTACAGCAGTGGTCCCCAACCATTTTATAGCCGCGGACCTGGCAACGTTTGATGATTTTACGGCGCCTCGATGAGGTGGGGGGGGGGCGTCAATTGTTTATATTGTTACGGTGGCTTCGACCACTTCTCGCCGGTTAGACGGTGAGCCTCGCAGAATAAATTCCAATTTTACTTCATCACGTCGTCCTCCGACGAATCGAAATACCCTTTGTTGATGGCCGCGTATTCTTCGAACGCGTCCATCTCAGCTTCGGTTGGAGAACGAAATCCTGCGCGGGTTCCACTCTGTGTTGGTGCAATATTGGATTGTACAGCTTAATTCTCACGTTTCGCTGGACCAGTGGTGATAATAACACCTTGCAATTCTTCGAATCCAAAAGCTTTCACTTGTGCTTTACAGCAGTGATCCCCAAAATTTTATAATCGCGAACCGGTCAACGTTTGATAATTTTACCGCGCCCCGTTGAGGGGGGGACGATAACTGTTTATATTTTTGCGGAGGCTTCGGCCCCGTCTCAGCAGTGACACGGAGAGCCTTGCAGAATAAATTCCAATTTTTCATTATCAGGTCGTTTCCGACTAATCGAAATACCCTCCTTTGTGGATGGTTGCGTATTCCTCGAACGCGTCCATCTCAGCTTCGGTTGGAGAACGAGATCCTGCGCGTGGATCCATTCTGTGTTGGTGAAATATTGGGTTGCGCAGCTTTATTCTGAGGTTTCGCTAGACCTGTGGTGAAAATGCGTGCTTGCAATTCTTCGAATCCAAAATCTTTCACTTGTGCTTAACAGCAGTGCTCCCCATCCATTTGATAGCCGCGGACTGGGCAACGTTTGATAATTTTACGGCGCCTCGATGAGGGGGGGGGGCGTCAATTGTTTATATTGTTACGGTGGCTTCGACCACTTCTCGCCGGTGAGACGGTGAGCCGCGCAGAATAATTTCCAATTTTACTTCATCACGTCGTCCTCCGACGAATCGAAATACCCTTTGTTGATGGCCGCGTATTCTTCGAACTCGATCTTCTCAGCTTCGGTTGGAGAACGAAATCCTGCGCGGGTTCCACTCTGTGTTGGTGCAATATTGGATTGTACAGCTTAATTCTCACGTTTCGCTGGACCAGTGGTGATAATAAGAGCTTGCAATTCTTCGAATCCAAAAGCTTTCACTTGTGCTTTACAGCAGTGCTCCCCAAACTTTTTATAGTCGCGAACCGGTCAACGTTTGATAATTTTACCGCGCCCCGTTGAGGGGGGGGACGATAATTGTTTATATTTTTGCGGAGGCTTCGGCCCCGACTCAGCAGTGAGACGTAGAGCCTTGCAGAATAAATTCCAATTTTTCTTTATCAGGTCGTTCTCCGAGGACCGAAATACCCTCCTTTGTGGATGGTTGCGGATTCCTCGAACGCGTCCATCTCTGCTTCGGTTGGAGAACGAGATCCTGCGCGTGGTTCCACTCTGTGTTGGTGCAATATTGAGTTATACAGCTTAATTCTCACATTTCGTTAGACCAGTGGTGAAAATGCGAGCTTGCAATTCTTCGAATCCAAAGGCTTTCACTTGAGCTTAACAGCAGTGCTCCGCAACCATTTTATAGCCGCGGACAGGGCAACGTTTGATAATTTTACGGCGCCTCGATGAGGGGGGGGGCGTCAATTGTTTATATTGTTACGGTGGCTTCGACCACTTCTCGCCGGTGAGACGGTGAGCCGCGCAGAATAAATTCCAATTTTACTTCATCACGTCGTCCTCCGACGAATCGAACTACCCTTTGTTGATGGCCGCGTATTCTTCGAACGCGTCCATCTCAGCTTCGGTTGGAGAACGAAATCCTGCGCGGGTTCCACTCTGTGTTGGTGCAATATTGGATTGTACAGCTTAATTCTCACGTTTCGCTGGACCAGTGGTGATAATAACACCTTGCAATTCTTTGAATCCAAAAGCTTTCACTTGTGCTTTACAGCAGTGATCCCCAAAATTTTATAATCGCAAACCGGTCAACGTTTGATAATTTTACCGCGCCCCGTTGAGGGGGGGACGATAATTGTTTATATTTTTGCGGAGGCTTCGGCCCCGTCTCAGCAGTGAGACGGAGAGCCTTGCAGAATAAATTCCAATTTTTCATTATCAGGTCGTTCTCCGACGAATCGAAATACCCTCCTTTGTGGATGGTTGCGTATTCCTCGAACGCGTCCATCTCAGCTTCGGTTGGAGAACGAGATCCTGCGCGTGGATCCATTCTGTGTTGGTGAAATATTGGGTTGCGCAGCTTTATTCTGAGGTTTCGCTAGACCTGTGGTGAAAATGCGTGCTTGCAATTCTTCGAATCCAAAATCTTTCACTTGTGCTTAACAGCAGTGCTCCCCATCCATTTGATAGCCGCGGACTGGGCAACGTTTGATAATTTTACGGCGCCTCGATGAGGGGGGGGGGGCGTCAATTGTTTATATTGTTACGGTGGCTTCGACCACTTCTCGCCGGTGAGACGGTGAGCCGCGCAGAATAATTTCCAATTTTACTTCATCACGTCGTGCTCCGACGAATCGAAATACCCTTTGTTGATGGCCGCGTATTCTTCGAACTCGATCTTCTCAGCTTCGGTTGGAGAACGAAATCCTGCGCGGGTTCCACTCTGTGTTGGTGCAATATTGGATTGTACAGCTTAATTCTCACGTTTCGCTGGACCAGTGGTGATAATAAGAGCTTGCAATTCTTCGAATCCAAAAGCTTTCACTTGTGCTTTACAGCAGTGCTCCCCAAACTTTTTATAGTCGCGAACCGGTCAACGTTTGATAATTTTACCGCGCCCCGTTGAGGGGGGGACGATAATTGTTTATATTTTTGCGAAAGCTTCGGCCCCGTCTCAGCAGTGAGACGGAGAGCCTTGCAGATTCAATTCCAATTTTTCTTTATCAGGTCGTTCTCCGACGGATCGAAATACCCTCCTTTGTGGATGGTTGCGTATTCCTCGAACGCGTCCATCTCAGCTTCGGTTGGAGAACGAGATCCTGCGCGTGGATCCATTCTGTGTTGGTGAAATATTGGGTTGCGCAGCTTTATTCTGATGTTTCGCTAGACCTGTGGTGAAAATGCGTGCTTGCAATTCTTCGAATCCAAAATCTTTCACTTGTGCTTAACAGCAGTGCTCCCCATCCATTTGATAGCCGCGGACTGGGCAACGTTTGATAATTTTACGGCGCCTCGATGAGGGGGGGGGCGTCAATTGTTTATATTGTTACGGTGGCTTCGATAACTTCTCGCCGGTGAGACGTTGAGCCGCACAGAATAATTTCCAATTTTACTTCATCACGTCGTCCTCCGACGAATCGAAATACCCTTTGTTGATGGCCGCGTATTCTTCGAACTCGATCTTCTCAGCTTCGGTTGGAGAACGAAATCCTGCGCGGGTTCCACTCTGTGTTGGTGCAATATTGGATTGTACAGCTTAATTCTCACGTTTCGCTGGACCAGTGGTGATAATAAGAGCTTGCAATTCTTCGAATCCAAAAGCTTTCACTTGTGCTTTACAGCAGTGCTCCCCAAACTTTTTATAGTCGCGAACCGGTCAACGTTTGATAATTTTACCGCGCCCCGTTGAGGGGGGGGACGATAATTGTTTATATTTTTGCGGAGGCTTCGGCCCCGTCTCGGCAGTGAGACGGAGAGCCTTGTAGAATAAATTCCAATTTTTCTTTATCAGGTCGTTCTCCGGCGAATCGAAATACCCTCCTTTGTGGATGGTTGCGTATTCCTCGAACGCGTCCATCTCAGCCTCGGTTGGAGAACGAGATCCTGCGCGTGGTTCCATTCTGTGTTGGTGCAAGATTGGGTTGTACAGCTTAATTCACACGTTTCGCTGGACCAGTGGTGATAATAAGAGCTTGTAATTCTTCGAATCCAAAAGCTTCCACTTGTGCTTTACAGCACTGCTCCCCAAAATTTTTATAGTCGAGAACCGGTCAACGTTTCATAATTTTACCGCGTCCCGTTGAGGGGGGGACTATAATTGTTTATATTTTTGCCTCGCAGAATAATTTCCAATTTTACTTCATCACGTCGTCCTCCGACGAATCGAAATACCCTTTGTGGATGGTCGCGTATTCTTCGAACGCGTCCATCTCTGCTTCAGTTGAAGAACGAGATCCCGCGCGTGGTTCCACTCTGTGTTGGTGCAAGATTGGGTTGTACAGCTTAATTCTCACGTTTCGCTGGACCAGTGGTGATAATAAGAGCTTGCAATTCTTCGCATCCAAAAGCTTTCACTTGTGCTTTACAGCAGTGCTCCCGAACCTCTTTACTGCCGCGGACCGGCCAACGTTTGATAATTTTACCGCGCCCCGACGAGGGGGAGGGGACGTTAGTTGTTTATATTGGTACGGTGGCATCGGCCACGTCTCGCCGGTGAGACGGTGATCCTCGCAGAATAAATTCCAATTTTCCTTCATCACATCGTCCTCCGACAAATCGAAATACCCTTTGTGGATGGTCGCGTATTCTTCGAACGGGTCCATCTCTGCTACGGTTGCAGAACGAGATGCTGCGCGTGGTTCCACTCTGTGTTGGGGCAATATTGGGTTATACAGCTTAATTCTCACATTTCGTTAGACTAGTGGTGAAAATGCGAGCTTGCAATTCTTCGAATCCAAATGCTTTCACTTGTGCTTAATAGCAGTGCTCCCCAACCATTTTATAGCCGCGGACAAGGCAACGTTTGATAATTTTACGGCGCCTCGATGGGGGGGGCGTCAATTGTTTATATTGTTACGGTGGCTTCGACCACTTCTCGCCGGTGGGACGGGGAGCCGCGCAGAATAAATTCTAATTTTACTTCATCACGTCGTCCTCCGACGAATCGAAATACCCTTTGTTGATGGCCGCGTATTCTTCGAACGCGTCCATCTCAGCTTCGGTTGGAGAACGAAATCCTGCGCGGGTTCCACTCTGTGTTGGTGCAATATTGGATTGTACTGCTTAATTCTCACGTTTCGCTGGACCAGTGGTGATAATAACACCTTGCAATTCTTCGAATCCAAAAGCTTTCACTTGTGCTTTACAGCAGTGATCCCCAAAATTTTATAATCGCGAACCGGTCAACGTTTGATAATTTCACCGCGCCCCGTTGAGGGAGGGGGGGGGACGATAATTGTTTATATTTTTGCGGAGGCTTCGGCCCCGTCTCAGCAGTGAGACGGAGAGCCTTGCAGAATAAATTCCAATTTTTCATTATCAGGTCGTTCTCCGACGAATCGAAATACCCTCCTTTGTGGATGGTTGCGTATTCCTCGAACGCGTCCATCTAAGCTTCATTTGGAGAACGAAATCCTGCGCGTGTTCCAGTCTGTGTTGGTGCAATATTGGGCTACACAGCCTATTTCTCAGGATTCGCAAGACCTGTGGTGATAATAAGAGCTTGCAATTCTTCGAATCCAAAAGCTTTCACTTGTGCTTTACAGCAGTGCTCCCCAAACTTTTTATAGTCTAGAACCGGTCAACGTTTGATAATTTTACCGCGCCCCGTTGAGGGGGGGGACGATAATTGTTTATATTTTTGCGGAGGCTCCGGCCCCGTCTCAGCAGTGAGACGGAGAGCCTTGCAGAATAAATTCCAATTTTTCTTTATCAGGTCGTTCTCCGACGAATCGAAATACCCTCCTTTGTGGATGGTTGCGTATTCCTCGAACGCGTCCATCTCTGCTTCGGTTGGAGAACTAGATCCTGCCCGTGGATCCACTCTGTGTTGGTGCAATATTGGGCTGCACAGCTTTATTCTCAGGTTTCGCTAGACCTGTGTTGAAAATGCGAGCTTGCAATTCTTCGAATCCAAAAGCTTGCACTTGTGCTGAACAGCAGTGCTCCCCAACCATTTTATAGCCGCGGACAGGGCAACGTTTGATAATTTTACGGCGCCTCGATGAGGGAGGGGGGGCGTCAATTGTTTATATTGTTACGGTGGCTTCGACCACTTCTCGCCGGTTAGACGGTGAGCCTCGCAGAATAAATTCCAATTTTACTTCATCACGTCGTGCTCCGACGAATCGAAATACCCTTTGTGGAAGGTCGCGTATTCTTCGAAAGGGTCCATCTCTGGTTCGATTGGAGAACGCTATCGTGCGCGTGGTTCCACTCGGTGTTGGTGCAATATTGTGCTGCACAGCTTTATTCTCAGGTTCCGCAAGACCTGTGGTGAAAATGCGAGCTTGCAATTCTTCGAATCCAAAAGCTTTCACTTGTGCTTAACAGCAGTGGTCCCCAACCATTTTATAGCCGCGGACCGGGCAACGTTTGATAATTTTACCGCGCCCCGTTGAGGGGGGGACGATAATTGTTTATATTTTTCCGGAGGCTTCGGCCCCGTCTCAGCAGTGAGACGAAGAGCCTTGCAGAATAAATTCCAATTTTTCTTTATCAGATCGTTCCCCGACGAATCGAAATACCCTCCTTTGTGGATGGTTGCGTATTCCTCGAACGCGTCCATCTCTGCTTCGGTTGGAGAACGAGATCCTGCGCCTGGATCCACTCTGTGTTGGTGCAATATTGGGCTACACAGCTTAAACTCAGGTTTCGCTAGACCTGTGGTGAAAATGCGAGCTTGCAATTCTTCGAATCCAAAAGCTTTCACTTGTGCTTAACAGCAGTGCTCCCCAACCATTTTATAGCCGCGGACAGGGCAACGTTTGATGATTTTACAGCGCCTCGATGAGGTGGGGGGGGGGGGTCAATTGTTTATATTGTTACGGTGGCTTCGACCACTTCTCGCCGGTTAGACGGTGAGCCTCGCAGAATAAATTCCAATTTTACTTCATCACGTCGTGCTACGACGAAACGAAATACCCTTTGTGGATGGTCGCGTATTCTTTGAACGGAACCATCTCTGCTACGGTTGCAGAACGAGGCCCTGCGCGTGGTTCCACTCTATGTCGGAGCAAGTTTGGGTTATACAGCTTAATTCTCAGGGTTCGCAAGACCTATGGTGATATTAAGAGCTTGCAATTCTTCGAATCCAACAGCTCCCATTTGTGCTTTACAGCAGGCTCCCCAAACTTTTTATATTCGCGAACCGGTCAACGTTAGATAATTTTACCGCGCCACGATGAGGGGCGAGACGTTAATTGTTTATATTTTTGCGGAGGCTTTGGCCCCGTCTCGCCAGTGGGACGGTGAGCCTCGCAGAACAAATTCCAACTTTTCTTTATGACGTGGTTAACCGACGAATCGAAATACCCTTTGTGGATGATAGCGTATTATTCGAACGCGTCCATCTCTGCTTCGGTTGGAGAACGATATCCTGCGCGAGGATCACTCTGTGTTGGTGCAATATTGAGTTATACAGCTTAATTCTCACATTTCGTTAGACCAGTGGTGAAAATGCGAGCTTGCAATTCTTCGAATCCAAAAGCTTTCACTTGTGCTTAACAGCAGTGGTCCCCAACCATTTTATAGCCGCGGACCGGGCAACGTTTGATAATTTTACCGCGCCCCGTTGAGGGGGGGACGATAATTGTTTATATTTTTCCGGAGGCTTCGGCCCCGTCTCAGCAGTGAGACGAAGAGCCTTGCAGAATAAATTCCAATTTTTCTTTATCAGATCGTTCCCCGACGAATCGAAATACCCTCCTTTGTGGATGGTTGCGTATTCCTCGAACGCGTCCATCTCTGCTTCGGTTGGAGAACGAGATCCTGCGCCTGGATCCACTCTGTGTTGGTGCAATATTGGGCTACACAGCTTAAACTCAGGTTTCGCTAGACCTGTGGTGAAAATGCGAGCTTGCAATTCTTCGAATCCAAAAGCTTTCACTTGTGCTTAACAGCAGTGCTCCCCAACCATTTTATAGCCGCGGACAGGGCAACGTTTGATGATTTTACAGCGCCTCGATGAGGTGGGGGGGGGGGGGGGTCAATTGTTTATATTGTTACGGTGGCTTCGACCACTTCTCGCCGGTTAGACGGTGAGCCTCGCAGAATAAATTCCAATTTTACTTCATCACGTCGTGCTACGACGAAACGAAATACCCTTTGTGGATGGTCGCGTATTCTTTGAACGGAACCATCTCTGCTACGGTTGCAGAACGAGGCCCTGCGCGTGGTTCCACTCTATGTCGGAGCAAGTTTGGGTTATACAGCTTAATTCTCAGGGTTCGCAAGACCTATGGTGATATTAAGAGCTTGCAATTCTTCGAATCCAACAGCTCCCATTTGTGCTTTACAGCAGGCTCCCCAAACTTTTTATATTCGCGAACCGGTCAACGTTAGATAATTTTACCGCGCCACGATGAGGGGCGAGACGTTAATTGTTTATATTTTTGCGGAGGCTTTGGCCCCGTCTCGCCAGTGGGACGGTGAGCCTCGCAGAACAAATTCCAACTTTTCTTTATGACGTGGTTAACCGACGAATCGAAATACCCTTTGTGGATGATAGCGTATTATTCGAACGCGTCCATCTCTGCTTCGGTTGGAGAACGATATCCTGCGCGAGGATCACTCTGTGTTGGTGCAATATTGAGTTATACAGCTTAATTCTCACATTTCGTTAGACCAGTGGTGAAAATGCGAGCTTGCAATTCTTCGAATCCAAAAGCTTTCACTTGTGCTTAACAGCAGTGCTCCCCAACCATTTTATAGCCGCGGACAGGGCAACGTTTGATGATTTTACGGCGCCTCGATGAGGGGGGGGGGCGTCAATTGTTTATATTGTTACGGTGGCTTCGACCACTTCTCGCCGGTTAGACGGTGAGCCTCCCAGAATAAATTCCAATTTTACTTCATCACGTCGTGCTCCGACGAAACGAAATACCGTTTGTTGATGGCCGCGTATTCTTCGAACTCGATCTTCTCAGCTTCGGTTGGAGAACGAAATCCTGCGCGGGTTCCACTCTGTGTTGGTGCAATATTGGATTGTACAGCTTAATTCTCACGTTTCGCTGGACCAGTGGTGATAATAAGAGCTTGCAATTCTTCGAATCCAAAAGGTTTCACTTGTGCTTTACAGCAGTGCTCCCCAAACTTTTTATAATCGCGAACCGGTCAACGTTTGATAATTTTACCGCGCCCTGTTGAGGGGGGGGGGGGACGATAATTGTTTATATTTTTGCGGAGGCTTCGGCCCCGTCTCAGCAGTGAGACGGAGAGCCTTGCAGAATAAATTCCAATTTTTCTTTATCAGGTCGTTCTCCGACGAATCGAAATACCCTCCTTTGTGGATGGTTGCGTATTCCTCGAACGCGTCCATCTCAGTTTCGGTTGGAGAACTAGATCCTGCCCGTGGATCCGCTCTGTGTTGGTGCAATATTGGGCTGCACAACTTTATTCTCAGGTTTCGCTAGACCTGTGTTGAAAATGCGAGCTTGCAATTCTTCGAATCCAAAAGCTTGCACTTGTGCTGAACAGCAGGGCTCCCCAACCATTTTATAGCCGCGGACAGGGCAACGTTTGATAATTTTACGGCGCCTC
The DNA here is from genome assembly GCF_051020765.1 of Lasioglossum baleicum. Lineage (NCBI taxonomy): Eukaryota > Metazoa > Arthropoda > Insecta > Hymenoptera > Halictidae > Lasioglossum > Lasioglossum baleicum. The sequence continues at coordinate 49,734 of NW_027469200.1, read as the reverse complement.
GATGAGGGGGGGGGGCGTCAATTGTTTATATTGTTACGGTGGCTTCGACCACTTCTCGCCGGTGAGACGGTGAGCCGCGCAGAATAAATTCCAATTTTACTTCATCACGTCGTCCTCCGACGAATCGAAATACCCTTTGTTGATGGCCGCGTATTCTTCGAACGCGTCCATCTCAGCTTCGGTTGGAGAACGAAATCCTGCGCGGGTTCCACTCTGTGTTGGTGCAATATTGGATTGTACAGCTTAATTCTCACGTTTCGCTGGACCAGTGGTGATAATAACACCTTGCAATTCTTCGAATCCAAAAGCTTTCACTTGTGCTTTACAGCAGTGATCCCCAAAATTTTATAATCGCAAACCGGTCAACGTTTGATAATTTTACCGCGCCCCGTTGAGGGGGGGACGATAATTGTTTATATTTTTGCGGAGGCTTCGGCCCCGTCTCAGTAGTGAGACGGAGAGCCTTGCAGAATAAATTCCAATTTTTCATTATCACGTCGTCCTCCGACGAATCGAAATACCCTTTGTTGATGGCCGCGTATTCTTCGAACTCGATCTTCTCAGCTTCGGTTGGAGAACGAAATCCTGCGCGGGTTCCACTCTGTGTTGGTGCAATATTGGATTGTACAGCTCAATTCTCACGTTTCGCTGGACCAGTGGTGATAATAAGAGCTTGCAATTCTTCGAATCCAAAAGCTTTCACTTGTGCTTTACAGCAGTGCTCCCCAAACTTTTTATAGTCGCGAACCGGTCAACGTTTGATAATTTTACCGCGCCCCGTTGAGGGGGGGGGGGGACGATAATTGTTTATATTTTTGCGGAGGCTTCGGCCCCGTCTCAGCAGTGAGACGTAGAGCCTTGCAGAATAAATTCCAATTTTTCTTTATCAGGTCGTTCTCCGACGAATCGAAATACCCTACTTTGTGGATGGTTGCGTATTCCTCGAACGCGTCCATCTCAGCTTCGGTTGGAGAACGAGATCCCGCGCGTGGTTCCACTCTGTGTTGGTGCAAGATTGGGTTGTACAGCTTTATTCTCACGTTCCGCTAGACCTGTGGTGAAAATGCGAGCTTGCAATTCTTCGAATCAAAAGGCTTTCACTTGAGCTTAACAGCAGTGCTCCGCAACCATTTTATAGCCGCGGACAGGGCAACGTTTGATAATTTTACGGCGCCTCGATGAGGGGGGGGCGTCAATTGTTTATATTGTTACGGTGGCTTCGACCACTTCTCGCCGCTGAGACGGTGAGCCGCGCAGAATAAATTCCAATTTTACTTCATCACGTCGTCCTCCGACGAATCGAAATACCCTTTGTTGATGGCCGCGTATTCTTCGAACGCGTCCATCTCAGCTTCGGTTGGAGAACGAGATCCTGCGCGTGGATCCACTCTGTGTTGGTGCAATATTGGGCTGCACAGCTTTATTCTCACGTTCCGCTAGACCTGTGGTGAAAATGCGAGCTTGCAATTCTTCGAATCAAAAGGCTTTCACTTGAGCTTAACAGCAGTGCTCCGCAACCATTTTATAGCCGCGGACAGGGCAACGTTTGATAATTTTACGGCGCCTCGATGAGGGGGGGGGCGTCAATTGTTTATATTGTTACGGTGGCTTCGACCACTTCTCGCCGCTGAGACGGTGAGCCGCGCAGAATAAATTCCAATTTTACTTCATCACGTCGTCCTCCGACGAATCGAAATACCCTTTGTTGATGGCCGCGTATTCTTCGAACTCGATCTTCTCAGCTTCGGTTGGAGAACGAGATCCCGCGCGTGGTTCCACTCTGTGTTGGTGCAAGATTGGGTTGTACAGCTTTATTCTCACGTTCCGCTAGACCTGTGGTGAAAATGCGAGCTTGCAATTCTTCGAATCAAAAGGCTTTCACTTGAGCTTAACAGCAGTGCTCCGCAACCATTTTATAGCCGCGGACAGGGCAACGTTTGATAATTTTACGGCGCCTCGATGAGGGGGGGGCGTCAATTGTTTATATTGTTACGGTGGCTTCGACCACTTCTCGCCGCTGAGACGGTGAGCCGCGCAGAATAAATTCCAATTTTACTTCATCACGTCGTCCTCCGACGAATCGAAATACCCTTTGTTGATGGCCGCGTATTCTTCGAACGCGTCCATCTCAGCTTCGGTTGGAGAACGAGATCCTGCGCGTGGATCCACTCTGTGTTGGTGCAATATTGGGCTGCACAGCTTTATTCTCACGTTCCGCTAGACCTGTGGTGAAAATGCGAGCTTGCAATTCTTCGAATCAAAAGGCTTTCACTTGAGCTTAACAGCAGTGCTCCGCAACCATTTTATAGCCGCGGACAGGGCAACGTTTGATAATTTTACGGCGCCTCGATGAGGGGGGGGCGTCAATTGTTTATATTGTTACGGTGGCTTCGACCACTTCTCGCCGCTGAGACGGTGAGCCGCGCAGAATAAATTCCAATTTTACTTCATCACGTCGTCCTCCGACGAATCGAAATACCCTTTGTGGATGGTCGCGTATTCTTCGAACGCGTCCATCTCTGCTTCGGTTGGAGAACGAGACCCCGCGCGTGGTTCCACTCTGTGTTGGTGCAAGATTGGGTTGTACAGCTTAATTCTCACGTTTCGCTGGACCAGTGGTGATAATAAGAGCTTGCAATTCTTCGCATCCAAAAGCTTTCACTTGTGCTTTACAGCAGTGCTCCCGAACCTCTTTACAGCCGCGGACCGGCCAACGTTTGATAATTTTACCGCGCCCCGACGAGGGGGAGGGGACGTTAGTTGTTTATATTGGTACGGTGGCATCGGCCACGTCTCGCCGGTGAGACGGTGATCCTCGCAGAATAAATTCCAATTTTCCTTCATCACATCGTCCTCCGACAAATCGAAATACCCTTTGTGGATGGTCGCGTATTCTTCGAACGGGTCCATCTCTGCTACGGTTGCAGAACGAGATCCTGCGCGTGGTTCCACCCTGTGTTGGTGCAATATTGGATTGTACAGCTTAATTCTCAGGTTTCGCTAGACCTGTTGTGATAATAAGAGCTTGCAATTCGTCGAATCCAAAAGCTTTCACTTGTGCTTTACAGCAGTGCTCCCGAACCTTTTTACAGCCGCGGACCGGTCAACGTTTGATAATTTTACCGCGCCCCGCTGAGGGTGGGGGGGCGATAATTGTTTATATTTTTGCGAAGGCTTCGCCCCCGTCTCAGCAATGAGACGGAGAGCCTCGCAGAATAAATTCCAATTTTTCTTTATCGGGTCGTTCTCCGACGAATCGAAATACCCTCCTTTGTATATGGTTGCTTAATCCTCGAACGCGTCCATCTCTGCTTCGATTGGAGAACGATATCCTGCGCGTGGATCCACTCTGTGTTGGTGCAATATTGGGCTACAGAGCTTATTTCACAGGGTTCGCAAGACCTGTGGTGAAAATACGAGCTCGCCGGTCAATGATTAGGGGCGAGACGTTAATTATTTATATTTTTGCGGAGGCTTCGGCTACGTCTCGCCAGTGGGACGGTGAGCCCCGCAGAACAAATTCCAACTTTTCTTTATAACGTCGTCAATTGTTTATATTGTTGCGGTGGCTTCGACCACTTCTCGCCGGTGAGACGGTGAGCCTCGCAGAATAAATTCCAATTTAACTTCATCACGTCGTGCTCCGACGAATCGAAATACCCTTTGTGGATGGTCGCGTATTCTTCGAACGGGTCCATCTCTGCTACGGTTGGAGAACGAGATCCCGCGCGTGGTTCCACTCTGTGTTGGTGCAATATTGGGCTACACAGCTTATTTCTCAGGGTTCGCAAGACCTGTGGTGAAAATACGAGCTCGCCGGTTAATGATTAGGGGCGAGACGTTAATTATTTATATTTTTGCGGAGGCTTCGGCCCCGTCTCGCCAGTGGGACGGTGAACCTCGCAGAGCAAATTCCAACTTTTCTTTATCCCGGCGTCAATTGTTTATATTGTTACGGTGGCTTCGACCACTTCTCGCCGGTGAGACGGTGAGCCTCGCAGAATAAATTCCAATTTCACTTCATCACGTCGTCCTCCGACGAATCGAAATACCCTTTGTTGATGGCCGCGTATTCCTCGAACGCGTCCATCTCAGCTTCGGTTGGAGAACGAAATCCTGCGCGGGTTCCACTCTGTGTTGGTGCAATATTGGATTGTACAGCTTAATTCTCACGTTTCGCTGGACCAGTGGTGATAATAAGAGCCTGCAATTCTTCGAATCCAAAGGCTTTCACTTGTGCTTAACAGCAGTGCTCACCAACCATTTTATAGCCGCGGACAGGGCAACGTTTGATAATTTTACGGCGCCTCGATGAGGGGGGGGGCGTCAAGTGTTTATATTGTTACGGTGGCTTCGACCACTTCTCGCCGGTGAAACGGTGAGCCGCGCACGAATATATTCCAATTTTACTTCATCACGTCGTCCTCCGACGAATCGAAATACCCTTTGTTGATGGCCGCGTATTCTTCGAACGCGACCTTCTCAGCTTCGGTTGGAGAACGAAATCCTGCGCGGATTCCACTCTGTGTTGGTGCAATATTGGATTGTACAGCTTAATTCTCAGGTTTCGCTAGACCTGTTGTGATAATAAGAGCTTGCAATTCTTCGAATCCAAAAGCTTTCACTTGTGCTTTACAGCAGTGCTCCCCAAACTTTTTATAATCGCGAACCGGTCAACGTTTGATAATTTTACCGCGCCCCGTTGAGGGGGGGGACGATAATTGTTTATATTTTTGCGGAGGCTTCGGCCCCGTCTCAGCAGTGAGACGGAGAGCCTTGCAGAATCAATTCCAATTTTTGTTTATCAGGTCGTTCTCCGAGGACCGAAATACCCTCCTTTGTGGATGGTTGCGGATTCCTCGAACGCGTCCATCTCTGCTTCGGTTGGAGAACGAGATCCTGCGCGTGGTTCCACTCTGTGTTGGTGCAATATTGAGTTATACAGCTTAATTCTCACATTTCGTTAGACCAGTGGTGAAAATGCGAGCTTGCAATTCTTCGAATCCAAAGGCTTTCACTTGAGGTTAACAGCAGTGCTCGGCAACCATTTTATAGCCGCGGACAGGGCAACGTTTGATAATTTTACTGCACCTCGATGAGGGGGGGGGGGCGTCAATTGTTTATATTGTTACGGTGGCTTCGACCACTTCTCGCCGGTGAGACGGTGAGCCGCGCAGAATAAATTCGAATTTTACTTCATCACGTCGTCCTCCGACGAATCGAAATACCCTTTGTTGATGGCCGCGTATTCTTCGAACGCGTCCATCTCAGCTTCGGTTGGAGAACGAAATCCTGCGCGGGTTCCACTCTGTGTTGGTGCAATATTGGATTGTACTGCTTAATTCTCACGTTTCGCTGGACCAGTGGTGATAATAACACCTTGCAATTCTTCGAATCCAAAAGCTTTCACTTGTGCTTTACAGCAGTGATCCCCAAAATTTTATAATCGCGAACCGGTCAACGTTTGATAATTTCACCGCGCCCCGTTGAGGGAGGGGGGGGACGATAATTGTTTATATTTTTGCGGAGGCTTCGGCCCCGTCTCAGCAGTGAGACGGAGAGCCTTGCAGAATAAATTCCAATTTTTCATTATCAGGTCGTTCTCCGACGAATCGAAATACCCTCCTTTGTGGATGGTTGCGGATTCCTCGAACGCGTCCATCTCAGCTTCGATTGGAGAACGATATCCTGCGCGTGGATCCACTCTGTGTTGGTGCAATATTGGGCTACAGAGCTTATTTCACAGGGTTCGCAAGACCTGTGGTGAAAATACGAGCTCGCCGGTCAATGATTAGGGGCGAGACGTTAATTATTTATATTTTTGCGGAGGCTTCGGCTACGTCTCGCCAGTGGGACGGTGAGCCCCGCAGAACAAATTCCAACTTTTCTTTATAACGTCGTCAATTGTTTATATTGTTGCGGTGGCTTCGACCACTTCTCGCCGGTGAGACGGTGAGCCTCGCAGAATAAATTCCAATTTAACTTCATCACGTCGTGCTCCGACGAATCGAAATACCCTTTGTGGATGGTCGCGTATTCTTCGAACGGGTCCATCTCTGCTACGGTTGGAGAACGAGATCCCGCGCGTGGTTCCACTCTGTGTTGGTGCAATATTGGGCTACACAGCTTATTTCTCAGGGTTCGCAAGACCTGTGGTGAAAATACGAGCTCGCCGGTTAATGATTAGGGGCGAGACGTTAATTATTTATATTTTTGCGGAGGCTTCGGCCCCGTCTCGCCAGTGGGACGGTGAACCTCGCAGAGCAAATTCCAACTTTTCTTTATCCCGGCGTCAATTGTTTATATTGTTACGGTGGCTTCGACCACTTCTCGCCGGTGAGACGGTGAGCCTCGCAGAATAAATTCCAATTTCACTTCATCACGTCGTCCTCTGACGAATCGCAATACCCTTTGTTGATGGCCGCGTATTCCTCGAACGCGTCCATCTCAGCTTCGGTTGGAGAACGAAATCCTGCGCGGGTTCCACTCTGTGTTGGTGCAATATTGGATTGTACAGCTTAATTCTCACGTTTCGCTGGACCAGTGGTGATAATAAGAGCTTGCAATTCTTCGAATAAAATAGCTCTAACTTGTGCTTTACAGCAGTGCTCCCCAACCATTTTATAGCCGCGGATCGGGCAACGTTTGATAATTTTACGGCGCCTCGATGAGGGGGGGGGGGGCGTCAAGTGTTTATATTGTTACGGTGGCTTCGACCACTTCTCGCCGGTGAGACGGTGAGCCGCGCAGAATATATTCCAATTTTACTTCATCACGTCGTCCTCCGACGAATCGAAATACCCTTTGTTGATGGCCGCGTATTCTTCGAACGCGACCTTCTCAGCTTCGGTTGGAGAACGAAATCCTGCGCGGATTCCACTCTGTGTTGGTGCAATATTGGATTGTACAGCTTAATTCTCAGGTTTCGCTAGACCTGTTGTGATAATAAGAGCTTGCAATTCTTCGAATCCAAAAGCTTTCACTTGTGCTTTACAGCAGTGCTCCCCAAACTTTTTATAATCGCGAACCGGTCAACGTTTGATAATTTTACCGCGCCCCGTTGAGGGGGGGGGGACGATAATTGTTTATATTTTTGCGGAGGCTTCGGCCCCGTCTCAGCAGTGAGACGGAGAGCCTTGCAGAATCAATTCCAATTTTTGTTTATCAGGTCGTTCTCCGAGGACCGAAATACCCTCCTTTGTGGATGGTTGCGGATTCCTCGAACGCGTCCATCTCTGCTTCGGTTGGAGAACGAGATCCTGCGCGTGGTTCCACTCTGTGTTGGTGCAATATTGAGTTATACAGCTTAATTCTCACATTTCGTTAGACCAGTGGTGAAAATGCGAGCTTGCAATTCTTCGAATCCAAAGGCTTTCACTTGAGCTTAACAGCAGTGCTCCGCAACCATTTTATAGCCGCGGACAGGGCAACGTTTGATAATTTTACTGCACCTCGATGAGGGGGGGGGGGGCGTCAATTGTTTATATTGTTACGGTGGCTTCGACCACTTCTCGCCGGTGAGACGGTGAGCCGCGCAGAATAAATTCCAATTTTACTTCATCACGTCGTCCTCCGACGAATCGAAATACCCTTTGTTGATGGCCGCGTATTCTTCGAACTCGATCTTCTCAGCTTCGGTTGGAGAACGAAATCCTGCGCGGGTTCCACTCTGTGTTGGTGCAATATTGGATTGTACAGCTTAATTCTCACGTTTCGCTGGACCAGTGGTGATAATAAGAGCTTGCAATTCTTCGAATCCAAAGGCTTTCACTTGAGCTTAACAGCAGTGCTCCGCAACCATTTTATAGCCGCGGACAGGGCAACGTTTGATAATTTTACGGCGCCTCGATGAGGGGGGGGGGGGCGTCAATTGTTTAGTATGTCTACCGGCATACTAATGTTACGCGTCTGTCGGTATACCCGTTGTATAGAGTTGTTGGAAGATTCAGGTTGGTTACAGCGTCGTTAGGAAAACGACGCTGGAACGATTGAGAGTCGAAAGACAAACACGAGAGAGAGCGGACGTTGAAGACGTCAAAGGCGATAAAAGCGATTTAGCCAGAGATAAGTTGCCTTCCTCCGAAAAGTAGCGTATTACTATTATTGAAAGTGTGTCCATTTATTTAGCGAAATAGAGACTTCGTTACATTGGTGTCAGAAGTGGGATTCTGCGGTTGAGCAAGCGACTAGCGGAACGAGATGCAGACTCGGTCTGTTCGTTTGGAGGAGCGTCTCGCGGCTTTGGAAGCTCGACTGCTGGAAAACCAGGCGAATTTTCGAGCGGAGGAGTTCACGTCCATGCAAACACAGTTAGCGAATAATCAGGCCAGTCTTTGCCAACTTACTTCTCTTTTGGAGAGATTTGTAGGGGATGGGAACCGTGAGGCCGCCGGTGACGTAGGTTCACGCGCGTTCAATCAATGTTCGCGTCCGTGCAATGCTAATCCATCTTGTTACCGCGTTAAGCCCGCAAAATTTAACGGTTCGGGTTCATGGAGACTGTACTTGACACAGTTTCTTACCCTGGCAAAGATTAATAACTGGGATGATACTACTAAGAGTCTGGCCCTCGTAGACTCTCTTGAGGGTGAGGCCCTTACGGCCCTGTCGTGTATCGAGGAATCGAAACGTACCGACTTTGACGCGCTTGTTTCTCGATTAAATATTCAATATGGCAATGAGCACTTGGCTCAGCTAGACCGGTTTAGGTTCTTTAATTATAGACAACGTAGGGGAGAGTCCCTTCGGGCTTTGGCTAACCAAATTTGGTTTCTTTCCCATTCGGCTTTCCCTGACGCGACACCGGAATTTCGCGATAAACAAGCGCATCAGAGGTTCCTCGAGGCGATCGGGGACCACAATCTCAAGAGAGATGTTACTCTTGCTTCGATGAATTGTTCCACACTGGACGAGACACTCGCGATCGCGGTAAGGGTGGAAGCTCTAAATTTTCAGGAATCTTGGAGGTCCCAGCAGCCTATGCAGGAGAGTGCGAGGATGGACACGCGCCGTTTTCGTCCATACGGGGGACAGCCACGTGACTTTAGCAGACCTTTGACTTGCTGGAAATGCGGAAAAATTGGTCATATTTGTTCAAATTGTTCTTTGAATAAGACTAACGCTTCGGGAAACCAGAAGGGATCGTTGTAAAGAGGGTTGCAAACGATCAAATACAAGAAAATACCCTCTGTCGAATTTCTTCGGTTAATAACGTCGCGGTCGAGTCTGGTGTTAGCGTCATGGGCCTTCTGGATGGTCATTACCGAAAGTTCATTGTCGATACCGGTTCGCGAGTTTCACTCCTAAAGGGGACGTCAGTTGAGGGTTGTTGCTCAATGTCAGGCGAAATACATCTTAGATCCGTTACAGGAGAGAGGGTTCAGATTTTCGGGGAGCGTAGCACTTTTGTTGAGTTTGGAAAACTACGCGTTCGGCATAGGTTTCTCGTTGTCGATATCGAGGAAGATTGCATTTTAGGGCTGGATTTTCTGTCAAGATATAGGTGTTCGGTCGATTTGGAGAATAACTGTTTGCATATTGCCGGAGTAGACAAAATTTGGTTTAATGATTGTTCTATCGATGCTTGGTCTTCGGAAAGTGGCGAAGGCATTGCAGGGGATTCTGAAGACCGGGTTTTGCCAGAGTTTTTGTTTCCGATTTTGGAAGAAAATTCCGTATTCCTGGGCCAGAGTGAGAAGGAAGACTTTAGGAATTTTCTAATTTCATTTCAAGACGTCTTCGCAAAAGATAAAAAGCAGTTGGGAAAGTGCAAGGTAGTGAAGCATCGAATAGATACGGGAGGTCACGCACCTATTAAACATGCTCCCCGTAGGGTTCCCGTTCAGCGAAAGGACGAAGTACGGCAGTTAATTGCGGACATGGAAAACCAGGGGGTGATTGAAAAATCGGTTAGCTCTTGGATGTCGCCGGTGGTTTTAGTTAAAAAGAAAGATGGTTCGACAAGGTTTTGTATAGATTATCGCCAGCTAAACAACATAACGAAGAAAGATTCATATCCCTTACCTCGGATTGACGATACTCTGGATGCGATTGCGGGATCTTCGTGGTTTACGGTTTTGGACCTGCAGAGTGGTTATTGGCAGATCGAGATGGATGAGAGGGATCGCGAAAAGACTGCGTTTTCAGTAGGCGAAGGGTTATGGCAGTTTAGGGTGATGCCGTTTGGGTTGTGTAATGCTCCAGCTACGTTTGAGAGGTTAATGGAAAATGTTTTGGGAGATTTGACTTGGCGAAAGTGTCTCGTTTATCTAGACGATATTATCATTTTTGGGAAGACGTTCGAAGAGGAACTGCAAAATTTGCATTTGGTATTTGATAAACTACGCGTAGCAGGTCTTCTTGTGGCTCCTCAAAAATGTTCTTTTTTTTCAAGCAGAGGTGAAATATTTAGGGCACATTGTTTCTAGGGAAGGTGTTAAAACGAATCCGGAGAAAATTTCCACGATCAGAGAGTGGCCTAGACCGAGGAATAAGTCGGAAATGAAAAGCTTTTTAGGGTTGTGTACTTATTTTTCGCGGTTTGTAAAGAATTATGCCACTGTTGCAAGGCCGCTTTTTGACTTGACGGAAAATAAAAGTTTTGTTTGGTCAGAGAAAGCGGAGAAAGCTTTTGAAGAGTTAAAAATATGTTTAACTTCAACACCGATTTTAGCTTATCCTTTGCACAGTGATCCATTCCTGTTAGATACGGATGCTTCGAATGTCGGTATAGGGGCGGTTTTACTGCAGGTTCAGGATGGTGAAGAGAGAGTGGTTGCTTATTTTAATAAATCTCTAAACAAATCAGAAAAAAACTATTGCATTACCTGAAGGGAGTTGTTGGCGATAATTAAAGCTATAGAGCATTTTCATCATTACTTGTATGGAAGGAAATTTACAGTACGTACAGATCATGCGGCGTTATCGTGGTAACTTTCGTTTAAAAACCCTGAGGGTCAGATAGCCAGATGGTTAGAAAGACTTCAACAATACGATTTCACGATTTGTTTTCGGAGTGGTAAATTACATTCCAATGCTGATGCGTTATCTAGAAGGTCTTGTTGGACAGATAATTGTAGGCGTTGTTTAAATGCAGAAAGTAGGGACGAACATTGTCAGGAGGTTGAAGAAATTCCAATCCTTCGTACTCAGTGTTCTTTGTTTGAAACGCAGGATTGGGAGAGTTCTCAGAGGAATGATCCACACTTAGAATTAGTTTTTAAAAGTAAACTGTTGGGAAAAAAGCCGCCTAAAGAAGTTTTGACGGCTACGTCACCGGAGGTTAAATTTTATTTCTCATTGTGGGAATCTTTAGAGATTCGAGATGGTCTTTTATTCAAAAAGTGGGAATCTGCGGAGGGAAAAAAGATAGTTTGGCAATTAGTGGTACCGAGAGAAAAGAAAGATGCAGTTCTTCGTGAGGCTCATGATTCGACTGCTGGGGGACATTTCGGCATCAATAAAACAGTTTCTCGGATCAGGGAACGTTTTTATTGGGTTAATTGTATTAAGGATGTAGAAAAATGGTGTAATCGTTGTGAGGTTTGTATCTCCAGGAAAGGCACGGCTAATCGTAGCAAGGGATTGTTGCAAATTTACAATGTAGGTTCTCCTTTCGAGAGAATAGCTTTAGACATCTTAGGTCCTTTACCAAAATCATTTTCTGGAAACCGTTTTATGTTAGTTGTGGCAGATTACTTCACTAGATGGCCAGAAGTAATGTAGGAAAAAGAAACGAGCGAGGCGATTTAAAATCATCGTGCGACAGCCGACGGTTGGAGCGTCCGAAAAACTGTACGCGTTTTTCGGAACAGTTCGCCCGTTACTTGTCAGCGACAAAGGTGAGAACGCTGACAAGTAAACAAACAATAGAGTCAATGACCCAGAGCGATGGTATGAGAGAGTGAGAGTTAGAATGTAAGAGAGAGAAGAGTGTAAGGTGCGACAACCCGAGTATACATGTGTGTGTGTGTGTGTGTGTGATTCGCGGCCGATATAAATAAGGCAGGCCGTGGAACCAGCGAGAGTGCTTGATCAAAAGTAAAAGAGTAAGCGAGCAAACGAGTAAAGAGTAAAAGTGTATCAGAGTAGATTATTAAATAAAGTTCTGATTAGTTAAATCCCACTTCTGACACCCAATTATTTTATAATCCCACAAATTTGGGGGCTCGTCCGGGATTGTAAAGCGAAAGATAGTGTCGCGAGTGAGTCATTTCTGAGAACTGTCATTTTAAACGGACAGAGTGACAAGTGCTGAAGATGAGTCTTTCGGAGACAGCGGTTACGAACTGGAACAGGCTCACGACGGTGATGCTGAAGGAAAGGTTGCGGTCGCTAAGCCTACCAACAGCTGGAACCAAAGCAGAGCTCATCGCTCGTTTAGCAGAAGCAGACCCCACTGGAGTCTTGGAGGATGATTTTGATTCACGGTCGCAGGGATCACAGTTCGGAGACGTTCAGGGGCAACCCGACGAGTTCAAGAGTGAAAGTGAAGCATCCCTGTTCCGGAGGCACTTGGAATTGGCGGAGAAGGAAAAGGACCTACTCCAACGCGATTTGGCGTTAGCACGCCGAGAGATCGAGATGCTGAGGCGGACGCAGTATCTAAACCACCCGGAGCAGCAGCAGTCGGGGCCTCGGATGGAGTCTGGTGTACCAAGCGCTGTGAGCTCATCTCAGGGTCACGCATTAAAGCACGTAGCCGAACTGTTGAGCGCTTATGAGGGAGAACCTTCGCATTATGACAATTGGGAGAGACAATTCCACCTTTTTCAGAGCTCATATCGTCTGAGCGAAGAGAGTGCCAAACTTCTCATCGGGATGAAATTAAAAGGTAAAGCTATTGAATGGCTGCATTCAAAGCCAGAGCATATCACGATGTCCGTGCGGGAGCTCCTCTCTGAACTTAGAGGAATGTTCAGACACGAGCCCAATGTTCTCGCGTTGCGGAAGCGCTTCGAAGAAAGAATGTGGAGGAGAGGAGAATTATTTCACAGCTACATGCATGAAAAGATAATCATGGCGAATAGAGTACCGATCCACGACAGGGAAATCGTGGCGTACATTATCGAGGGTATTCCGGATACACAGCTTCGTGACCAAGCTCGATTATTAAAACTTAAAACAAAAGAAGCGCTGCTCGAAGCGTTCGAAGAGATAACGCTCCGAGGAGGAGGGAAACGAGACGGCGAATCAACGGTTGCAAGGGCGGGAGTCCCAAACAACACATTCTACGATAGAAGGGCGGAGAGCAGAGGATTCGGTCAGCGGAAACGAGAAGAGTACGTGCGGCATTGCCATAACTGTGGAAATACAGGTCATTTAGCCTACGACTGTCCAACAAGAGGAAGCGGTCCCAAATGCTTCAAATGCAACAAGAGGGGGCACGTCGCCTCAAGGTGCACCGAAGAGTCGACACAGCCAGGAGCGTCGTGCGCCCTGATACAAACAGCGTCGAAGAGATATGTTAAAGAGGTAACGTTAAATGGAATGACAATAAACGCATTAATTGATACCGGGAGCGATATTTCTTTCCTACGGGCTGATCAGTATAGGAAGCTAGGTTCGCCGCGTTTGACCTCGCCGAAAATATCATTTCGCGGTTCGGGATCAGACATTCACGAAACAAATGGTGCTTTCGAAGGGAAATTAGTTGTCGATGAGAATGAATATTCCACGCGAATTCACGTAGTACCACACAACGTAATTAGAGTCGAGTTGTTACTAGGTACAAATTTTTTGAACGAGGTAGTGATGCACATTTCGCAAGGGAAAATTTCTATTCAACCGCTGGCCGAGGAAAAAGACGACCTTGTACCAGAAGTATTAAAGATAGATGTCTTCAGTAATGAGGAGACAGTAAAACCAAATGTACCAGACGTGTTTCGGGAGGAAATCCGCGAGTTAATCTCAGAGTACGAACCGCGGAAAATCAGAGATGTACCCGTCAAAATGACGATCATAACGAAGGATGACGAACCTGTTTACGAGCGTGCAAGGCGGTTGTCTCCTTTAGAAAGAAATATCGTGAATGCGCAGATGCAAGAATGGTTGGAAAATGGTATCATTAGGCCATCACTATCGGAGTATGCGAGTCCGATAGTACTTGTGAAAAAAAGAAACGGTTCAACGAGAATTTGTGTAGACTACCGAAAATTAAATTCTAAAATTGTCAGAGATCGATTTCCACTGCCTCTAATCGAGGATCAATTAGATTTACTACAAGACGCGAAGTATTACAGCACGCTTGATTTAGAAAATGGATTTTTTCACGTGCCCGTAGACGAGAATAGTCGCAAGTACACCGCTTTTATAGTCCCAGATGGACATTTCGAATTCTTAAGAGTACCTTTTGGGTTATGCAACTCGCCCGCAGTTTTCCAAAAATATATTAACAGCGTATTCCGAGAATTGATACAAGAAAAAGTAGTTTTAACTTATCTGGATGATTTAATAATACCTTCTGCAGGCTACGAGAGCGGTCTACAGAAGTTGAAGCGAGTACTGTCTGTAGCTAGTGAAGTCGGATTACGCATAAACTGGGAGAAATGTCAATTTTTACAACATAGAGTAGAGTACATCGGACACGAAATCAGCGACGGGAAAATTTATCCTTCCGAGCGTAAAACCGAGGCGGTACGTAAGTTTCCACAGCCGACCACGATACGACAGGTACAAAGTTTCCTTGGATTAACGGGTTATTTTAGAAAATTTGTCTGTCAATATTCTTTAATAGCGCGACCCCTCAGCGATATGTTAAGAGCAGATAGGAATTTTACATTCGGCGAACCTCAGAGACATGCGTTTGAAACATTAAAGAGACTTTTGAGTGATAAACCAGTGCTGAATATCTATCGAGTGAACGCGGAAACAGAACTACATACCGACGCTTGCATGTTCGGTTTTGGGGCTATTCTGATGCAGAGAAACTCCAGTGTATTACGCGAGTGGGAAGACATCCCCAGCCGAGCAAAATTATTCAAGCTATGAATTAGAAGTATTAGCTATAGTCAGGGCATTGAAGAAGTTCAGAGTTTATTTACTGGGCATACCGTTTAACATCGTGACAGATTGCAGGGCATTCACTCTAACCATGAAAAAACGAGATCTGTGCGTGAGAGTGGCACGATGGGCTCTGTTATTAGAAGAATTTTCATACGAGATTGAGCATAGGCCGGGAACGAGGATGTTACACGTTGATGCATTAAGTAGGAATCCAGTGTCAACATGTTTAGTAGTAGAAGAGTGTATAAGTAGTCTATCTCGACGTTTTGCAAAAGCACAGCATGATGACGTGGATATCAATAGGATAATAAATCTAGTGAAAAAAATGAGATTAGCGGTTATGTACTTAAAGGAGGAGTATTATTCAAACAGGGTAAAGACGAACCGAGATTGGTCGCGCCGAAATCCATGATGTCGCAAATATTACGCGCCGCGCACGAGCGAGGACATTTTTCGGTGGCGAAAACTGAAGCGATGATAGATAAAGAATATTGGATCCCCAACGCGCGATCAAAGATCGAGAAAATAGTCCGAAATTGTGTTCCGTGCATACTAGCCGAGCGGAAGTCTGGTAAAGCGGAAGGGTATTTACAGCCGATCGCGAAAGGCGAGGTACCGCTCGATACGTACCACGTAGACCATTTAGGCCCCCTACCCTCGACGTGTAAGAGTTATCAGCACATATTCGTAGTCGTAGATTCATTTTCAAAGTTTGCTTGGTTTTATGCGACAAAAACCACCAATGCATCTGAGGTTGTTACACGACTTCGCAAACAAGCCGTTGTTTTCGGTAACCCGCGCAGGATTATTTCAGACAGAGGCGCGGCATTCACTTCTAAAGAATTCCAAGAATATTGTACAGAGGAGAAAATAAAGCATGTTCTAACGACTGTAGGAGTCCCTCGAGCGAACGGTCAGGTCGAGAGGATGAATAGAACATTGATCCCCCTATTGACTAAATTATCAGCGCCGAAAAAAGATGAGTGGTATAAGCATCTAGAAACAGCGCAGAAATATATTAACACTACAGTACACCGTAGCATTGGTACTTCTCCGTTTCGATTATTGCTCGGTGTAGATGCTAATTTGAAAGAGAATATCGAGATTAGGTCAATAATAGAAAACGAGTGTATGCGAGAATTCCAGGAGAAGCGCGATGAGGAGCGAGAGGAAGCAGCGAAAAATATTGCAAAAATACAAGCGGAGAACAGAAACACTTATAATAAACGACGAAAAGAACCAATTGTATACAAACCGCTTGACCTAGTTGCCATCAAGCGAACTCAGATGTGACTAGGGCTGAAACTAGCAAATAAATTTTTAGGGCCATACGAAGTAGTGAAAGCGTTAAGAAACCATAGGTATCTCGTGCGAAAGATAGGCGAACACGAAGGTCCTAATCAGACCTCAACGGCAGTCGATTTCATGAAACCGTGGCTTAAACACGATCTGTCAGATGAGGAAGCCGTTTGAGGGCAAACGTCACTGCAGGATGGCCGAGTGTAGGAAAAAGAAACGAGCGAGGCGATTTAAAATCATCGTGCGACAGCCGACGGTTGGAGCGTCCGAAAAACTGTACGCGTTTTTCGGAACAGTTCGCCCGTTACTTGTCAGCGACAAAGGTGAGAACGCTGACAAGTAAACAAACAATAGAGTCAATGACCCAGAGCGATGGTATGAGAGAGTGAGAGTTAGAATGTAAGAGAGAGAAGAGTGTAAGGTGCGACAACCCGAGTATACATGTGTGTGTGTGTGTGTGTGTGTGATTCGCGGCCGATATAAATAAGGCAGGCCGTGGAACCAGCGAGAGTGCTTGATCAAAAGTAAAAGAGTAAGCGAGCAAACGAGTAAAGAGTAAAAGTGTATCAGAGTAGATTATTAAATAAAGTTCTGATTAGTTAAATCCCACTTCTGACACCCAATTATTTTATAATCCCACAGTAATACCTTTACCAAATTTTCAGGCTAAAACCGTAGCTAATGCGTTAATTAAGGATATTGTAAGTCGTCACGGAGTTCCTCAAGAAATTCATTCTGATCAAGGCCGAACTTTTGAATCAAATATTTTTAAAGAACTAATGATTTTGTTGGGCACTAAGAAAACTAGAACGACTCCTTTACATCCACAATCGGATGGTCTTGTAGAAAGGTTAAATAGGACAATTCTTCAATATCTTTCAATGTTTGTGTCTAAGCATCAAAGGGATTGGGACGAGTTAGTCCCTCTTTTTCTTCTTGCGTATAGGTCTGCTCAGCATGAAAGTTTAAAATTAAGTCCATCAATGATGTTATACGGTCGAGAAATTTGTTTGCCATTGGATTTGTTGCGTGGAAGTCTTCCAATTAGGAATGTTTTGTATTGTGATTTCAATTTAGATTTGAGAGATAAAATGGATACTATTCACAAATTCGTTAGAAAGCAACAAGAAATTTCTTCGTTTAAAATGAAACAGCAATATGATTCTAAAGTAGTGGAGAAATCTTTTCGGGAAGGGGATTTGGTATGGTTATATCAGCCTCTCAGAGTAAAAGGGAAGTGCCCTAAACTTCAATGTCATTGGGATGGACCGTATGTTATTAACACAAAATTGAGTGATGTTGTCTATAGGATTAAGAAGAATAAACAGAAATTTAAAGTAGTGCATGTTAATAGACTTGCGAAGTTCAATGATAAGTAGTAGTAGTAGAAATTATTATTAAAAAAATCAATAATAAGCTTTAGTTTTCGAAGATGCTAACGTTATTCCTGGTTTGCTAGGAATCGCTGGTCTACTAATTTGCAGGAGTACAAGAAAAGAAAAGGAAAAGCAAGTTGTGGAGGGAGAAATTGAAGACCGCATACATTAGAATTATAATATTGTTGTTATTTTGAAGTTACTAATTGTTAATTGATATTGTTGTATTTCGGCCGCTAACCACTCCAGGTTTTGCCGGGTTAGTTGGTGATTTTGGAGGGTCCACGGTGTTTGTTTCATTATTTTTGCTCCTACAAAATCACAGGTCATTTTTTTTTTATTTTTGAATAAAGTTCGTTTTTTTGGAGGAGGGGGGGAAGTGTTACGGGTCTACCGGCATACTAATGTTACGCGTCTGTCGGTATACCCGTTGTATAGAGTTGTTGGAAGATTCAGGTTGGTTACAGCGTCGTTAGGAAAACGACGCTGGAACGATTGAGAGTCGAAAGACAAACACGAGAGAGAGCGGACGTTGAAGACGTCAAAGGCGATAAAAGCGATTTAGCCAGAGATAAGTTGCCTTCCTCCGAAAAGTAGCGTATTACTATTATTGAAAGTGTGTCCATTTATTTAGCGAAATAGAGACTTCGTTACATTGGTGTCAGAAGTGGGATTCTGCGGTTGAGCAAGCGACTAGCGGAACGAGATGCAGACTCGGTCTGTTCGTTTGGAGGAGCGTCTCGCGGCTTTGGAAGCTCGACTGCTGGAAAACCAGGCGAATTTTCGAGCGGAGGAGTTCACGTCCATGCAAACACAGTTAGCGAATAATCAGGCCAGTCTTTGCCAACTTACTTCTCTTTTGGAGAGATTTGTAGGGGATGGGAACCGTGAGGCCGCCGGTGACGTAGGTTCACGCGCGTTCAATCAATGTTCGCGTCCGTGCAATGCTAATCCATCTTGTTACCGCGTTAAGCCCGCAAAATTTAACGGTTCGGGTTCATGGAGACTGTACTTGACACAGTTTCTTACCCTGGCAAAGATTAATAACTGGGATGATACTACTAAGAGTCTGGCCCTCGTAGACTCTCTTGAGGGTGAGGCCCTTACGGCCCTGTCGTGTATCGAGGAATCGAAACGTACCGACTTTGACGCGCTTGTTTCTCGATTAAATATTCAATATGGCAATGAGCACTTGGCTCAGCTAGACCGGTTTAGGTTCTTTAATTATAGACAACGTAGGGGAGAGTCCCTTCGGGCTTTGGCTAACCAAATTTGGTTTCTTTCCCATTCGGCTTTCCCTGACGCGACACCGGAATTTCGCGATAAACAAGCGCATCAGAGGTTCCTCGAGGCGATCGGGGACCACAATCTCAAGAGAGATGTTACTCTTGCTTCGATGAATTGTTCCACACTGGACGAGACACTCGCGATCGCGGTAAGGGTGGAAGCTCTAAATTTTCAGGAATCTTGGAGGTCCCAGCAGCCTATGCAGGAGAGTGCGAGGATGGACACGCGCCGTTTTCGTCCATACGGGGGACAGCCACGTGACTTTAGCAGACCTTTGACTTGCTGGAAATGCGGAAAAATTGGTCATATTTGTTCAAATTGTTCTTTGAATAAGACTAACGCTTCGGGAAACCAGAAGGGATCGTTGTAAAGAGGGTTGCAAACGATCAAATACAAGAAAATACCCTCTGTCGAATTTCTTCGGTTAATAACGTCGCGGTCGAGTCTGGTGTTAGCGTCATGGGCCTTCTGGATGGTCATTCCCGAAAGTTCATTGTCGATACCGGTTCGCGAGTTTCACTCCTAAAGGGGACGTCAGTTGAGGGTTGTTGCTCAATGTCAGGCGAAATACATCTTAGATCCGTTACAGGAGAGAGGGTTCAGATTTTCGGGGAGCGTAGCACTTTTGTTGAGTTTGGAAAACTACGCGTTCGGCATAGGTTTCTCGTTGTCGATATCGAGGAAGATTGCATTTTAGGGCTGGATTTTCTGTCAAGATATAGGTGTTCGGTCGATTTGGAGAATAACTGTTTGCATATTGCCGGAGTAGACAAAATTTGGTTTAATGATTGTTCTATCGATGCTTGGTCTTCGGAAAGTGGCGAAGGCATTGCAGGGGATTCTGAAGACCGGGTTTTGCCAGAGTTTTTGTTTCCGATTTTGGAAGAAAATTCCGTATTCCTGGGCCAGAGTGAGAAGGAAGACTTTAGGAATTTTCTAATTTCATTTCAAGACGTCTTCGCAAAAGATAAAAAGCAGTTGGGAAAGTGCAAGGTAGTGAAGCATCGAATAGATACGGGAGGTCACGCACCTATTAAACAAGCTCCCCGTAGGGTTCCCGTTCAGCGAAAGGACGAAGTACGGCAGTTAATTGCGGACATGGAAAACCAGGGGGTGATTGAAAAATCGGTTAGCTCTTGGATGTCGCCGGTGGTTTTAGTTAAAAAGAAAGATGGTTCGACAAGGTTTTGTATAGATTATCGCCAGCTAAACAACATAACGAAGAAAGATTCATATCCCTTACCTCGGATTGACGATACTCTGGATGCGATTGCGGGATCTTCGTGGTTTACGGTTTTGGACCTGCAGAGTGGTTATTGGCAGATCGAGATGGATGAGAGGGATCGCGAAAAGACTGCGTTTTCAGTAGGCGAAGGGTTATGGCAGTTTAGGGTGATGCCGTTTGGGTTGTGTAATGCTCCAGCTACGTTTGAGAGGTTAATGGAAAATGTTTTGGGAGATTTGACTTGGCGAAAGTGTCTCGTTTATCTAGACGATATTATCATTTTTGGGAAGACGTTCGAAGAGGAACTGCAAAATTTGCATTTGGTATTTGATAAACTACGCGTAGCAGGTCTTCTTGTGGCTCCTCAAAAATGTTCTTTTTTTTCAAGCAGAGGTGAAATATTTAGGGCACATTGTTTCTAGGGAAGGTGTTAAAACGAATCCGGAGAAAATTTCCACGATCAGAGAGTGGCCTAGACCGAGGAATAAGTCGGAAATGAAAAGCTTTTTAGGGTTGTGTACTTATTTTTCGCGGTTTGTAAAGAATTATGCCACTGTTGCAAGGCCGCTTTTTGACTTGACGGAAAATAAAAGTTTTGTTTGGTCAGAGAAAGCGGAGAAAGCTTTTGAAGAGTTAAAAATA
This sequence comes from Lasioglossum baleicum, assembly GCF_051020765.1. NCBI lineage: Eukaryota > Metazoa > Arthropoda > Insecta > Hymenoptera > Halictidae > Lasioglossum > Lasioglossum baleicum. Next base: position 28,902 of record NW_027469200.1, on the reverse strand, counting down.
TGTTTAACTTCAACACCGATTTTAGCTTATCCTTCGCACAGTGATCCATTCCTGTTAGATACGGATGCTTCGAATGTCGGTATAGGGGCGGTTTTACTGCAGGTTCAGGATGGTGAAGAGAGAGTGGTTGCTTATTTTAATAAATCTCTAAACAAATCAGAAAAAAACTATTGCATTACCTGAAGGGAGTTGTTGGCGATAATTAAAGCTATAGAGCATTTTCATCATTACTTGTATGGAAGGAAATTTACAGTACGTACAGATCATGCGGCGTTATCGTGGTAACTTTCGTTTAAAAACCCTGAGGGTCAGATAGCCAGATGGTTAGAAAGACTTCAACAATACGATTTCACGATTTGTTTTCGGAGTGGTAAATTACATTCCAATGCTGATGCGTTATCTAGAAGGTCTTGTTGGACAGATAATTGTAGGCGTTGTTTAAATGCAGAAAGTAGGGACGAACATTGTCAGGAGGTTGAAGAAATTCCAATCCTTCGTACTCAGTGTTCTTTGTTTGAAACGCAGGATTGGGAGAGTTCTCAGAGGAATGATCCACACTTAGAATTAGTTTTTAAAAGTAAACTGTTGGGAAAAAAGCCGCCTAAAGAAGTTTTGACGGCTACGTCACCGGAGGTTAAATTTTATTTCTCATTGTGGGAATCTTTAGAGATTCGAGATGGTCTTTTATTCAAAAAGTGGGAATCTGCGGAGGGAAAAAAGATAGTTTGGCAATTAGTGGTACCGAGAGAAAAGAAAGATGCAGTTCTTCGTGAGGCTCATGATTCGACTGCTGGGGGACATTTCGGCATCAATAAAACAGTTTCTCGGATCAGGGAACGTTTTTATTGGGTTAATTGTATTAAGGATGTAGAAAAATGGTGTAATCGTTGTGAGGTTTGTATCTCCAGGAAAGGCACGGCTAATCGTAGCAAGGGATTGTTGCAAATTTACAATGTAGGTTCTCCTTTCGAGAGAATAGCTTTAGACATCTTAGGTCCTTTACCAAAATCATTTTCTGGAAACCGTTTTATGTTAGTTGTGGCAGATTACTTCACTAGATGGCCAGAAGTAATGTAGGAAAAAGAAACGAGCGAGGCGATTTAAAATCATCGTGCGACAGCCGACGGTTGGAGCGTCCGAAAAACTGTACGCGTTTTTCGGAACAGTTCGCCCGTTACTTGTCAGCGACAAAGGTGAGAACGCTGACAAGTAAACAAACAATAGAGTCAATGACCCAGAGCGATGGTATGAGAGAGTGAGAGTTAGAATGTAAGAGAGAGAAGAGTGTAAGGTGCGACAACCCGAGTATACATGTGTGTGTGTGTGTGTGTGTGATTCGCGGCCGATATAAATAAGGCAGGCCGTGGAACCAGCGAGAGTGCTTGATCAAAAGTAAAAGAGTAAGCGAGCAAACGAGTAAAGAGTAAAAGTGTATCAGAGTAGATTATTAAATAAAGTTCTGATTAGTTAAATCCCACTTCTGACACCCAATTATTTTATAATCCCACAAATTTGGGGGCTCGTCCGGGATTGTAAAGCGAAAGATAGTGTCGCGAGTGAGTCATTTCTGAGAACTGTCATTTTAAACGGACAGAGTGACAAGTGCTGAAGATGAGTCTTTCGGAGACAGCGGTTACGAACTGGAACAGGCTCACGACGGTGATGCTGAAGGAAAGGTTGCGGTCGCTAAGCCTACCAACAGCTGGAACCAAAGCAGAGCTCATCGCTCGTTTAGCAGAAGCAGACCCCACTGGAGTCTTGGAGGATGATTTTGATTCACGGTCGCAGGGATCACAGTTCGGAGACGTTCAGGGGCAACCCGACGAGTTCAAGAGTGAAAGTGAAGCATCCCTGTTCCGGAGGCACTTGGAATTGGCGGAGAAGGAAAAGGACCTACTCCAACGCGATTTGGCGTTAGCACGCCGAGAGATCGAGATGCTGAGGCGGACGCAGTATCTAAACCACCCGGAGCAGCAGCAGTCGGGGCCTCGGATGGAGTCTGGTGTACCAAGCGCTGTGAGCTCATCTCAGGGTCACGCATTAAAGCACGTAGCCGAACTGTTGAGCGCTTATGAGGGAGAACCTTCGCATTATGACAATTGGGAGAGACAATTCCACCTTTTTCAGAGCTCATATCGTCTGAGCGAAGAGAGTGCCAAACTTCTCATCGGGATGAAATTAAAAGGTAAAGCTATTGAATGGCTGCATTCAAAGCCAGAGCATATCACGATGTCCGTGCGGGAGCTCCTCTCTGAACTTAGAGGAATGTTCAGACACGAGCCCAATGTTCTCGCGTTGCGGAAGCGCTTCGAAGAAAGAATGTGGAGGAGAGGAGAATTATTTCACAGCTACATGCATGAAAAGATAATCATGGCGAATAGAGTACCGATCCACGACAGGGAAATCGTGGCGTACATTATCGAGGGTATTCCGGATACACAGCTTCGTGACCAAGCTCGATTATTAAAACTTAAAACAAAAGAAGCGCTGCTCGAAGCGTTCGAAGAGATAACGCTCCGAGGAGGAGGGAAACGAGACGGCGAATCAACGGTTGCAAGGGCGGGAGTCCCAAACAACACATTCTACGATAGAAGGGCGGAGAGCAGAGGATTCGGTCAGCGGAAACGAGAAGAGTACGTGCGGCATTGCCATAACTGTGGAAATACAGGTCATTTAGCCTACGACTGTCCAACAAGAGGAAGCGGTCCCAAATGCTTCAAATGCAACAAGAGGGGGCACGTCGCCTCAAGGTGCACCGAAGAGTCGACACAGCCAGGAGCGTCGTGCGCCCTGATACAAACAGCGTCGAAGAGATATGTTAAAGAGGTAACGTTAAATGGAATGACAATAAACGCATTAATTGATACCGGGAGCGATATTTCTTTCCTACGGGCTGATCAGTATAGGAAGCTAGGTTCGCCGCGTTTGACCTCGCCGAAAATATCATTTCGCGGTTCGGGATCAGACATTCACGAAACAAATGGTGCTTTCGAAGGGAAATTAGTTGTCGATGAGAATGAATATTCCACGCGAATTCACGTAGTACCACACAACGTAATTAGAGTCGAGTTGTTACTAGGTACAAATTTTTTGAACGAGGTAGTGATGCACATTTCGCAAGGGAAAATTTCTATTCAACCGCTGGCCGAGGAAAAAGACGACCTTGTACCAGAAGTATTAAAGATAGATGTCTTCAGTAATGAGGAGACAGTAAAACCAAATGTACCAGACGTGTTTCGGGAGGAAATCCGCGAGTTAATCTCAGAGTACGAACCGCGGAAAATCAGAGATGTACCCGTCAAAATGACGATCATAACGAAGGATGACGAACCTGTTTACGAGCGTGCAAGGCGGTTGTCTCCTTTAGAAAGAAATATCGTGAATGCGCAGATGCAAGAATGGTTGGAAAATGGTATCATTAGGCCATCACTATCGGAGTATGCGAGTCCGATAGTACTTGTGAAAAAAAGAAACGGTTCAACGAGAATTTGTGTAGACTACCGAAAATTAAATTCTAAAATTGTCAGAGATCGATTTCCACTGCCTCTAATCGAGGATCAATTAGATTTACTACAAGACGCGAAGTATTACAGCACGCTTGATTTAGAAAATGGATTTTTTCACGTGCCCGTAGACGAGAATAGTCGCAAGTACACCGCTTTTATAGTCCCAGATGGACATTTCGAATTCTTAAGAGTACCTTTTGGGTTATGCAACTCGCCCGCAGTTTTCCAAAAATATATTAACAGCGTATTCCGAGAATTGATACAAGAAAAAGTAGTTTTAACTTATCTGGATGATTTAATAATACCTTCTGCAGGCTACGAGAGCGGTCTACAGAAGTTGAAGCGAGTACTGTCTGTAGCTAGTGAAGTCGGATTACGCATAAACTGGGAGAAATGTCAATTTTTACAACATAGAGTAGAGTACATCGGACACGAAATCAGCGACGGGAAAATTTATCCTTCCGAGCGTAAAACCGAGGCGGTACGTAAGTTTCCACAGCCGACCACGATACGACAGGTACAAAGTTTCCTTGGATTAACGGGTTATTTTAGAAAATTTGTCTGTCAATATTCTTTAATAGCGCGACCCCTCAGCGATATGTTAAGAGCAGATAGGAATTTTACATTCGGCGAACCTCAGAGACATGCGTTTGAAACATTAAAGAGACTTTTGAGTGATAAACCAGTGCTGAATATCTATCGAGTGAACGCGGAAACAGAACTACATACCGACGCTTGCATGTTCGGTTTTGGGGCTATTCTGATGCAGAGAAACTCCAGTGTATTACGCGAGTGGGAAGACATCCCCAGCCGAGCAAAATTATTCAAGCTATGAATTAGAAGTATTAGCTATAGTCAGGGCATTGAAGAAGTTCAGAGTTTATTTACTGGGCATACCGTTTAACATCGTGACAGATTGCAGGGCATTCACTCTAACCATGAAAAAACGAGATCTGTGCGTGAGAGTGGCACGATGGGCTCTGTTATTAGAAGAATTTTCATACGAGATTGAGCATAGGCCGGGAACGAGGATGTTACACGTTGATGCATTAAGTAGGAATCCAGTGTCAACATGTTTAGTAGTAGAAGAGTGTATAAGTAGTCTATCTCGACGTTTTGCAAAAGCACAGCATGATGACGTGGATATCAATAGGATAATAAATCTAGTGAAAAAAATGAGATTAGCGGTTATGTACTTAAAGGAGGAGTATTATTCAAACAGGGTAAAGACGAACCGAGATTGGTCGCGCCGAAATCCATGATGTCGCAAATATTACGCGCCGCGCACGAGCGAGGACATTTTTCGGTGGCGAAAACTGAAGCGATGATAGATAAAGAATATTGGATCCCCAACGCGCGATCAAAGATCGAGAAAATAGTCCGAAATTGTGTTCCGTGCATACTAGCCGAGCGGAAGTCTGGTAAAGCGGAAGGGTATTTACAGCCGATCGCGAAAGGCGAGGTACCGCTCGATACGTACCACGTAGACCATTTAGGCCCCCTACCCTCGACGTGTAAGAGTTATCAGCACATATTCGTAGTCGTAGATTCATTTTCAAAGTTTGCTTGGTTTTATGCGACAAAAACCACCAATGCATCTGAGGTTGTTACACGACTTCGCAAACAAGCCGTTGTTTTCGGTAACCCGCGCAGGATTATTTCAGACAGAGGCGCGGCATTCACTTCTAAAGAATTCCAAGAATATTGTACAGAGGAGAAAATAAAGCATGTTCTAACGACTGTAGGAGTCCCTCGAGCGAACGGTCAGGTCGAGAGGATGAATAGAACATTGATCCCCCTATTGACTAAATTATCAGCGCCGAAAAAAGATGAGTGGTATAAGCATCTAGAAACAGCGCAGAAATATATTAACACTACAGTACACCGTAGCATTGGTACTTCTCCGTTTCGATTATTGCTCGGTGTAGATGCTAATTTGAAAGAGAATATCGAGATTAGGTCAATAATAGAAAACGAGTGTATGCGAGAATTCCAGGAGAAGCGCGATGAGGAGCGAGAGGAAGCAGCGAAAAATATTGCAAAAATACAAGCGGAGAACAGAAACACTTATAATAAACGACGAAAAGAACCAATTGTATACAAACCGCTTGACCTAGTTGCCATCAAGCGAACTCAGATGTGACTAGGGCTGAAACTAGCAAATAAATTTTTAGGGCCATACGAAGTAGTGAAAGCGTTAAGAAACCATAGGTATCTCGTGCGAAAGATAGGCGAACACGAAGGTCCTAATCAGACCTCAACGGCAGTCGATTTCATGAAACCGTGGCTTAAACACGATCTGTCAGATGAGGAAGCCGTTTGAGGGCAAACGTCACTGCAGGATGGCCGAGTGTAGGAAAAAGAAACGAGCGAGGCGATTTAAAATCATCGTGCGACAGCCGACGGTTGGAGCGTCCGAAAAACTGTACGCGTTTTTCGGAACAGTTCGCCCGTTACTTGTCAGCGACAAAGGTGAGAACGCTGACAAGTAAACAAACAATAGAGTCAATGACCCAGAGCGATGGTATGAGAGAGTGAGAGTTAGAATGTAAGAGAGAGAAGAGTGTAAGGTGCGACAACCCGAGTATACATGTGTGTGTGTGTGTGTGTGTGTGTGATTCGCGGCCGATATAAATAAGGCAGGCCGTGGAACCAGCGAGAGTGCTTGATCAAAAGTAAAAGAGTAAGCGAGCAAACGAGTAAAGAGTAAAAGTGTATCAGAGTAGATTATTAAATAAAGTTCTGATTAGTTAAATCCCACTTCTGACACCCAATTATTTTATAATCCCACAGTAATACCTTTACCAAATTTTCAGGCTAAAACCGTAGCTAATGCGTTAATTAAGGATATTGTAAGTCGTCACGGAGTTCCTCAAGAAATTCATTCTGATCAAGGCCGAACTTTTGAATCAAATATTTTTAAAGAACTAATGATTTTGTTGGGCACTAAGAAAACTAGAACGACTCCTTTACATCCACAATCGGATGGTCTTGTAGAAAGGTTAAATAGGACAATTCTTCAATATCTTTCAATGTTTGTGTCTAAGCATCAAAGGGATTGGGACGAGTTAGTCCCTCTTTTTCTTCTTGCGTATAGGTCTGCTCAGCATGAAAGTTTAAAATTAAGTCCATCAATGATGTTATACGGTCGAGAAATTTGTTTGCCATTGGATTTGTTGCGTGGAAGTCTTCCAATTAGGAATGTTTTGTATTGTGATTTCAATTTAGATTTGAGAGATAAAATGGATACTATTCACAAATTCGTTAGAAAGCAACAAGAAATTTCTTCGTTTAAAATGAAACAGCAATATGATTCTAAAGTAGTGGAGAAATCTTTTCGGGAAGGGGATTTGGTATGGTTATATCAGCCTCTCAGAGTAAAAGGGAAGTGCCCTAAACTTCAATGTCATTGGGATGGACCGTATGTTATTAACACAAAATTGAGTGATGTTGTCTATAGGATTAAGAAGAATAAACAGAAATTTAAAGTAGTGCATGTTAATAGACTTGCGAAGTTCAATGATAAGTAGTAGTAGTAGAAATTATTATTAAAAAAATCAATAATAAGCTTTAGTTTTCGAAGATGCTAACGTTATTCCTGGTTTGCTAGGAATCGCTGGTCTACTAATTTGCAGGAGTACAAGAAAAGAAAAGGAAAAGCAAGTTGTGGAGGGAGAAATTGAAGACCGCATACATTAGAATTATAATATTGTTGTTATTTTGAAGTTACTAATTGTTAATTGATATTGTTGTATTTCGGCCGCTAACCACTCCAGGTTTTGCCGGGTTAGTTGGTGATTTTGGAGGGTCCACGGTGTTTGTTTCATTATTTTTGCTCCTACAAAATCACAGGTCATTTTTTTTTTATTTTTGAATAAAGTTCGTTTTTTTGGAGGAGGGGGGGAAGTGTTACGGGTCTACCGGCATACTAATGTTACGCGTCTGTCGGTATACCCGTTGTATAGAGTTGTTGGAAGATTCAGGTTGGTTACAGCGTCGTTAGGAAAACGACGCTGGAACGATTGAGAGTCGAAAGACAAACACGAGAGAGAGCGGACGTTGAAGACGTCAAAGGCGATAAAAGCGATTTAGCCAGAGATAAGTTGCCTTCCTCCGAAAAGTAGCGTATTACTATTATTGAAAGTGTGTCCATTTATTTAGCGAAATAGAGACTTCGTTACATTGGTGTCAGAAGTGGGATTCTGCGGTTGAGCAAGCGACTAGCGGAACGAGATGCAGACTCGGTCTGTTCGTTTGGAGGAGCGTCTCGCGGCTTTGGAAGCTCGACTGCTGGAAAACCAGGCGAATTTTCGAGCGGAGGAGTTCACGTCCATGCAAACACAGTTAGCGAATAATCAGGCCAGTCTTTGCCAACTTACTTCTCTTTTGGAGAGATTTGTAGGGGATGGGAACCGTGAGGCCGCCGGTGACGTAGGTTCACGCGCGTTCAATCAATGTTCGCGTCCGTGCAATGCTAATCCATCTTGTTACCGCGTTAAGCCCGCAAAATTTAACGGTTCGGGTTCATGGAGACTGTACTTGACACAGTTTCTTACCCTGGCAAAGATTAATAACTGGGATGATACTACTAAGAGTCTGGCCCTCGTAGACTCTCTTGAGGGTGAGGCCCTTACGGCCCTGTCGTGTATCGAGGAATCGAAACGTACCGACTTTGACGCGCTTGTTTCTCGATTAAATATTCAATATGGCAATGAGCACTTGGCTCAGCTAGACCGGTTTAGGTTCTTTAATTATAGACAACGTAGGGGAGAGTCCCTTCGGGCTTTGGCTAACCAAATTTGGTTTCTTTCCCATTCGGCTTTCCCTGACGCGACACCGGAATTTCGCGATAAACAAGCGCATCAGAGGTTCCTCGAGGCGATCGGGGACCACAATCTCAAGAGAGATGTTACTCTTGCTTCGATGAATTGTTCCACACTGGACGAGACACTCGCGATCGCGGTAAGGGTGGAAGCTCTAAATTTTCAGGAATCTTGGAGGTCCCAGCAGCCTATGCAGGAGAGTGCGAGGATGGACACGCGCCGTTTTCGTCCATACGGGGGACAGCCACGTGACTTTAGCAGACCTTTGACTTGCTGGAAATGCGGAAAAATTGGTCATATTTGTTCAAATTGTTCTTTGAATAAGACTAACGCTTCGGGAAACCAGAAGGGATCGTTGTAAAGAGGGTTGCAAACGATCAAATACAAGAAAATACCCTCTGTCGAATTTCTTCGGTTAATAACGTCGCGGTCGAGTCTGGTGTTAGCGTCATGGGCCTTCTGGATGGTCATTCCCGAAAGTTCATTGTCGATACCGGTTCGCGAGTTTCACTCCTAAAGGGGACGTCAGTTGAGGGTTGTTGCTCAATGTCAGGCGAAATACATCTTAGATCCGTTACAGGAGAGAGGGTTCAGATTTTCGGGGAGCGTAGCACTTTTGTTGAGTTTGGAAAACTACGCGTTCGGCATAGGTTTCTCGTTGTCGATATCGAGGAAGATTGCATTTTAGGGCTGGATTTTCTGTCAAGATATAGGTGTTCGGTCGATTTGGAGAATAACTGTTTGCATATTGCCGGAGTAGACAAAATTTGGTTTAATGATTGTTCTATCGATGCTTGGTCTTCGGAAAGTGGCGAAGGCATTGCAGGGGATTCTGAAGACCGGGTTTTGCCAGAGTTTTTGTTTCCGATTTTGGAAGAAAATTCCGTATTCCTGGGCCAGAGTGAGAAGGAAGACTTTAGGAATTTTCTAATTTCATTTCAAGACGTCTTCGCAAAAGATAAAAAGCAGTTGGGAAAGTGCAAGGTAGTGAAGCATCGAATAGATACGGGAGGTCACGCACCTATTAAACAAGCTCCCCGTAGGGTTCCCGTTCAGCGAAAGGACGAAGTACGGCAGTTAATTGCGGACATGGAAAACCAGGGGGTGATTGAAAAATCGGTTAGCTCTTGGATGTCGCCGGTGGTTTTAGTTAAAAAGAAAGATGGTTCGACAAGGTTTTGTATAGATTATCGCCAGCTAAACAACATAACGAAGAAAGATTCATATCCCTTACCTCGGATTGACGATACTCTGGATGCGATTGCGGGATCTTCGTGGTTTACGGTTTTGGACCTGCAGAGTGGTTATTGGCAGATCGAGATGGATGAGAGGGATCGCGAAAAGACTGCGTTTTCAGTAGGCGAAGGGTTATGGCAGTTTAGGGTGATGCCGTTTGGGTTGTGTAATGCTCCAGCTACGTTTGAGAGGTTAATGGAAAATGTTTTGGGAGATTTGACTTGGCGAAAGTGTCTCGTTTATCTAGACGATATTATCATTTTTGGGAAGACGTTCGAAGAGGAACTGCAAAATTTGCATTTGGTATTTGATAAACTACGCGTAGCAGGTCTTCTTGTGGCTCCTCAAAAATGTTCTTTTTTTTCAAGCAGAGGTGAAATATTTAGGGCACATTGTTTCTAGGGAAGGTGTTAAAACGAATCCGGAGAAAATTTCCACGATCAGAGAGTGGCCTAGACCGAGGAATAAGTCGGAAATGAAAAGCTTTTTAGGGTTGTGTACTTATTTTTCGCGGTTTGTAAAGAATTATGCCACTGTTGCAAGGCCGCTTTTTGACTTGACGGAAAATAAAAGTTTTGTTTGGTCAGAGAAAGCGGAGAAAGCTTTTGAAGAGTTAAAAATATGTTTAACTTCAACACCGATTTTAGCTTATCCTTCGCACAGTGATCCATTCCTGTTAGATACGGATGCTTCGAATGTCGGTATAGGGGCGGTTTTACTGCAGGTTCAGGATGGTGAAGAGAGAGTGGTTGCTTATTTTAATAAATCTCTAAACAAATCAGAAAAAAACTATTGCATTACCTGAAGGGAGTTGTTGGCGATAATTAAAGCTATAGAGCATTTTCATCATTACTTGTATGGAAGGAAATTTACAGTACGTACAGATCATGCGGCGTTATCGTGGTAACTTTCGTTTAAAAACCCTGAGGGTCAGATAGCCAGATGGTTAGAAAGACTTCAACAATACGATTTCACGATTTGTTTTCGGAGTGGTAAATTACATTCCAATGCTGATGCGTTATCTAGAAGGTCTTGTTGGACAGATAATTGTAGGCGTTGTTTAAATGCAGAAAGTAGGGACGAACATTGTCAGGAGGTTGAAGAAATTCCAATCCTTCGTACTCAGTGTTCTTTGTTTGAAACGCAGGATTGGGAGAGTTCTCAGAGGAATGATCCACACTTAGAATTAGTTTTTAAAAGTAAACTGTTGGGAAAAAAGCCGCCTAAAGAAGTTTTGACGGCTACGTCACCGGAGGTTAAATTTTATTTCTCATTGTGGGAATCTTTAGAGATTCGAGATGGTCTTTTATTCAAAAAGTGGGAATCTGCGGAGGGAAAAAAGATAGTTTGGCAATTAGTGGTACCGAGAGAAAAGAAAGATGCAGTTCTTCGTGAGGCTCATGATTCGACTGCTGGGGGACATTTCGGCATCAATAAAACAGTTTCTCGGATCAGGGAACGTTTTTATTGGGTTAATTGTATTAAGGATGTAGAAAAATGGTGTAATCGTTGTGAGGTTTGTATCTCCAGGAAAGGCACGGCTAATCGTAGCAAGGGATTGTTGCAAATTTACAATGTAGGTTCTCCTTTCGAGAGAATAGCTTTAGACATCTTAGGTCCTTTACCAAAATCATTTTCTGGAAACCGTTTTATGTTAGTTGTGGCAGATTACTTCACTAGATGGCCAGAAGTAATGTAGGAAAAAGAAACGAGCGAGGCGATTTAAAATCATCGTGCGACAGCCGACGGTTGGAGCGTCCGAAAAACTGTACGCGTTTTTCGGAACAGTTCGCCCGTTACTTGTCAGCGACAAAGGTGAGAACGCTGACAAGTAAACAAACAATAGAGTCAATGACCCAGAGCGATGGTATGAGAGAGTGAGAGTTAGAATGTAAGAGAGAGAAGAGTGTAAGGTGCGACAACCCGAGTATACATGTGTGTGTGTGTGTGTGTGTGATTCGCGGCCGATATAAATAAGGCAGGCCGTGGAACCAGCGAGAGTGCTTGATCAAAAGTAAAAGAGTAAGCGAGCAAACGAGTAAAGAGTAAAAGTGTATCAGAGTAGATTATTAAATAAAGTTCTGATTAGTTAAATCCCACTTCTGACACCCAATTATTTTATAATCCCACAAATTTGGGGGCTCGTCCGGGATTGTAAAGCGAAAGATAGTGTCGCGAGTGAGTCATTTCTGAGAACTGTCATTTTAAACGGACAGAGTGACAAGTGCTGAAGATGAGTCTTTCGGAGACAGCGGTTACGAACTGGAACAGGCTCACGACGGTGATGCTGAAGGAAAGGTTGCGGTCGCTAAGCCTACCAACAGCTGGAACCAAAGCAGAGCTCATCGCTCGTTTAGCAGAAGCAGACCCCACTGGAGTCTTGGAGGATGATTTTGATTCACGGTCGCAGGGATCACAGTTCGGAGACGTTCAGGGGCAACCCGACGAGTTCAAGAGTGAAAGTGAAGCATCCCTGTTCCGGAGGCACTTGGAATTGGCGGAGAAGGAAAAGGACCTACTCCAACGCGATTTGGCGTTAGCACGCCGAGAGATCGAGATGCTGAGGCGGACGCAGTATCTAAACCACCCGGAGCAGCAGCAGTCGGGGCCTCGGATGGAGTCTGGTGTACCAAGCGCTGTGAGCTCATCTCAGGGTCACGCATTAAAGCACATAGCCGAACTGTTGAGCGCTTATGAGGGAGAACCTTCGCATTATGACAATTGGGAGAGACAATTCCACCTTTTTCAGAGCTCATATCGTCTGAGCGAAGAGAGTGCCAAACTTCTCATCGGGATGAAATTAAAAGGTAAAGCTCTTGAATGGCTGCATTCAAAGCCAGAGCATATCACGATGTCCGTGCGGGAGCTCCTCTCTGAACTTAGAGGAATGTTCAGACACGAGCCCAATGTTCTCGCGTTGCGGAAGCGCTTCGAAGAAAGAATGTGGAGGAGAGGAGAATTATTTCACAGCTACATGCATGAAAAGATAATCATGGCGAATAGAGTACCGATCCACGACAGGGAAATCGTGGCGTACATTATCGAGGGTATTCCGGATACACAGCTTCGTGACCAAGCTCGATTATTAAAACTTAAAACAAAAGAAGCGCTGCTCGAAGCGTTCGAAGAGATAACGCTCCGAGGAGGAGGGAAACGAGACGGCGAATCAACGGTTGCAAGGGCGGGAGTCCCAAACAACACATTCTACGATAGAAGGGCGGAGAGCAGAGGATTCGGTCAGCGGAAACGAGAAGAGTACGTGCGGCATTGCCATAACTGTGGAAATACAGGTCATTTAGCCTACGACTGTCCAACAAGAGGAAGCGGTCCCAAATGCTTCAAATGCAACAAGAGGGGGCACGTCGCCTCAAGGTGCACCGAAGAGTCGACACAGCCAGGAGCGTCGTGCGCCCTGATACAAACAGCGTCGAAGAGATATGTTAAAGAGGTAACGTTAAATGGAATGACAATAAACGCATTAATTGATACCGGGAGCGATATTTCTTTCCTACGGGCTGATCAGTATAGGAAGCTAGGTTCGCCGCGTTTGACCTCGCCGAAAATATCATTTCGCGGTTCGGGATCAGACATTCACGAAACAAATGGTGCTTTCGAAGGGAAATTAGTTGTCGATGAGAATGAATATTCCACGCGAATTCACGTAGTACCACACAACGTAATTAGAGTCGAGTTGTTACTAGGTACAAATTTTTTGAACGAGGTAGTGATGCACATTTCGCAAGGGAAAATTTCTATTCAACCGCTGGCCGAGGAAAAAGACGACCTTGTACCAGAAGTATTAAAGATAGATGTCTTCAGTAATGAGGAGACAGTAAAACCAAATGTACCAGACGTGTTTCGGGAGGAAATCCGCGAGTTAATCTCAGAGTACGAACCGCGGAAAATCAGAGATGTACCCGTCAAAATGACGATCATAACGAAGGATGACGAACCTGTTTACGAGCGTGCAAGGCGGTTGTCTCCTTTAGAAAGAAATATCGTGAATGCGCAGATGCAAGAATGGTTGGAAAATGGTATCATTAGGCCATCACTATCGGAGTATGCGAGTCCGATAGTACTTGTGAAAAAAAGAAACGGTTCAACGAGAATTTGTGTAGACTACCGAAAATTAAATTCTAAAATTGTCAGAGATCGATTTCCACTGCCTCTAATCGAGGATCAATTAGATTTACTACAAGACGCGAAGTATTACAGCACGCTTGATTTAGAAAATGGATTTTTTCACGTGCCCGTAGACGAGAATAGTCGCAAGTACACCGCTTTTATAGTCCCAGATGGACATTTCGAATTCTTAAGAGTACCTTTTGGGTTATGCAACTCGCCCGCAGTTTTCCAAAAATATATTAACAGCGTATTCCGAGAATTGATACAAGAAAAAGTAGTTTTAACTTATCTGGATGATTTAATAATACCTTCTGCAGGCTACGAGAGCGGTCTACAGAAGTTGAAGCGAGTACTGTCTGTAGCTAGTGAAGTCGGATTACGCATAAACTGGGAGAAATGTCAATTTTTACAACATAGAGTAGAGTACATCGGACACGAAATCAGCGACGGGAAAATTTATCCTTCCGAGCGTAAAACCGAGGCGGTACGTAAGTTTCCACAGCCGACCACGATACGACAGGTACAAAGTTTCCTTGGATTAACGGGTTATTTTAGAAAATTTGTCTGTCAATATTCTTTAATAGCGCGACCCCTCAGCGATATGTTAAGAGCAGATAGGAATTTTACATTCGGCGAACCTCAGAGACATGCGTTTGAAACATTAAAGAGACTTTTGAGTGATAAACCAGTGCTGAATATCTATCGAGTGAACGCGGAAACAGAACTACATACCGACGCTTGCATGTTCGGTTTTGGGGCTATTCTGATGCAGAGAAACTCCAGTGTATTACGCGAGTGGGAAGACATCCCCAGCCGAGCAAAATTATTCAAGCTATGAATTAGAAGTATTAGCTATAGTCAGGGCATTGAAGAAGTTCAGAGTTTATTTACTGGGCATACCGTTTAACATCGTGACAGATTGCAGGGCATTCACTCTAACCATGAAAAAACGAGATCTGTGCGTGAGAGTGGCACGATGGGCTCTGTTATTAGAAGAATTTTCATACGAGATTGAGCATAGGCCGGGAACGAGGATGTTACACGTTGATGCATTAAGTAGGAATCCAGTGTCAACATGTTTAGTAGTAGAAGAGTGTATAAGTAGTCTATCTCGACGTTTTGCAAAAGCACAGCATGATGACGTGGATATCAATAGGATAATAAATCTAGTGAAAAAAAATGAGATTAGCGGTTATGTACTTAAAGGAGGAGTATTATTCAAACAGGGTAAAGACGAACCGAGATTGGTCGCGCCGAAATCCATGATGTCGCAAATATTACGCGCCGCGCACGAGCGAGGACATTTTTCGGTGGCGAAAACTGAAGCGATGATAGATAAAGAATATTGGATCCCCAACGCGCGATCAAAGATCGAGAAAATAGTCCGAAATTGTGTTCCGTGCATACTAGCCGAGCGGAAGTCTGGTAAAGCGGAAGGGTATTTACAGCCGATCGCGAAAGGCGAGGTACCGCTCGATACGTACCACGTAGACCATTTAGGCCCCCTACCCTCGACGTGTAAGAGTTATCAGCACATATTCGTAGTCGTAGATTCATTTTCAAAGTTTGCTTGGTTTTATGCGACAAAAACCACCAATGCATCTGAGGTTGTTACACGACTTCGCAAACAAGCCGTTGTTTTCGGTAACCCGCGCAGGATTATTTCAGACAGAGGCGCGGCATTCACTTCTAAAGAATTCCAAGAATATTGTACAGAGGAGAAAATAAAGCATGTTCTAACGACTGTAGGAGTCCCTCGAGCGAACGGTCAGGTCGAGAGGATGAATAGAACATTGATCCCCCTATTGACTAAATTATCAGCGCCGAAAAAAGATGAGTGGTATAAGCATCTAGAAACAGCGCAGAAATATATTAACACTACAGTACACCGTAGCATTGGTACTTCTCCGTTTCGATTATTGCTCGGTGTAGATGCTAATTTGAAAGAGAATATCGAGATTAGGTCAATAATAGAAAACGAGTGTATGCGAGAATTCCAGGAGAAGCGCGATGAGGAGCGAGAGGAAGCAGCGAAAAATATTGCAAAAATACAAGCGGAGAACAGAAACACTTATAATAAACGACGAAAAGAACCAATTGTATACAAACCGCTTGACCTAGTTGCCATCAAGCGAACTCAGATGTGACTAGGGCTGAAACTAGCAAATAAATTTTTAGGGCCATACGAAGTAGTGAAAGCGTTAAGAAACCATAGGTATCTCGTGCGAAAGATAGGCGAACACGAAGGTCCTAATCAGACCTCAACGGCAGTCGATTTCATGAAACCGTGGCTTAAACACGATCTGTCAGATGAGGAAGCCGTTTGAGGGCAAACGTCACTGCAGGATGGCCGAGTGTAGGAAAAAGAAACGAGCGAGGCGATTTAAAATCATCGTGCGACAGCCGACGGTTGGAGCGTCCGAAAAACTGTACGCGTTTTTCGGAACAGTTCGCCCGTTACTTGTCAGCGACAAAGGTGAGAACGCTGACAAGTAAACAAACAATAGAGTCAATGACCCAGAGCGATGGTATGAGAGAGTGAGAGTTAGAATGTAAGAGAGAGAAGAGTGTAAGGTGCGACAACCCGAGTATACATGTGTGTGTGTGTGTGTGTGTGTGATTCGCGGCCGATATAAATAAGGCAGGCCGTGGAACCAGCGAGAGTGCTTGATCAAAAGTAAAAGAGTAAGCGAGCAAACGAGTAAAGAGTAAAAGTGTATCAGAGTAGATTATTAAATAAAGTTCTGATTAGTTAAATCCCACTTCTGACACCCAATTATTTTATAATCCCACAGTAATACCTTTACCAAATTTTCAGGCTAAAACCGTAGCTAATGCGTTAATTAAGGATATTGTAAGTCGTCACGGAGTTCCTCAAGAAATTCATTCTGATCAAGGCCGAACTTTTGAATCAAATATTTTTAAAGAACTAATGATTTTGTTGGGCACTAAGAAAACTAGAACGACTCCTTTACATCCACAATCGGATGGTCTTGTAGAAAGGTTAAATAGGACAATTCTTCAATATCTTTCAATGTTTGTGTCTAAGCATCAAAGGGATTGGGACGAGTTAGTCCCTCTTTTTCTTCTTGCGTATAGGTCTGCTCAGCATGAAAGTTTAAAATTAAGTCCATCAATGATGTTATACGGTCGAGAAATTTGTTTGCCATTGGATTTGTTGCGTGGAAGTCTTCCAATTAGGAATGTTTTGTATTGTGATTTCAATTTAGATTTGAGAGATAAAATGGATACTATTCACAAATTCGTTAGAAAGCAACAAGAAATTTCTTCGTTTAAAATGAAACAGCAATATGATTCTAAAGTAGTGGAGAAATCTTTTCGGGAAGGGGATTTGGTATGGTTATATCAGCCTCTCAGAGTAAAAGGGAAGTGCCCTAAACTTCAATGTCATTGGGATGGACCGTATGTTATTAACACAAAATTGAGTGATGTTGTCTATAGGATTAAGAAGAATAAACAGAAATTTAAAGTAGTGCATGTTAATAGACTTGCGAAGTTCAATGATAAGTAGTAGTAGTAGAAATTATTATTAAAAAAATCAATAATAAGCTTTAGTTTTCGAAGATGCTAACGTTATTCCTGGTTTGCTAGGAATCGCTGGTCTACTAATTTGCAGGAGTACAAGAAAAGAAAAGGAAAAGCAAGTTGTGGAGGGAGAAATTGAAGACCGCATACATTAGAATTATAATATTGTTGTTATTTTGAAGTTACTAATTGTTAATTGATATTGTTGTATTTCGGCCGCTAACCACTCCAGGTTTTGCCGGGTTAGTTGGTGATTTTGGAGGGTCCACGGTGTTTGTTTCATTATTTTTGCTCCTACAAAATCACAGGTCATTTTTTTTTTATTTTTGAATAAAGTTCGTTTTTTTGGAGGAGGGCGGGAAGTGTTACGGGTCTACCGGCATACTAATGTTACGCGTCTGTCGGTATACCCGTTGTATAGAGTTGTTGGAAGATTCAGGTTGGTTACAGCGTCGTTAGGAAAACGACGCTGGAACGATTGAGAGTCGAAAGACAAACACGAGAGAGAGCGGACGTTGAAGACGTCAAAGGCGATAAAAGCGATTTAGCCAGAGATAAGTTGCCTTCCTCCGAAAAGTAGCGTATTACTATTATTGAAAGTGTGTCCATTTATTTAGCGAAATAGAGACTTCGTTACATTGGTGTCAGAAGTGGGATTCTGCGGTTGAGCAAGCGACTAGCGGAACGAGATGCAGACTCGGTCTGTTCGTTTGGAGGAGCGTCTCGCGGCTTTGGAAGCTCGACTGCTGGAAAACCAGGCGAATTTTCGAGCGGAGGAGTTCACGTCCATGCAAACACAGTTAGCGAATAATCAGGCCAGTCTTTGCCAACTTACTTCTCTTTTGGAGAGATTTGTAGGGGATGGGAACCGTGAGGCCGCCGGTGACGTAGGTTCACGCGCGTTCAATCAATGTTCGCGTCCGTGCAATGCTAATCCATCTTGTTACCGCGTTAAGCCCGCAAAATTTAACGGTTCGGGTTCATGGAGACTGTACTTGACACAGTTTCTTACCCTGGCAAAGATTAATAACTGGGATGATACTACTAAGAGTCTGGCCCTCGTAGACTCTCTTGAGGGTGAGGCCCTTACGGCCCTGTCGTGTATCGAGGAATCGAAACGTACCGACTTTGACGCGCTTGTTTCTCGATTAAATATTCAATATGGCAATGAGCACTTGGCTCAGCTAGACCGGTTTAGGTTCTTTAATTATAGACAACGTAGGGGAGAGTCCCTTCGGGCTTTGGCTAACCAAATTTGTTTTCTTTCCCATTCGGCTTTCCCTGACGCGACACGGAATTTCGCGATAAACAAGCGCATCAGAGGTTCCTCGAGGCGTACGGGGACCACAATCTCAAGAGAGATGTTACTCTTGCTTCGATGAATTGTTCCACACTGGACGAGACACTCGCGATCGCGGTAAGGGTGGAAGCTCTAAATTTTCAGGAATCTTGGAGGTCCCAGCAGCCTATGCAGGAGAGTGCGAGGATGGACACGCGCCGTTTTCGTCCATACGGGGGACAGCCACGTGACTTTAGCAGACCTTTGACTTGCTGGAAATGCGGAAAAATTGGTCATATTTGTTCAAATTGTTCTTTGAATAAGACTAACGCTTCGGGAAACCAGAAGGGATCGTTGTAAAGAGGGTTGCAAACGATCAAATACAAGAAAATACCCTCTGTCGAATTTCTTCGGTTAATAACGTCGCGGTCGAGTCTGGTGTTAGCGTCATGGGCCTTCTGGATGGTCATTCCCGAAAGTTCATTGTCGATACCGGTTCGCGAGTTTCACTCCTAAAGGGGACGTCAGTTGAGGGTTGTTGCTCAATGTCAGGCGAAATACATCTTAGATCCGTTACAGGAGAGAGGGTTCAGATTTTCGGGGAGCGTAGCACTTTTGTTGAGTTTGGAAAAACTACGCGTTCGGCATAGGTTTCTCGTTGTCGATATCGAGGAAGATTGCATTTTAGGGCTGGATTTTCTGTCAAGATATAGGTGTTCGGTCGATTTGGAGAATAACTGTTTGCATATTGCCGGAGTAGACAAAATTTGGTTTAATGATTGTTCTATCGATGCTTGGTCTTCGGAAAGTGGCGAAGGCATTGCAGGGGATTCTGAAGACCGGGTTTTGCCAGAGTTTTTGTTTCCGATTTTGGAAGAAAATTCCGTATTCCTGGGCCAGAGTGAGAAGGAAGACTTTAGGAATTTTCTAATTTCATTTCAAGACGTCTTCGCAAAAGATAAAAAGCAGTTGGGAAAGTGCAAGGTAGTGAAGCATCGAATAGATACGGGAGGTCACGCACCTATTAAACAAGCTCCCCGTAGGGTTCCCGTTCAGCGAAAGGACGAAGTACGGCAGTTAATTGCGGACATGGAAAACCAGGGGGTGATTGAAAAATCGGTTAGCTCTTGGATGTCGCCGGTGGTTTTAGTTAAAAAGAAAGATGGTTCGACAAGGTTTTGTATAGATTATCGCCAGCTAAACAACATAACGAAGAAAGATTCATATCCCTTACCTCGGATTGACGATACTCTGGATGCGATTGCGGGATCTTCGTGGTTTACGGTTTTGGACCTGCAGAGTGGTTATTGGCAGATCGAGATGGATGAGAGGGATCGCGAAAAGACTGCGTTTTCAGTAGGCGAAGGGTTATGGCAGTTTAGGGTGATGCCGTTTGGGTTGTGTAATGCTCCAGCTACGTTTGAGAGGTTAATGGAAAATGTTTTGGGAGATTTGACTTGGCGAAAGTGTCTCGTTTATCTAGACGATATTATCATTTTTGGGAAGACGTTCGAAGAGGAACTGCAAAATTTGCATTTGGTATTTGATAAACTACGCGTAGCAGGTCTTCTTGTGGCTCCTCAAAAATGTTCTTTTTTTTCAAGCAGAGGTGAAATATTTAGGGCACATTGTTTCTAGGGAAGGTGTTAAAACGAATCCGGAGAAAATTTCCACGATCAGAGAGTGGCCTAGACCGAGGAATAAGTCGGAAATGAAAAGCTTTTTAGGGTTGTGTACTTATTTTTCGCGGTTTGTAAAGAATTATGCCACTGTTGCAAGGCCGCTTTTTGACTTGACGGAAAATAAAAGTTTTGTTTGGTCAGAGAAAGCGGAGAAAGCTTTTGAAGAGTTAAAAATATGTTTAACTTCAACACCGATTTTAGCTTATCCTTCGCACAGTGATCCATTCCTGTTAGATACGGATGCTTCGAATGTCGGTATAGGGGCGGTTTTACTGCAGGTTCAGGATGGTGAAGAGAGAGTGGTTGCTTATTTTAATAAATCTCTAAACAAATCAGAAAAAAACTATTGCATTACCTGAAGGGAGTTGTTGGCGATAATTAAAGCTATAGAGCATTTTCATCATTACTTGTATGGAAGGAAATTTACAGTACGTACAGATCATGCGGCGTTATCGTGGTAACTTTCGTTTAAAAACCCTGAGGGTCAGATAGCCAGATGGTTAGAAAGACTTCAACAATACGATTTCACGATTTGTTTTCGGAGTGGTAAATTACATTCCAATGCTGATGCGTTATCTAGAAGGTCTTGTTGGACAGATAATTGTAGGCGTTGTTTAAATGCAGAAAGTAGGGACGAACATTGTCAGGAGGTTGAAGAAATTCCAATCCTTCGTACTCAGTGTTCTTTGTTTGAAACGCAGGATTGGGAGAGTTCTCAGAGGAATGATCCACACTTAGAATTAGTTTTTAAAAGTAAACTGTTGGGAAAAAAGCCGCCTAAAGAAGTTTTGACGGCTACGTCACCGGAGGTTAAATTTTATTTCTCATTGTGGGAATCTTTAGAGATTCGAGATGGTCTTTTATTCAAAAAGTGGGAATCTGCGGAGGGAAAAAAGATAGTTTGGCAATTAGTGGTACCGAGAGAAAAGAAAGATGCAGTTCTTCGTGAGGCTCATGATTCGACTGCTGGGGGACATTTCGGCATCAATAAAACAGTTTCTCGGATCAGGGAACGTTTTTATTGGGTTAATTGTATTAAGGATGTAGAAAAATGGTGTAATCGTTGTGAGGTTTGTATCTCCAGGAAAGGCACGGCTAATCGTAGCAAGGGATTGTTGCAAATTTACAATGTAGGTTCTCCTTTCGAGAGAATAGCTTTAGACATCTTAGGTCCTTTACCAAAATCATTTTCTGGAAACCGTTTTATGTTAGTTGTGGCAGATTACTTCACTAGATGGCCAGAAGTAATGTAGGAAAAAGAAACGAGCGAGGCGATTTAAAATCATCGTGCGACAGCCGACGGTTGGAGCGTCCGAAAAACTGTACGCGTTTTTCGGAACAGTTCGCCCGTTACTTGTCAGCGACAAAGGTGAGAACGCTGACAAGTAAACAAACAATAGAGTCAATGACCCAGAGCGATGGTATGAGAGAGTGAGAGTTAGAATGTAAGAGAGAGAAGAGTGTAAGGTGCGACAACCCGAGTATACATGTGTGTGTGTGTGTGTGTGTGATTCGCGGCCGATATAAATAAGGCAGGCCGTGGAACCAGCGAGAGTGCTTGATCAAAAGTAAAAGAGTAAGCGAGCAAACGAGTAAAGAGTAAAAGTGTATCAGAGTAGATTATTAAATAAAGTTCTGATTAGTTAAATCCCACTTCTGACACCCAATTATTTTATAATCCCACAAATTTGGGGGCTCGTCCGGGATTGTAAAGCGAAAGATAGTGTCGCGAGTGAGTCATTTCTGAGAACTGTCATTTTAAACGGACAGAGTGACAAGTGCTGAAGATGAGTCTTTCGGAGACAGCGGTTACGAACTGGAACAGGCTCACGACGGTGATGCTGAAGGAAAGGTTGCGGTCGCTAAGCCTACCAACAGCTGGAACCAAAGCAGAGCTCATCGCTCGTTTAGCAGAAGCAGACCCCACTGGAGTCTTGGAGGATGATTTTGATTCACGGTCGCAGGGATCACAGTTCGGAGACGTTCAGGGGCAACCCGACGAGTTCAAGAGTGAAAGTGAAGCATCCCTGTTCCGGAGGCACTTGGAATTGGCGGAGAAGGAAAAGGACCTACTCCAACGCGATTTGGCGTTAGCACGCCGAGAGATCGAGATGCTGAGGCGGACGCAGTATCTAAACCACCCGGAGCAGCAGCAGTCGGGGCCTCGGATGGAGTCTGGTGTACCAAGCGCTGTGAGCTCATCTCAGGGTCACGCATTAAAGCACATAGCCGAACTGTTGAGCGCTTATGAGGGAGAACCTTCGCATTATGACAATTGGGAGAGACAATTCCACCTTTTTCAGAGCTCATATCGTCTGAGCGAAGAGAGTGCCAAACTTCTCATCGGGATGAAATTAAAAGGTAAAGCTCTTGAATGGCTGCATTCAAAGCCAGAGCATATCACGATGTCCGTGCGGGAGCTCCTCTCTGAACTTAGAGGAATGTTCAGACACGAGCCCAATGTTCTCGCGTTGCGGAAGCGCTTCGAAGAAAGAATGTGGAGGAGAGGAGAATTATTTCACAGCTACATGCATGAAAAGATAATCATGGCGAATAGAGTACCGATCCACGACAGGGAAATCGTGGCGTACATTATCGAGGGTATTCCGGATACACAGCTTCGTGACCAAGCTCGATTATTAAAACTTAAAACAAAAGAAGCGCTGCTCGAAGCGTTCGAAGAGATAACGCTCCGAGGAGGAGGGAAACGAGACGGCGAATCAACGGTTGCAAGGGCGGGAGTCCCAAACAACACATTCTACGATAGAAGGGCGGAGAGCAGAGGATTCGGTCAGCGGAAACGAGAAGAGTACGTGCGGCATTGCCATAACTGTGGAAATACAGGTCATTTAGCCTACGACTGTCCAACAAGAGGAAGCGGTCCCAAATGCTTCAAATGCAACAAGAGGGGGCACGTCGCCTCAAGGTGCACCGAAGAGTCGACACAGCCAGGAGCGTCGTGCGCCCTGATACAAACAGCGTCGAAGAGATATGTTAAAGAGGTAACGTTAAATGGAATGACAATAAACGCATTAATTGATACCGGGAGCGATATTTCTTTCCTACGGGCTGATCAGTATAGGAAGCTAGGTTCGCCGCGTTTGACCTCGCCGAAAATATCATTTCGCGGTTCGGGATCAGACATTCACGAAACAAATGGTGCTTTCGAAGGGAAATTAGTTGTCGATGAGAATGAATATTCCACGCGAATTCACGTAGTACCACACAACGTAATTAGAGTCGAGTTGTTACTAGGTACAAATTTTTTGAACGAGGTAGTGATGCACATTTCGCAAGGGAAAATTTCTATTCAACCGCTGGCCGAGGAAAAAGACGACCTTGTACCAGAAGTATTAAAGATAGATGTCTTCAGTAATGAGGAGACAGTAAAACCAAATGTACCAGACGTGTTTCGGGAGGAAATCCGCGAGTTAATCTCAGAGTACGAACCGCGGAAAATCAGAGATGTACCCGTCAAAATGACGATCATAACGAAGGATGACGAACCTGTTTACGAGCGTGCAAGGCGGTTGTCTCCTTTAGAAAGAAATATCGTGAATGCGCAGATGCAAGAATGGTTGGAAAATGGTATCATTAGGCCATCACTATCGGAGTATGCGAGTCCGATAGTACTTGTGAAAAAAAGAAACGGTTCAACGAGAATTTGTGTAGACTACCGAAAATTAAATTCTAAAATTGTCAGAGATCGATTTCCACTGCCTCTAATCGAGGATCAATTAGATTTACTACAAGACGCGAAGTATTACAGCACGCTTGATTTAGAAAATGGATTTTTTCACGTGCCCGTAGACGAGAATAGTCGCAAGTACACCGCTTTTATAGTCCCAGATGGACATTTCGAATTCTTAAGAGTACCTTTTGGGTTATGCAACTCGCCCGCAGTTTTCCAAAAATATATTAACAGCGTATTCCGAGAATTGATACAAGAAAAAGTAGTTTTAACTTATCTGGATGATTTAATAATACCTTCTGCAGGCTACGAGAGCGGTCTACAGAAGTTGAAGCGAGTACTGTCTGTAGCTAGTGAAGTCGGATTACGCATAAACTGGGAGAAATGTCAATTTTTACAACATAGAGTAGAGTACATCGGACACGAAATCAGCGACGGGAAAATTTATCCTTCCGAGCGTAAAACCGAGGCGGTACGTAAGTTTCCACAGCCGACCACGATACGACAGGTACAAAGTTTCCTTGGATTAACGGGTTATTTTAGAAAATTTGTCTGTCAATATTCTTTAATAGCGCGACCCCTCAGCGATATGTTAAGAGCAGATAGGAATTTTACATTCGGCGAACCTCAGAGACATGCGTTTGAAACATTAAAGAGACTTTTGAGTGATAAACCAGTGCTGAATATCTATCGAGTGAACGCGGAAACAGAACTACATACCGACGCTTGCATGTTCGGTTTTGGGGCTATTCTGATGCAGAGAAACTCCAGTGTATTACGCGAGTGGGAAGACATCCCCAGCCGAGCAAAATTATTCAAGCTATGAATTAGAAGTATTAGCTATAGTCAGGGCATTGAAGAAGTTCAGAGTTTATTTACTGGGCATACCGTTTAACATCGTGACAGATTGCAGGGCATTCACTCTAACCATGAAAAAACGAGATCTGTGCGTGAGAGTGGCACGATGGGCTCTGTTATTAGAAGAATTTTCATACGAGATTGAGCATAGGCCGGGAACGAGGATGTTACACGTTGATGCATTAAGTAGGAATCCAGTGTCAACATGTTTAGTAGTAGAAGAGTGTATAAGTAGTCTATCTCGACGTTTTGCAAAAGCACAGCATGATGACGTGGATATCAATAGGATAATAAATCTAGTGAAAAAAAATGAGATTAGCGGTTATGTACTTAAAGGAGGAGTATTATTCAAACAGGGTAAAGACGAACCGAGATTGGTCGCGCCGAAATCCATGATGTCGCAAATATTACGCGCCGCGCACGAGCGAGGACATTTTTCGGTGGCGAAAACTGAAGCGATGATAGATAAAGAATATTGGATCCCCAACGCGCGATCAAAGATCGAGAAAATAGTCCGAAATTGTGTTCCGTGCATACTAGCCGAGCGGAAGTCTGGTAAAGCGGAAGGGTATTTACAGCCGATCGCGAAAGGCGAGGTACCGCTCGATACGTACCACGTAGACCATTTAGGCCCCCTACCCTCGACGTGTAAGAGTTATCAGCACATATTCGTAGTCGTAGATTCATTTTCAAAGTTTGCTTGGTTTTATGCGACAAAAACCACCAATGCATCTGAGGTTGTTACACGACTTCGCAAACAAGCCGTTGTTTTCGGTAACCCGCGCAGGATTATTTCAGACAGAGGCGCGGCATTCACTTCTAAAGAATTCCAAGAATATTGTACAGAGGAGAAAATAAAGCATGTTCTAACGACTGTAGGAGTCCCTCGAGCGAACGGTCAGGTCGAGAGGATGAATAGAACATTGATCCCCCTATTGACTAAATTATCAGCGCCGAAAAAAGATGAGTGGTATAAGCATCTAGAAACAGCGCAGAAATATATTAACACTACAGTACACCGTAGCATTGGTACTTCTCCGTTTCGATTATTGCTCGGTGTAGATGCTAATTTGAAAGAGAATATCGAGATTAGGTCAATAATAGAAAACGAGTGTATGCGAGAATTCCAGGAGAAGCGCGATGAGGAGCGAGAGGAAGCAGCGAAAAATATTGCAAAAATACAAGCGGAGAACAGAAACACTTATAATAAACGACGAAAAGAACCAATTGTATACAAACCGCTTGACCTAGTTGCCATCAAGCGAACTCAGATGTGACTAGGGCTGAAACTAGCAAATAAATTTTTAGGGCCATACGAAGTAGTGAAAGCGTTAAGAAACCATAGGTATCTCGTGCGAAAGATAGGCGAACACGAAGGTCCTAATCAGACCTCAACGGCAGTCGATTTCATGAAACCGTGGCTTAAACACGATCTGTCAGATGAGGAAGCCGTTTGAGGGCAAACGTCACTGCAGGATGGCCGAGTGTAGGAAAAAGAAACGAGCGAGGCGATTTAAAATCATCGTGCGACAGCCGACGGTTGGAGCGTCCGAAAAACTGTACGCGTTTTTCGGAACAGTTCGCCCGTTACTTGTCAGCGACAAAGGTGAGAACGCTGACAAGTAAACAAACAATAGAGTCAATGACCCAGAGCGATGGTATGAGAGAGTGAGAGTTAGAATGTAAGAGAGAGAAGAGTGTAAGGTGCGACAACCCGAGTATACATGTGTGTGTGTGTGTGTGTGTGTGATTCGCGGCCGATATAAATAAGGCAGGCCGTGGAACCAGCGAGAGTGCTTGATCAAAAGTAAAAGAGTAAGCGAGCAAACGAGTAAAGAGTAAAAGTGTATCAGAGTAGATTATTAAATAAAGTTCTGATTAGTTAAATCCCACTTCTGACACCCAATTATTTTATAATCCCACAGTAATACCTTTACCAAATTTTCAGGCTAAAACCGTAGCTAATGCGTTAATTAAGGATATTGTAAGTCGTCACGGAGTTCCTCAAGAAATTCATTCTGATCAAGGCCGAACTTTTGAATCAAATATTTTTAAAGAACTAATGATTTTGTTGGGCACTAAGAAAACTAGAACGACTCCTTTACATCCACAATCGGATGGTCTTGTAGAAAGGTTAAATAGGACAATTCTTCAATATCTTTCAATGTTTGTGTCTAAGCATCAAAGGGATTGGGACGAGTTAGTCCCTCTTTTTCTTCTTGCGTATAGGTCTGCTCAGCATGAAAGTTTAAAATTAAGTCCATCAATGATGTTATACGGTCGAGAAATTTGTTTGCCATTGGATTTGTTGCGTGGAAGTCTTCCAATTAGGAATGTTTTGTATTGTGATTTCAATTTAGATTTGAGAGATAAAATGGATACTATTCACAAATTCGTTAGAAAGCAACAAGAAATTTCTTCGTTTAAAATGAAACAGCAATATGATTCTAAAGTAGTGGAGAAATCTTTTCGGGAAGGGGATTTGGTATGGTTATATCAGCCTCTCAGAGTAAAAGGGAAGTGCCCTAAACTTCAATGTCATTGGGATGGACCGTATGTTATTAACACAAAATTGAGTGATGTTGTCTATAGGATTAAGAAGAATAAACAGAAATTTAAAGTAGTGCATGTTAATAGACTTGCGAAGTTCAATGATAAGTAGTAGTAGTAGAAATTATTATTAAAAAAATCAATAATAAGCTTTAGTTTTCGAAGATGCTAACGTTATTCCTGGTTTGCTAGGAATCGCTGGTCTACTAATTTGCAGGAGTACAAGAAAAGAAAAGGAAAAGCAAGTTGTGGAGGGAGAAATTGAAGACCGCATACATTAGAATTATAATATTGTTGTTATTTTGAAGTTACTAATTGTTAATTGATATTGTTGTATTTCGGCCGCTAACCACTCCAGGTTTTGCCGGGTTAGTTGGTGATTTTGGAGGGTCCACGGTGTTTGTTTCATTATTTTTGCTCCTACAAAATCACAGGTCATTTTTTTTTTATTTTTGAATAAAGTTCGTTTTTTTGGAGGAGGGGGGGAAGTGTTACGGGTCTACCGGCATACTAATGTTACGCGTCTGTCGGTATACCCGTTGTATAGAGTTGTTGGAAGATTCAGGTTGGTTACAGCGTCGTTAGGAAAACGACGCTGGAACGATTGAGAGTCGAAAGACAAACACGAGAGAGAGCGGACGTTGAAGACGTCAAAGGCGATAAAAGCGATTTAGCCAGAGATAAGTTGCCTTCCTCCGAAAAGTAGCGTATTACTATTATTGAAAGTGTGTCCATTTATTTAGCGAAATAGAGACTTCGTTACATTGGTGTCAGAAGTGGGATTCTGCGGTTGAGCAAGCGACTAGCGGAACGAGATGCAGACTCGGTCTGTTCGTTTGGAGGAGCGTCTCGCGGCTTTGGAAGCTCGACTGCTGGAAAACCAGGCGAATTTTCGAGCGGAGGAGTTCACGTCCATGCAAACACAGTTAGCGAATAATCAGGCCAGTCTTTGCCAACTTACTTCTCTTTTGGAGAGATTTGTAGGGGATGGGAACCGTGAGGCCGCCGGTGACGTAGGTTCACGCGCGTTCAATCAATGTTCGCGTCCGTGCAATGCTAATCCATCTTGTTACCGCGTTAAGCCCGCAAAATTTAACGGTTCGGGTTCATGGAGACTGTACTTGACACAGTTTCTTACCCTGGCAAAGATTAATAACTGGGATGATACTACTAAGAGTCTGGCCCTCGTAGACTCTCTTGAGGGTGAGGCCCTTACGGCCCTGTCGTGTATCGAGGAATCGAAACGTACCGACTTTGACGCGCTTGTTTCTCGATTAAATATTCAATATGGCAATGAGCACTTGGCTCAGCTAGACCGGTTTAGGTTCTTTAATTATAGACAACGTAGGGGAGAGTCCCTTCGGGCTTTGGCTAACCAAATTTGGTTTCTTTCCCATTCGGCTTTCCCTGACGCGACACCGGAATTTCGCGATAAACAAGCGCATCAGAGGTTCCTCGAGGCGATCGGGGACCACAATCTCAAGAGAGATGTTACTCTTGCTTCGATGAATTGTTCCACACTGGACGAGACACTCGCGATCGCGGTAAGGGTGGAAGCTCTAAATTTTCAGGAATCTTGGAGGTCCCAGCAGCCTATGCAGGAGAG